>NC_000086.7:157794528-158394528 GCF_000001635.26 Mus musculus | reverse complement strand
ATCCTACAATGTGTTTATTCAACATTTTCCTTCCAAGCAAATCATTTTATATAACCTAAAATCTAGGTTAGGTAGCTGGAGGGAACTGTTATTTTTATATAAAGCACCTGGATGGGCCTTCTGTGAATCTTCTTGCAAGGACAATGAAATGACGTGTTTTGGCCACAGGGTGTTTTATGCATGTTCTTGTTTTCTAACCACCAGTGAACTGAGCACTGGACATATGTGTATTTTCACTAGGGTTTGAATTTAGTAAAAAGCAGCATTACCTCATATCCTGAGTTAATTTCATTGACTTGGAAAACACAGAGATGCCCAATTTCAAAATCAACCAGCCACAACAGGACAAATACTGTATGATTCTACTCCTATGAGATACCTGGAGTAGTGGCTTTTCTAGAGATGGAATTAGAATGGGGTTTCTGGCACTGGGGTGGGACAATTAATTGAGAATTGACTGTTTAATTGGTTTAGATTTTAATTTTGGAAGATTTAAAAAAATCTGTGGGTGGATGATAATAGTTGTGTAATGATGTGATGGTACTTAAACACTGATGAATTGTACTCTTAAATGGTGGAAGCAGTAAAACTTATGTACATTTTAACATGATTAGAAGAAGCAGAAACTGGGGATATATAGCTCAGTGATAGATCACTTGACTAAAATTCTCAAGGCCCTGGATTTGACCTCCTGGACTTGGGGAAAAATATTCTTAGGGAATGCCTGTGGAAAGAAGACTCCAATAGCTTGAATCTCTGACAATTTTTAAAAATTAAAGTATAATTACACCTTTTCCTTCCTCTATTTTTATCCTCCACCCCTTGCACTTCTTCCCACATTCATGGCTTTTTTTCTTCAATTGTCATTGCTGAATGCACACACATATACATATACACATACACATACACACACATACACATACATAAATATATAAATATAACATCAACCAGCTGAATGTATTTAGTGTTGTTTGCATATATGTGACTTCGGAGCTGACCATTAGTATTGAGTAACCAATTAAGAGTCTCATCCCTTGAAGTTTCTCTTTATGCATACAGCGACCATTATAAAGCCACAGCTGGTCAAAATTTTCATCACCTACTGGAATTCTTTGATGTATAAATACCTGCTTCCAACATAGTATATTATATTATCCTTGTAAAATGTCTTTGAGAATCCTTTAAAAGTTTTATTTTATTTTATTTTATTTTATTTTATTTTATTTTATGTCTTTCAGTATTTGCCTACATGCGTGTATATGCACCACATGCCTGGTGCCCAAAGAGCTCAAAAGAAGGTGTCAGATACCCTGGAACTTGAGTTAATGGTGGGTGTGTCCCACAGTGTGGGGGTTGGGAATCAAACTCAGGTCCTCTGCCAGATAAACAAGTCCTGTTAATCATTGATTTTAACCCTAATATTAAATGGTTGTGGCTCTAGTTCATCCTGTAGCAAAATTTGTTCTAAAGAGCGGTTTGAATTGAAATGGTTAACTCTTCCTAAACATTGATGGTCTTAATAAAGAGTGAGCCATTTTAGTTAAAAAAAATAAAATGCTTAACTACTTTTCTAATTATGTCTTATCTATGGAATCATTGGTGCCATTTTCTGAATTGTGAGATTAATAAACTGTGTATGGGGCAAAGTGATCATGATTGGCTGTGTATATTAATGAATTTTAATATATTGATTACAAATTCCATAAATCCCATCCGTAACCAAAGTGTGTCACTATAATAAATGCCAGCTTATCTCTTGCTAAGAAAAGACCCACTGAAATATTTTTAGCGACTTAAAGCTTGAGCTAACTGTCCATTTATTGATGTTTAACAAATTTACTGTAGGGAGAGACTATATTAGGTAAATTACAAGGACATTTTTCAACTTTATGATTCTGTGGTATGCTGGATTTCTGAAAATGACTCATTCACAAAGCATGTAGAGATGCATACTAAGGAGATTGCCAAACGATTGGGGTTCTTATCAATACATTATTTCTCACCATCCTTAAATTCAGATGTCACTATTGTGAAGCCAAATGTCTCCAACAGCCACCCTGTAGACCGCCTGACATGTGATCTGCATAGGAGATTCCATTGCTGCCCATCCATATCCTTTTTGTATTCAGGCCTCAGAGCAATAATATCATACTGAAAGTACATAGAATCTTCTGTTTGATGATTTACCCCCGCAAGGCATATATGAGTATATATATATATCATCTCTTTCATGTGGCAGGCTGAAAGTGCCAAATAGTTAAAATTTCTACTCGTCCCCAATAATAATTGAAAATGAGGAGCAGATGGCTTAGCTTCCTTTTTCCTTGAGTAGATGACTCTGAGTTGTCCTTTACCCTATATCCTAGGGCTTCCTACTAGGAATGAACTCTGTTACTTGAATCGGGAACATTCTCACACTGAAACATTGGCTTATCTTCCTTCCCTTATCTCTCCACTCTCATTTACTAGTATGTGCTGGCATCACCTCCCAAATAACTCACTTTCATGAAAACCTGTGTCCTTAGGTCAGCTCTGAGGTGAAGGAGGGTGAAGAATTCATACAGAATAATATGTAATAGAGAAACAATATGGTCAGGGTCCATGAAACATGTACACTGAATGAAACTTGACATCATGGTAAATGAGTTTAGTGTTAGGATCTCATAAGTATTCACTATGAATTTCCATAATACAAAGCCTGTTGGTTTTCTCTATGAGCTTCTTCTAGTTCCTCAAAATTATGGTAATTCCTCATCACCTATTCTGTGGATCTTGACTCAGATTTGGAAATCCCACTTATTCATAAATTTGAATTACTCATAAGGTTGATTCATCCATGGCCTATCATGACCCACCCACTTCTTTCTCCTTCATGAATTTTTCAGTCTTGAGGTTCACTGTTAATCATAGAAGCCTAATTTTATTTTCCATTCAAATGGGGGAGACTGAAAAAAATCTACTATATTCAATTTTGAGCAGACAGTAAGTTAGTGATACATAGTTATATATCATCTAGTTCAGAATAAGATATATGGCATTAAGAGGGGAACTATTAATAATTAAACTAGCACAGGGCTAAAGATATAAGCTCAGTGGCAATGAACTTCTCTAATAGATGTAGAGCCCTGGGTTCAATCTGAAGCTCAAAGTAAAATAAACTAGGAAAATAGTATAAATTAGTACAGTTCTGGAAAATTTATACTGTCTTCCCTAAGATTGGATTCACTAGTAGCCAAATTACTCATGGCCTCTATGTTCATGGGCAGAAATAATAGCTATCACATGATTTTTTCCATTAAGGGGACACATGATTTTTCTAAGCAAATGAAATGAAAATATGGCCTTTGTTAACGTATAAAACATTATCATTATAGGACTACAAGGATGCGTTGACTTGCCAGTAATCATGGGGCCAATCATTGAGAAACAACAAGATGTTACACTCTTTCATATATTCTGAGAACACATTCTAAGACTGAAGAAAGCTTGGTCATGAATTGAACAATTTGTTGTTTAATGAAGACACAAAGCTATTAGGTAAAAATATACATTTTTCAATTAAAAATTCTTAATAAATACAGATGGAGTTGGAACAAACAATTTTTGGTTTCAAACATACCTCAAAGCAGCACATTTTGTTATGGTAAAATTGAAATTAAAAAATCTAGAAGTATGCCTATATCTGTCTTAGATATGTAGGATGAGTGGGAAGATAAGTTCTTATTATTCAGAAAGAATTTTTAAAGGTGTGTATATCGGAATATTAAAGAGAAAAGTGTTCACTCATTGTTCTGAATCAATGGGCTATGAGAGACTAGGTTCATCTTATAAATACAAAAAAAGGTCTGTTTCTTTCTATGAATCTTCAAGTAGACAAGGCAACTAAGCATTTCTTACTAGCATAGGGTAACAAAAGACAGGCCTTCAGTAACACTCTTAGTATGCTAAGGAATGAAGGGTTGAAGGCTCAAGTTTCATCTCAGCTAATACTATCACTATAGTTCTTGTTCAGTTCATATAAGAATTGGAAAGACTGAACTTGGCCAGATTTTCTAACTGAACTCCAGATGACCTACATGTTTTGGGTTATCTTTCAAGAGTCACTTGGAGCAGAAAATAAAAGCATTAAAGAACAATTTTCCCCCCATATATCAAGCATTCAGAAATTCCACCCAAAATGTTTCAATTACATGATGGATATAGTATATCTCATGCCCATGCTATCACTGTCTATGAGCAAACAACATCTATATCTCCAAATCAGGTATCTCCCATGAGCATCCAGTTACCTAAAGCAACATGTCCATAAGCTTCGAAAACTCAACATGACAGAGATCAAATCCTTAATCTCCTATAATTCAATGGCCTCTTACTATGATCCTTATTCTAGTGAACATCATATTATACTTTCAGCAATGTTCAGAAAGAGATGGTATCCTAGACACCTAGTTCCTGACTTAAATTTGCCCTCATTCTCATATTCTGTGAAGTTGACCTTTCAATACCCCCCTAATTGTTTTACTTCTCTCCATCTATACTATGGCTAACCAAACCTGAGTTGTATCCATCTCCTGCCTGGATTATGGTACAGATTTTCTAAGACCTCTGCATCTGTTCTTTCTTATCACATTGAAGAAAGACATGGCAACCCAACAGGAGGAAGAGTCTCAAGATCACACCAGAGTCAGAGACCCACTCATTCCCACATCCAGAAGCCTGCATATGCATATGCATATTATATATATGCAGGGGACCTGGTACAGACTTGTGTAGGCCCTATGCTTGCTGATTTAGTCTCTATGAGTTCATATGTACCTTGCTTAGCTGATTCAGAGGGCCTTGTTCTCCTGGTGTCCTCCATCCCCTCTGGCTTGTATAATCTTCCTGCCTCTTCTACTGAGGAATTCCCTGGGCACTAAGAAGAGGCACTTAATAGAGACATCCCATGTACAGTCTCCCCTCTCCCTCTCCCTCTCCCTCTCCCTCTCCCTCTCCCTCTCCCTCTCCCTCTCCCTCTCCCTCTCCCTCTCCCTCTCCCTCTCCCTCTCCCTCTCCCTCTCCCTCTCCCTCTCCCTCTCCCTCTCCCTCTCCCTCTCCCTCTCCCTCTCCCTCTCCCTCTCCCTCTCCCTCTCCCTCTCCCTCTCCCTCTCCCTCTCCCTCTCCCTCTCCCTCTCCCTCTCCCTCTCCCTCTCCCTCTCCCTCTCCCTCTCCCTCTCTGTAATATCTAGCTGTGGGTCTCTGCATCTTTGTTCCCACCTGCTGCAGGAGGAAGCCCCTCTGATGATGACTGGATAAGGCACTGATCTTTGAGTACAGCAGAATATCATTAGCAGTCATTTTATTGCTACTTTTATTTTTTTTAGGACAGTAGTGTTTGTTTTTACCCTAGGTTTTTGGGTAATCTATTTCTCTAATTCTTGGTTACCCAAGCAGTGTCAGGTATGGGTTCCATAGTTTGCAACTATGTTATCGGGCATTTTCACATCTATGTTCATAATGGAATTTGGTCTGTAAATCAATTTCTTTGATTTGGTCTTTATGTGGTTTGGGTATCAGGGTAACTTTGGTATTTTTAAAATGAATTGAGTGGAAAGCGAGGCCCATTGGTCGTGCAAACTTTATATGCCTCAGTACAGGGGAATGCCAGGGCCAAGAAGTGGGAATGGGTGGATAGGAGAGTGTGGGGGGGAGGTTATGGGGGACTTTTGGGATAGCACTGGAAATGTAAATGAAGAAATATCTAATTAAAAAAATGAATTGAGCATTGTTCCTTCTGTTTCTGTCTCGTGGAATAATTTGAGGAGTGTTGATGTTAACTTTTCTTTGAAGGTCTAGTAGAATTCTGCTCTGAAACAGTGGGCCATACTGTCTTATTGGTACTTTGTAACTACATTGTGTTCCTTTATCAACTGAATCCATTCATCTGTATGACTGCTATAATACATGAAAGTGCCAATAATTCTAAGCTCTTTGAGAGTGAAGTCTTGGCAAAGTTTTGTTTTTAAAGATAAAGATATCTTCTGTCTTACATGGTTTCCTACTGTGCAACCTTGCGACTTCCCCCATCAGGAGGTAGATACTGACTTTTGACTGCTTTTGCTAAGAGAACACATCAAAAGTCTCCAAGACTGATTTCCAAGACTGTCATAAAATCAGCAATAATTCCTCCTTTTTCACTTTCCTATTTGCACTTTGAATTTGAACTGTGATGTGAAAAAAAAAAAAAAAAAAAAAAGCAAAGGAATCAAGGGACCTGAGGATTCTGTGCATTGACAGAGCTCAGCCACGTGCAATAGCAGTCCTGGCCTTCACATTATCCTAGCAAGTTTCCTCCTCATGTTAGCATGTTTTTCAAAAAAGAATATCTACCGTGTCTTCATTTCTGGTTATTCCAACTAAATAGTGAATGGTACTGTGCATGAAGTGAAGGAAAAGAAAACTCTCAAACCTAATATAGGCAATTCAACAGTGGTTCACTGCATCCAAGCTCAGTCTCAGGAAAGAAAAGGGAAAGCTGAATTGAAATAGGTCTCTGTGATGTTTTGAGGAAACCAATCTGCCAGGAAACAAAGATATTGGTGAAAATCATCAGCAAAATAGAAAGCTCTTGAACCTCCAATAAATGTGCCAAAGTACCTTTGTATTCCTATGTATAACTGTGTAGTTATAATATGTGGAGAAATGATTATGAAAGCCTAATAATCTTTTATACACCAAAATAAGGGAACTTCTAAAAGTTAAAAATTATTTCTGCTTTTCAATGCAGCTTGTTTTTTCTAAATCATAATTCCATTTCAAAATGATCATAAAAAGAACGGGTTAGTCTTGTAATGCAGTAGCCATACTTAGTATTTATTACCTAATGATATTTGTAGCTGTGTTCCCTATATGCTTCCTCCCTAATAATCACATAGATGCTATTACAGAAAATGACAGAGGGGGTTTGCAAATCATCCAAGATGCCAGAGGCTGCCACGTATGTTATGTGTCTATTCATCTTTGATTCCACCTTTTTTTCCCCATTTCTCTATATACATGTTCCAGATTTTCTTGCCAACTGCCTTCCAGCATGACAAGCTAACTAGCTGGGGGTACTGGTGGAGGCTTGAGTGTTAAAATGAGGGAGATGGGATCCCCTTCTTTTTTTAATTTGTTCATTGCCTTTGGCAGCAACTATATTTTTTCCATGGTTCCAAGTCCTTTCAGGAAGTTTCTCCCTCCCTGTTCCCATATGCCCTGATCATGGATGACCTATTTACACTTTCCACTGGCTTTCTATGACTCCTGACCTCTGGCAGAGCCACCTGTTCTAGCCTCCACTAATTCTACAGTAACCTCCTAGTTAGTTTACTCTTTCTTGTTTGCTTCCTTACATATTGGTCAATTCTGTGGAAAACAGCCCAAATTGAATTCTTTTTATTTTAAATGTCTAGTATTGTTTGCAGTTTTTTATAAAATTATCTGATAACATGTCTTCACATGAAAACAGCCCCAGGAACTACATCCCCCCAAAAATACCCTGAAGTTAATCACAATTAAATACTTCCTAGCAGTAAACTCTGAGTGAGCCATGATCCTAGTTATTCATGACACTGTCATATCTTCCACTAAAATCTGTTGCTTGATGAAATGATAAAGTTCAGACATATATATGATGCCATAGATTAGATGTGAGTATAGTTTTCTGCTGTGTATTTTAAATGAGCTTTTAGTTTATGCTGCATTAAGACAACTCATAAGTGTTTAGTCATTCTTTTTTTTTTCTTAAACTAAAGAGCCAACTTTTAGATGAAAAATTATACCATTGAAGGGATTTGAATAACACTTAAACACTACTCTTTATTCTTATTTTAACAGGGAAAAACCTTGCCCCCCTATTCAGACACAAGCTGCAAGAGGTATATAAGAATGGGGGGGGGGATGTACTAATATAGCCTGAATGTCCCTTTTTGAAGCCATGTGTTTTGTAATTCTACCACATTAAATAAGGCTCTTTAACCTACATACCTTTTAAATGTAGAAATGTGGAGTGAATGGATTTTCAGCTTGAATTAGTGAAATATCTTGTTTTCTATAATATTTAGTTTTTCTATATGGTTCTATATAGTATTTCTATGAAATATATAGTTTTTAACTATATTTATGGATAGGTGTGGTAGCTCATGTCATAAAGTTCATAATCCAATAGGTTCTCTGGATGTTTGAAGCCAATCCATTTTATCTTAATGAGTTTTAGGCTAGTTTAGGCTACAAAACCAAACCAAATCAAGACAAAACAAACAATATAAACTTATATTCATGTGATCCTAGATGGCAATATACTTCCAAAATGTTCTCCAAAGAACAAGATGTACTGATCCCATGAATAAATGTTTTCCCATTTAAAGAATTAAATATTTAAGCATACTCAAAGTAAGTTTCTCAGAGCATATATTAAAACAGTATCCTTTATATCAACAATAGGGCATTTCTATTCATCATTGGGCCTCAGAAACTTTCAATTCTGAGTCATGATAAATGATTTCACTTTTACTGCAAAATGATTCATAGAAAATCTAGAGCCCAGGAGATTGTTTTGTAAGCTACTTTAAGTTTATTTGGCTATTGTCCTTATTTAAAAATCAATATCTATATGGACCTTCAGATAAGTTCC
Source organism: Mus musculus (assembly GCF_000001635.26). Lineage (NCBI taxonomy): Eukaryota > Metazoa > Chordata > Mammalia > Rodentia > Muridae > Mus > Mus musculus. The sequence goes on along the minus strand of NC_000086.7, from coordinate 158,385,875 downwards.
CTCCCCAAACAGATACTATTGGCAAATAGCTCATGAAATTGGGGTGTTTGTAATGTTTTTCACCATAGATTTTCTTACTGTGGCTTCAATTTTTGTTAAATTGTAACTGCCCCTAGTTTCCTTAATCTTCTCCTTAACAATCAGATATTTACAGGTAAGCTGGGTTGGAGGAATCAATGAAAATACCCTTCAGACTATTTTTAGATTATCTCCTAATGTAATTTAATAGAGAGTGAGAGTATGGTGTAGAATTATATTTTATGTGCTGTAATATTAAATATTTATGTATGTTCAGGACTCTTTCAAACCTCAGATTAAAGCAGCAATAGGAAGTCTCTATTAATCTATTACCTTCAAGGTTAATGAGAAGGAGAAAAGAAAAGGGAACCTGTTTCTGTGTTTGCTGAAGGTGAAGTGGATAGTTAAAGTTTAAACAGTCATTATCAGATTTACAAATATGAGAAAAGCTAACAAGGCTCAGTGTGATGGTTTGAATGAGATTGGACCCCAATGGCTCATAGATTTGGATGCATGGTTACCAGTTGCTGAAACTGTTTAGGAAGGATTAGAAGGTATATCTTTGTTGGAGAAGGTGTGCCACTGAAGGTGGGCTTTGAAGTTTCCCCAGTCTGTCTCTATCTCTGTCTCTCCTTGTCTGTCTCTCTCTGTCTGTCTCTCTGTCTCTGTCTCTCTGTCTCTCTCTCTGTCTCCATCTGTCTCTCTGTCTCTATCTGTCTCTCTGTCTCTGTCTCTCTCTGTCTCTCTGTCTCTCTGTCTCTCTCTCTCTCTCTCTCTCTCTCTCTCTCTCTCTCACTCTCTCTCTCTCTCTCTCCCTCCCTCTCCCTTCTTCCTGCAGATCAGGATATAAGCACTAAGCTACTGCCCCAATACCATGCCTGCCTGCCTACTGCAGTCATAATGGTCATGGACTCACCCTCTGAAACTGTAGTCAAGTCCCCAGTTAAATGGTTCCTCTTAAAAGTTGCCTTGGTAGTGGTGTCTCATCTCAATAATAAAACAGTAACCAAGACACTCATTGTTGCCAAGAGTAAAAAGAAACTGACAACTGCCTTAAATGGCAATTTGATATGTGCAAGTTAATAGGTTATTTCTCTGCCACTGCTGGTATAATGAGCCAATTCAAGCCACATTAGATTATATTAAAGGCAGGTTTGTCGGGTAGCTGCTCTTAGGCAAATTCACTGGCCCCAAGATTGAGGGCAGAGAAGTTACCATGTTGATGGTATGGAAGGAGAGAGACAAAGGGCATGTGCACAGAGAAAAGAGAAGAAAGAGGAGGGAGAGATGAGAAGGGAAGATGAGAGGAAGGGGAAGGGGAGGGAGAGATGTTTGGATTATAAAGCCTCTAAGGGAAGACCTGGGCTGGAAAGTTCAGGATTGGGGACAGTTTACACCAGAAGTAGACTTGAGGGTTTTATCATAAAAATAATATTATAAGCATAATAGGCCCTTAATATTCAGTAGATCATTAACAGAGCACCATTTAAATTAAATATGGTAACTTATTTCTAATTTGGAGAAATCTATGCTGTATAGAATAGTAATAAATTTTTATAGCTAATAAACAATGAAATGGGACTCTGCATCTTATTTCTTATATCCCTATGTGGCCATACATACCTGATTTTGATGATATAACATGAAGAAAATATAAAACATTGCATTGATAGTTTTATTTGGTCTTATATTGAATGACATTTTATATACAATGTTAAATATATTATTATAATTAAGTTCATCTTTTTTAACTTTATACATGTGTATGTGTGCACACATGTATGTGTGAAGGCAGGTGCCTGTGAATGTACTTGAGGAGGCCAGAACGTGATAGCAAATTTCTTCCTCTGTAGCTGTCTAACTTATGTTTTGAGACAGACTTTTTCACTGAAAATGGAGCTTGCTGATTTGCCTAGGCTGGTTGGCCAGTAAGCCCTTGCGATCCTCCTTGTTCTACCTCCCAACACTAGGATTATAGTCAGGGCTTCCAGTCCCTGCTTTATACAGGGGTGCTAGGGCTCAAGTCTTCATGCTTGCAGGACAAGCACTTTACCCAGTGAGCCATTGACTCAGTCTCTCTTCTACCTCTTGCTTGGTATGACTGATAGAAGGTTTTAAACCACATACATGACTCATGTTCTTGGCTTTCTAGTGATAGCACTACTTGAGAACTAAAGTTTGGGGCAAAGATCTATATGCAAATGATTTATTGAAGCCTTTTAAGAAAAAAAAACAAAACAGGAGAAAAGACTGGCAAGAGATGGATAGGAACCTGAGATAGTCAGATGAGAATGGTTCAAGGGAAGGCTCAGTCTCCTCATGATCACTCAGGGATTTTTCACTTCAGAGTTTGTCATCCCTTGAGGCAAATGTGGCCAGGATTTCAGTTCTTCCTCTTTACTAGTCAGTTCTTGGCTATGGGACTTCCAAGAATATGAAAAAACCTGGGCATTTCTAGTTCTAATTCACACTGGTGAAATAATTCCAGTAGCTCAATGGATGCCCCACTAAAGGTTGCTGGTTCAAGCCATTGGAAGCTAACTATATAGGAAGTTATAGGAATCTAAGGGAATGACTACAGCTAATTCGCTGTGTAGTTGTTTTCCTAAGAAAGCACTATGTGATGGTTTTTCAAATCTGAATTTATGAACAAAGAAAATCCTCATAACATGAAATGGTGGAAACAACCATGTGACTAAGTGTTACAGATAATATGATACTAGTTTATCCAAAACTGCACACATATCTATATCTTCTTAGAAAGTTGTTTATAAGATTCAGTTCTAGGTTTTTTGAACTACGTGTGTGTATTTGTGTGCAGATATGTACACATGAATTCAGTGCCTGTGGAGACCAAAGATACCAGATCCTCTTGAGCTGAAGTTACAGGTAGTTGTAAGCCACCTGAAGTAGATCCAGGGGACCTCTAGGAGAGAAGTAAGTTGCTTTACATGCTGAGTCATCTCTCCAGGGCAAATTTTAGTTTTATGAGGACCTCTGTGATGATCTTATTTTAATAGTTGTTGGATTAACTTATATTCCCACTAAACATTCCTTCTTAGCATGTCAGAATTTGTTACTGTCATCTCATGATAGCTTTTTTGACTTGGGGGTGGGGTGGGGAGATAGAATCTCAATGTATATTTGAATTGCATTTCACTGCTGCCAAAGATCTTGAACCCTTTTTTCATATATTTATTGGCCATTTGTATTTTAACTTTTGACATCTGTGTGTTCATTTTATTTCCCTAATTATTGGTTGGATTTTTTTGTTCTTTTACTGTTTAAAATTTTGATATCGTTATATAGTCTGGACATTAAACCAATGTCAAACAAAGACCTGACAGAATTTTCTCCAATCCTGCTCTATTTGGGTGAATATTTTCTTTGCTACTCAAAAGCTTTGCAATTTGATGCAAGTCTGTCTTGCTCTTATAACAAAAAACATTAATAGTAAACCATAAATCAATATTATGAGGGCTGGAGAATGCTTCTCAAGGACCAGAGTTCAATTCCCATCACCCACATGTTGGCTCACAACAGTCTGTAAATGCAATACCAGGGGAATCTGATGCCCTTTCTCAGCTTCCCCAAGCACTGCAGGCAAGTGCTGCACAAACAAACACGCAGGCAAAACACCCATATACATAGAACAATAAAGTATTTAAAGATTTTTTTAAATGGTACATTTTACTGTTATTTTATTGTTTGCAATTTAAATTGAGAGAGAAGTCTTCACAAATACTTGAATAGAGCCATATTTGTTCTTCGTGTTGAGCTCTTCAGACATTTTGGGAACCACTGATGGAGCAGTAAATAATTTTACTGTCTTAAAGATACTGTAAACAATGATGTGTTTGCCAATAGGGAGAAATCAAAAGTAAAAAACAGGAAAAGGGGAACCATCTCATAGAGTCCTTAATGGAATTATTAAAAAGAGGGGAGGAGGTCATGGACTACAGTTATATAACTCCAGCAGAGTCTTTGCTAGAAATCCCAACAGTTATTCCTAATTCCATGACATCTTGCCTTAAGAGTGAGGAAAAGACAAAGTCAAATACAGGCATTTTTGCTATTGTTTATGATTTCATTCTTACCCAGATATCTATGTTCCCTAAATATGGAGTAGACAGAGAATGTTAATATATTGCGACTTGCTGATGCTATAGCCTCATTCACTCTCATAAAATAATTTTCTTTCATAAAATCCTTTCTAGAAGTAGTTCAAATTATCAGTGTTAAAAATAGAATAGGTTGAAGATGAAAGTTGTCTCTTTATGCTGGCTTGGTCTTGAAAGCTTTATGCACTTAAATAATAATTATTATCCCAATATATGTATGTCACTTCTACTTGATTTTACAAGGATGTATACTTTAAAGTTGTTTTTTCCAATGCAAATTCTAGATCTTAAGAAGAACCTTTGTTGTAAAGAATAGTGATTTATTCCTTTGTTTACAAACAGAATTCAATAGAGCTGATTAGTCACGTAGGAAGTAATTTAGAATATGTATTGTTTCTCCACAGCAGAAATAAAAGAAATGTTCAGTTACATTTGTGATCTTTGTTTTTTGTATTATGGTCTTAAAGGGAATCATTTCGAATTATGTAACTCTCAAAGCAGAAAACTATTTTATACCTATTTTACAAGATCTGTACAGCGTGAGCAGTAGATGACACTTGGGAACATGTGTGATAACATTTATAAGGGGAGTCTTTTACAGTGCTCATTTTGAAGTGGAAAAGAATTTATACAGCAGCAAACGAGTTCTGTAACAGATATAATTGGTGTTCAGACTACCAGCACTTTTCTGTGAATGTCAAGACCTGGCCAGTGGCAAACAAGAGCTAGAAAAAGACCTAGATTCCTTGACCTATGGAAACTAGAGAATAGAGGATTATTCTCCATTGGCTCTAAGAGCTCCTCCAAGGAAGTGAACTCCAGAGTTCTATAGTGACAAATTCTTTGATAAATTATTTCCCTCCCCTGTCTCTTTCAATTTCTACTCTCCTACTCTGGCTTCTCTTTCTTCTCTCAAACTGCCTGACCTTGAATAACTGACACAGAGTCTTTTTCCAGAAGAATCACAAACTGAGACAAACTCCCAAGGGTAAATCAATAAAGAAATAAATCTAGTAATGAATTCAGATTGATCACACCACAGATTCCCAAATGCTTGTGTTTGATAGTTTTCCTAGGACATTCATTTCCCTTAAGCTCTGCTGTCTCTTATACAAAAATAAAAAATAATAAAGACATTGTAAACTTTCTCCCTTTCTTCCCAAAGCTCACGGCACTGTCTGGGAGTATATAATATTGATTTTTAAAAATTTAAGCACACAATTTTAAAAGTGAGCAATGTTGAACTAAAGTTCTCACAGCCTTTGCCAATGACAGCTTTATGACTCAGTTTTGACAAATAGAAAGGACACCCTGCAGGCCAACTGTGTATATTCACAAAATAAACAATTGAAATGCTCAGCAAGGAGAAGGTGATATTTAAAAAAAAACAAAAACTAAAACAAATGAACAGGTCCACATAAACAAGGTTTGTTAACAGTCATTAGTAACCTTTGGCATTTCATTTGGACTTATATATGTTTGCCACTAGGGCTCCATTAATATTTGATCATCATATTAGGCAATGCACTGGGAAGACAAAGAACTGTTCTGTCTCAGTAAGTCAGAGATGCTGAAGCCTCTGGATATATATGTGTCCTTCTTCAGTGTAAAGCAAACAAATGAGATGTGTGTGTTGCCATGAAAACAAACATGTATTTCTGTTCACTCTGAATTCATCCCTTAAATTCCTGTCTTTGAATTTGAATAACTCACCCCATCATCATTATTTCTGAAGCATTCACCACTGGAAAATAAGTATAAGATATAATTCAGATGTTAGCCTCAGCATATTTTAATTCATAGCAGAAAATACTAGACATTATGCACATGAGAATGTTCTAATGATAACCAAAAAGCTTTAAGTGACCCAAATACACATCACCAAATGACTATTTAAATCAAGGTATATACACAAAATGAACTACCACACAATGAAATAAAAACTGCATGGTACTGGTACAGTGACAGACAGGTAGGTCAATGGAATAGAATTGAAGACCCAGAAATGAACCCACACACCTATGGCCACTTGATCTTTGACAAGGAGCTAAAACCAACCAGTGGAAAAAAGGATTTTCAACAAATGGTGCTGGCACAACTGGCGGTTATCATGTAGAAGAATGTGAATTGATCCATTCCTATCTCCTTGTACAAAGCTCAAGTCTAAGTGGATCAAACACCTCCACATAAAACCAGAGACACTGAAATTAATAGAGGAGAAAGTAGGGAAAAGCCTCAAAGATATGGGCACAGGGGGAAAAATCCTAAACAGAACAGCAATGGCTTGTGCTGTAAGATCAAGAATTGACAAATGGGATGTCATAAAATTGCAAAGCTTCTGTAAGGTAAAAGACATTGTCAATAAGACAAAAAGGCCACCAACAGATTGGGAAAGGATTTTTACCAATCTTAAATCTGATAGGGGACTAATTTCTAATATATAAAAAGAGCTCAAGAAGCTGGACTTCAGAAATTCAAATAACCCCATTGAAATTGGGGTTCAGAAGCTAAATAAAGAATTCTCAACTGAGAAATACCAATTGGCTGAGAAGCACCTGAAAAAATTGTTCAACATCCTTAATCATCAGGTAAATGCAAATCAAAACAACCCTGAGATTCCACCTCATACCAGTCAGAATGGCTAAGAACAAAAATTCAGGTGACAGCAGATGCTGGCGAGGATGTGGAGAGAGAGGAACACTCCTCCACTGCTAGTGGGATTGCAAGCTTGTACAACCACCCTGGAAGTCAGTCTGGAGTTTCCTCAGAAAATTGGACATAATACTACTGGAAGATCCAGCAATACCTCTCCTGGGCATATACCCAGAAGATGTTCCAACTGGTAATAAGAACACATGCTCCACCATATTCATAGTAGCCTTATTTATAATAGCCAGAAGATGGAAAGAACCCAGATGTCCCTCAACAGAAGAATGGATACAGAAAATGTGGTACATTTACACAATGGAGTACTACTCAGCTATTAAAAACAATGGATTTATGAAATTCTTGGACAAATAGATGTATCTGGAGAATATCATCCTTAGTGAGGTAACCCAATCACAAAAGAAGTCATTAGATATGCACTCACTGATAAGTGGATATTAGCCCAGAAACATAGAACACCCAAGATACAATTTGCAAAACACAAGAAAATCAAGAAGAGGGAAGACCAATGTGTGGATACTTCATTCCTCCTTAGAATAGGGAACAAAATACCCATGAAAGGAGTTCCAGTGACAAAGTTTGGAGCTAAGACAAATGGATAGACTATCCAGAGACTACACCACCTGGGGATCCATTCCATAATCAGCTACCAAACCCAGACACTATTACATATGCCAGAAAGATTTTGCTGAAGGGACCCTGTTATATCTGTCTCATATGAGGCTATGCCAGTGCCTGGCAAATACAGAAGTGGATGCTCACAGTCATCTATAAGATGGAACACAGGGCCCCCAATGTAGAAGCTAGAGAAAGCACCCAAGGAGCTGAAGGGGTCTACAACCCTATAGGTGGAGCAACACTATGAACTAACCAGTACTCCCAGAGCTCGTATCTCTAGCTGCATATGTAGCAGAAGATGGCCTAGTCACCATCACTGGGAAGAGAGGCCCCTTGGTATTGCAAACTTTATATGTCCCAGTACAGGTGAATGCCACAACCAAGAAGCAGGAGTAGGTGGTTAGGGGAGCAGGGCAGAGGAAGGGTATAGGGAACTTTCGGGATAGCATTTGAAATGTATATAAAGAAAATATCTAATAAAAAATAAATAAGAAAAAAGGAATAATATATCATCAATGAATGCCAAAAACATTGTTTTAAGTGAAAGAATTAAGATATGAAAGGGCATATACTCTTTTGTCTTATTTACACAAAATTATAGAAAAGAAGGCTCTATCTAATCTATTTCTTTAAAACACATCAGTGCTGCCTATAGCCAGGGAAGGATTAATTGTAAAGAGGCATGAGAGAAAACATTTATATGATATCTTAATTGTAATATTGGTTATATGAATTATCATATGTCCACTCTCTTGTTGACCTCAGTATTAGGGTTGGCACAATTTATAGTATGAAAACTAATCCCCAAGAAACTATATTAAAAATGAAACTTTCCTGAGTGTTTAGCCACAGTTTTATTTAATGAACCAACTGCTGTTATGATGTAATCAGGACATTAAAACAAAAAGAATTTAAAAGTTACATATATTTTGTCAGGACTTAGACAGAATTGTGGGTTTGCCTCATATTGCTGGGACCTGGGAATCAATACAGAATTGATGATAGTAGAAAGAATGAATCTAGGAGATGAGATAGAAGCAATATGGGTAGAAGAGAATGAGAGGAAAAGTAGAGAGAAAAGCAAAAGCACATTTAACCCATTACAGAATTGTGCCTTTTAACCAACTATACTCTGCTTATCATTACTGTTTGGCTATACCCAGTGGTATCACTGTGTCTGGTGTGGACAAGTAAAGAAAGAAAAGGTATCGAAACATTGGGGTACGTCTCTTGGTGGATTAATCAGGTGCAAAATTTTTTGATGGGGGCGACAATGGTAAGCTATACCAGCATTTACCAAACATCAGTGAACAGTGGAATCACCGATTGATCTCGTAAATGAGAAGATACCTTGGCCTCACTGTAAGAATCCTGATTCAATGAGTATGGAATTGAAACTGCATTTCGAACCAGATTGACATGGATCATACCAATGACAAAGGGCCACCATGCTTTGAGTAAATTCTATTTAAAGTCCCAGAATTAATTACTACTGAAGATACTTATGTTTCAAGGTTCATCATGAGCTTTGTAGTAAAGAGTCTTGAAGCCTTATTTAAGAGATTTCTGAATTGTTCATTGTTTGAAATTTGGTCACTCTTGAAAGAGAACCCCTAATGATTTGTTCATGAAAGCATGAGAGAAGGTTAAAGAGCATATCATTTAATTCTTAGAAAATTCCCAGTGTGGTTTGCCAGTGTGGTTAGCCCCCTTTTGTCTTATAGTCAGAAGATAAGCTGACTGAGCCCTTTCGGGTGTAAGTTAATGGTTTAGCAGTCCCCAGAATATGTAATTAATGAGTTTACCATAGTGACATTTTTAATGTTAACATTACCAACAGCAGATGGGAGATGCCTACATTGGATGTCTGTTCCCAATTAAGATCTTTAATTTATGATAAATGAATACATTTCAATCACGTCTGTCTTGCATTCAATGTCTGCTTGGTTGATCAACAGTAGGAGCTTCTGAGAATGTTTTGGTACATAATGAGAGACTGAGTCAGCCCACAGCAAGAAGGTTCATTGTTTTAATGGTTTCTTAAATAATAGCACTAAATAAAAAAATTGAACTTGATTAAAAAATAACAACTGCTTTTTATTCCATACATGTATGTGAAAATTTGGGAAACTAATGAGAAAAAGTATATGAAGATATTATCACAGTTACACAAACTTCATAAGCATTTAGATGTTTTCTTTTTTGTCTCTGAACTATTCACAGAATTATTTAGATAGACATTATTACATATTAATTCTTAACGTTTCACTTTTGATATCCTAAGCTCTATTTTCCTTTTTTTATATGGTCTCCTTCGGTTAATCTAATGGTTCATAACAAGTCACCCCAAAATGTAGCGACTTAAAGCAAGAAGATTAATTTTGTTTAACAATCTGCAGTTTTGGCAGCAATTGTCAGGGACAGCTGGACTCTGTTCCTCTCAGCACTAACTGGGGCACTTCAATGGCTGGAGGCTGGAATCATCTGATGGCTTGCTCACTCACACGGGTCCTGATCCATGCTGGGTTTTGGCTGAGATTTCAGTTTAGGCTGTTAGCAGAAACATCACTTGTGACTTTTTCTGGTGGCCTGGACTTCCCCAAAATGTGATAACTGAATTTCCAAGTATAGATGTCCCCTACAAGTGAGGTCTGTATAGCATGTTATGATCTATCTTCAGAAGTCACACAGCACAACTTCTCCCACTTTAAAAATGTTGCATAATAGTCTAACAAGTAAATATAATAAGTTTAACATTTAATCTATGGTTACATTTAGCTTGATTGTATTGTTAGACAGTGATCAATGGTTTTATTTTATAGAAATTACTATATATTGCACTCTATCAGCTTGTTTCCAAAAGACAATTTGTGTTAATGGTTGATACACATAGCATCTTGTAAAGGTGCTTTGATTTTTAAAGGTCAGATATAAATAGACCTTAGTAGGTTTTTAAAAAGCCTTTCGATAAATTGGGCTGCTTTAATAAGTCATATAGAAGCAGGTAGGTGAAGAAGATGTTCCTAGCCTACAATATGCAAGAGAACTGACTATATCCCAAACTGTACAATTTATGCTATGAGTCATAGCATTTTCCACTTTAAGACAGTCGAAGCCAGTGTTCTGAGCTTATTTGGCATTTGACAGATATAGGGACTGAAAAATCCAATATAGTCTCATGCAATGCAGTTGGAAGAACAAATGCCACATCACATACAGAGTTAGAGGCTCCTCACTAACATATATGCCAGCTCTGAGCAAATATTTTTTTCCAGGATTCTAGACAGATTTTTTTAAAAGTCTTTTTGCTGGTTTTTTCTGAATTTCACATCATGCACCCCAGTCCCACTCATCTCCTCCTCCCCTTGTACCTGCCCTCTACCTTTACAACATCCTCAAAACACAGGAAAAAAATCTCTTTGTGGAAGCTATAGTATGGCACAGTATGTCCCACACAATACCCTTTTGTCCACACTTCTTTGCTTGCAAATGTTCATTTGCTAATTGGTCTGGTATGAGAGGCCTCTGGCTTCTGCTACTCTATTGATATTGGATCCTCACTGGGACTCCTCTTGGATATCCTATTGTCATCCTGTGTCGTGGAGATTCTGTAGTTTTGGATCTGTAGGACTGACCCCAGCAGTTCATTGTTGGGATAGATGTTGGAACAGGCTAGTTCAAAACCCTGGATTTGGTCATGAGAAGTATCTGAACTAGTCAGCGCTCTGGTTCTCCAGCTTCCATGCCCTTGGGGCTGGCTCAGCAACAACCCCTGCTACCAGGGCCGGCTCTATCCTTCTGCCCAGGTGAGGTGCAGGGCCCGTTCTCCAAAGTGTTGCAGCCAGTAAGGGACATGACCAGATCTCCCACTCTCAAGACTTCAGGGCTCTTCTGCATGACATAAATGGCAAGGGATGAGAGAGGGGAGGAGGGTCATCTCTCTCTCTCTCTCTCTCTCTCTCTCTCTCTCTCTCTCTCTCTCTCTCTCTCTCTCTTCCATGTCACTACACAGAAGACAAGTGGCAAGGCAAACTCATCCACTCTCCTGCCCTTGGTGCCAACTTAGTCAAATTCTTTCACTCTTACGCCATTGGAGCCAGCTTGGTCAAGCCTCTGCCACCAGGTCAGCTCTACTGTGCTGCCCAGGGGTGGTGTGGGGTCAACATTCCTGAGTGCTACAGCTGGAAAGGAGCAGGGTCATCTCTCTTGCTCTCACAGCCCTGGAGCCAGGTCTCCCACCTGCCAGCGGTGAGAAGCAAGGGGTTGGGGTGGGATGGAAGGAATCACTCCCTTGTCCATGCCACCATATGAAAGATGAGTGGTAGGGCCAGTTCTCCCACACTAGTAGCCTCCATCTGATTCATCCAAAACTCCTGCAATACACAGGACAAGCTTTCCTAAGTACTGTAGTTGTCTATGGGAGGGGTCACCTCTCCTGTTCCCCTGCTCCCAGGCCAGGACTCCCATGATTCCCAAGTGAGGGTTGGGGCCAGTTCAGCAGAGCCCTCAGACATGAATATGTCCCCAGACAGCAGCCCAGACCAGGAAGTTTGCCTGGCCTTTGGTGGTAACAGTCCCCAGCTGCTGCAAGGCCAAGGACCCTATGAATGGCTCCAGGTGGCATCAAAGGCCAGGACTTCACCATGGTCCCAGGTGGCATCACCAGCTACTCACATCAGACTGTTCCTCACTACCTTTGAGTCTGCAGTTTTGCCTCTTCATTGAGTCCACATCCTTCTGTTTCTCTTTCTCTTCCATTTCTCCACCAATTACTTGCTCCTGTTAGTGGTGCCTTCAGTCTCTGAGTGTCTGGGGTCATCTCAGAAGTGGTCTCAGGAGTGCTAGTCCCTGCTCATGCATTATGGAATCAGGCAGGGGTCATTTCTGGCATGGTCTTCACACCCCCAGCCTGCATGGAATCTGACTAAACTCCCTGTCCACACCCCATGGTTCAGGTATAGTGGCCATCTGGTTTGCTCCTTGCCTGGCCTGCTGGCATGGCCCCATGTAAGCAAGGGTTGTCTATTTTGGGATTACTCCCACTTTGAGGGGGGTGCTGTCAGTCCCTAGAAGTGGTTCTTCTAGTCTCTTGCTTGCTCTTGGTCCTCGGAGTTGGCAGGGCCTGCTTGATGCCAAACTGATGGTCATCTCAAGCGAGCTCCTCATCTGAGGTCCCTGGCACAGGACTCATGATTGTATCAGGCATGCTTTTTTCAAGGAATGTTAGGCTAGTAATCATTCAAATGTTCATAGATCATTCAGCTGTTCAGAGTTCATAACACTAAGCATAGACATAGCCTTTCTCCTCTTTGTCACCTACTTATGTACATATGACATGGTAGCCATACCTGTAATGCCTCTAGGAGCAGGTCAGATTATTTATTTAATCTAAATATGTAAATAGTTTGTTTAGAAATGTTAGATAAGGGGCTGGAAAGATAGTTCAATTGATAAAGCACTACCAAAAGAAGCAGAAAGGATTTAGTTAAATCTGAAGAACACAGACACACACACAGACACACAGACACACACAGACACACACACACACACACACACACACACGCACACACACACACACACACATATGCCAGTTTCCTGTTGAAGTTGGAGACAGATGGATCCCTTAGCTTGCTGGCCACCCAGCCCAGCTTAACTAGCTCTGAGCCAGTGAGTCCTCATTTCAAAACCGAAGGGGGAGGCTCCTGAAGAACATCCCTAGAGATTGATGCCTAGAAATTATAATTTGTTGCATAAGCAAAACACCATAAGCTTTTTGTAATATCTTGGCACCATCTATTTCAAGGTAAGTATAAAGGCCTTTACATGTTCTTTAGTGTCAAATGTGCCATTCCTGGGTAATTTCATACCTTTGACTAAAAAAGTTTAATAAATATCATTGAATTATGCTCATAATTCAATGACTCTTCATCATTTGAATTAAAATAATACTGATCTTACTAACTGCAGATTCCCAAAGCCTTTTGTCTCATGGTGGTTATGACATGACTCATGATTCTACCCCTTTATTGTGCTGTCATTGAAAAATGGCTTCCAATGGCTCCCTTAAAGGTTGTCATCAAGCTTCACCAATGATGTGCCACATGCTAATGCTGCCAGAGAATATAGTTAAATATGAATAATAATTCATTTTTTGATATAACAAACTCCTATGTCAGAAATGTATAGGTATCGAGCAATTCATATTCCAAATGTGTCCTTTCTTGAATCCCTTATTCTGTAATTTTTACAAAGGGTACTCAAGCAGAATAAAAAGAGCAGAAAAAAATATCTGGTTATTGCCCCAGGATTGTCATCCTCAGAATACCTGTTACCAGGAAGTGTTTTAGAACATTTATAGGGTTGGGGATAAAATGGCTAAGTTACTAAAGTGCTTGCCATGCAAGCAGGAACACACACACACACACACACACACACACACACACACACAGAGAGAGAGAGAGAGAGAGAGAGAGAGAGAGAGAGAGAGAGAGAGAGAGACAGAGACAGAGAGAGAGAGAGAGAGAGAGAGAGAGAGAGAGAGAGAGGCAGAGAAGCACAGTTACTAGAGTTCTCTGGGCCTGGAAGCCTACAGCAAGAGCTCAAATATTCAGGCTTAATGACAGTATTGAACATAACCACAGATGAAAATTTTTTCAACAATTTCCACAAAAGTAGGAGCCACAAAGACATTTGTATTAGAAAAGAGTCATTAGCCTTCAGTACAGTATTTTAAAAATGGTTCCAACCTCTAATCTCTGTGGGTTTTCATGACAGATGATCTTCAATCATCTCTCTTGATATAGCAGTTGCATTTGAAACAATTTATCAATATTTCTACCTCAAACACTTCCTTTACTTTGATTGCAGATCACTAAACTCACCCAGTTTTCCCCTTCAGACCTGTCTGGTCTTTCTCTGACTCCCAAATTCGTTGCTTTTTTTCTAAATCTTCAAGTGCCCAGCACATGGGCTTCACTGTTTCCCCTCACTCCTCTCAAACTTGCCTCTAGTGTCACAGGTTTAAATATCACTTATAGGCTTTTGACTTTCCTATTCATATTTCTATTCAAGATGCCTTGTCTGAATGTTAAAAGCACATACCCTGCTGCCTATAAGGTATATCCAAATAGATGGCAACAAGTGTGTCTAAAATTGAGATTTTGGTATTAAATCTCATTTAACTTTCAACCTATTCACAGTATCCCCTAGTTTATGTGATGATCATCTCTCCAGGTACCAAGAGGGGACACCTTGACACCATACTTTACCTCTCTTTTCCTGGCATCCTGGAGCTGGCTCAAACTGAAACATAAAAGTTACTGGTGCACATCTTTCCCAACTGTGTGGTCAAGTGATGTTACAATGGTCAATTGGAGTTAGTTATGATAGGATTATGTACATCATGAAAGTCCATGACCTCTGTACATTATGAGTACCCTACCTCTCCTTATCTAATCTGATTGTTAAATGTTTCTGTCACACTACTGTGTATACATCTTACCTAATTCTTCAACAAAGTCTGCTGGATCTGACTTCTCACATACTCACATCCATAAACCAGTGCTGTTTCCCATAGATACCATTCTGGATGGAGTCATACAAACCCGTATACATATTTAACATATAATATCTACAATGGTCTTCCCAGACCTGCCATTTCCCCTTAACAGTGTATACTCCACATGATAATGTGATTTTGTTAAAATAAAAGGCAAACAGATCATCATTATTCTAGTCAAATCTTTATTCACAAAGCTGGGAACTTATAAAGAATATGGGTTTATGTAGCCATATTTGGGGAAACTGAAATTCCAAATAGAAAACTATCAGCTCAAGTGAGAGCTCTCTTAGCTTTGTCTCATGGTGGAAGGCACTATGAAAGGAGTACACATGGAAGAGAGAGAGAACATTGTGAGACAGGAAGCCAGAGCAAGAGAAAAGAGACTGTCTTGTTACTCCTCACTAAGCCTTACCACTTAAAGGATACCTCACAGAATTGTGAAACTGGGGTCCAATCTTCTACTTTAGGAATTCTTGGGAGACACATTCCAACTTTCTTTAAGTCATTGTCGTCGTCATCGTCGTCGTCATCATCATCATCATCATCATCATCATCAAATCCTCCAGTTCTTTCCAAGCTATTCAAGAATAACAACTGAATTTCTTATGATGCCTAAAAGGTAGGATTTGATTCCATGGATCCTCTCTATTGCCATGCCCTCCTACTCTTTTACTTGAGTACTTGACTTGAATTAAACTCACCTTCTGGCTGTATTCTCAACAACACCAAACTTGCTCATGCCTCAGTGTTTGAGGTTGACACACAGTGTGCCCAACGACCACTCCTTCCTCTCCCCCCAGGCCCATCAGTCATTTTTAAAATATCACGTTACTGATATCTTTTCTGACACGTTCCTAAAGTTGTATTCCACACCAGAGCGTATACATAAAAACACACATATTCACTTCATTTTCCTTTCATTTAAAAAGATTTTTAATTTATTAATTTTTAGGTGCATTGGTATTTTGCATGCATAGATGACTGTATGCCAGATCTTCTGGAACTGGAGATGCAGAAAGCTGTGAGCTGCCATGTGTTGGGAATTGAACCAGATTTCCTGGAAGAGCAACCAGTGCTCTTAACCTCTGAGCCATCTCTTGAGCCCTTCATTTTTATTTAAGATATTCTTTTATCCATTAATTTTAGCTACCTAATGTCACTATATATTATTTTTCTCGTCTTTGTTTTCTGTTTTCCTTCATCAGAATGGAAGTTCCATTTGGGCTTTGGATTTCATTTGGATTTTTCTCGTGTCTGTGTCTGTTTTGTTCCACAATGTATCTGCACTACGTAGAGAAGAGTTAAAAATAATGTATAAAATAAAATGTGTTAAAATATGTATATAAATAGCACATGGGTAAAAAGAAGAAGACGAATCAGCACTGTTTGGGATTTCTAGCATTTGCCAAAATTTGGCTCCATTTAAAAAAAAAAACCTATTCCCTGTGTGATGTTTGTGTATTGTGTTTCATATATAATTCTATGTGCTAAAAATGTGTGTTGCATGAGTAACAGTAATATCAGTAATAATAAAATATGGAACACACAGTTCTAATGTCATACTCTAATCTCATGCATGGTGGAAACAGAATGACCCACGTGAAATGGCATACCTAAGGTTTCACAATTGAACTCATATCTCCCAAGCCTAATCTCTAACATAGAGCAAGCAGAGAGGAAGGACTGGGTATCCGCCTGTATACTGGAGGCTGTCTGAAGAGACCTCTGTCTCTGCCCGTCAGAAGGAGAAAGGGCAGGAGCAGGGAGGGAAAGTGCCGCCACCACCTCCAGTGTTGCTGATGCCACTCTGGTGCCACTGGTGCTCTGAGAAGCTTCACTGGCTGCACAGAGCAGAGCTGGCTGGCAAGCGAAGTGCAAAGAGTTTCTGGCGGTGAAAGCTTCAGGAGAGTATTCTCTTGTGAGGCAGTGTTACAGCTCTTGTGACACATGCTCTCAGAAGATGGAGTGATTCTCACACACCTCTTTTCCTTCTGGATAGGATCTTATATACAGTTTGGGGATGGATTGAGTATGACAGCAGGTGATTCCTATTGTCTTAGCCTGAGATGCCTTATCTACATGAGGAGGGGCTTTTGGGTGCTGCCTCTATATGACAGATGGCTGCAATTCTCTCTTTGGGGGAACTGTGGCTATGTGACAGGTGAAGTTCCTACCACTGTCTATCCCTTCAGGGTCCTTGGGCCTTCAAGCCTTAGCTCAACCTTACCAGGCTTCTTCTCATGGTCCACTGCCCCACAATGGGAAGAGTGTCCATAGCTGTAAACTGGGATATCACTGAATATTCTACCATTAGCATCCCAGTCCGATGGAGAATCTGATGTAAAATAACTTCTTCAAGTGAAATGTTAATGTAACTCTCAAATTATGATAATTAATGACATAATTAGGAACACGAAAATACATCTATGGGTCAAGGTTAATTAGATGAAAAAATCTGACACCTCTAATTAAGAATACAGAATGGTAGCAGGATATGTGAGAAAACAACATTTTACACAGAATTTAAAATTTAAAATGAGGTCTATTGCAATGTTGTATGATTAAAATGAAATTGCCATATAATAAGAATCAACAAACTATATCTTTAATAATCAGATTTAAGGCTAGATGAGAAAGTCAACTGATCCTCTAAGTTTTGCATCATGTTTTGGTTTTAGAGTGAATTATAACACTGTCCATTGTTGATGATTCTCTTCATTTATGCATGAAAGTTAGTTATTGTTTTATGATGCAGTTTGCCCATAAGTCAGTTATTATACAAAATGACATCTTAAGAAGGTCTCAGCACCTGTGATGCAGAGAAAGGTGGATCTCTGTGAGTTCAGAGCCAACCTAGTCTGCACAGTGATTTCAGGACAGACATAGCTACATAGTGAGAACCTGTCTGGAAATAAAAGGCAAAAAAAAAAAATGTTAGTTTCATGAAAAGGTCTTTACTGGCTAATGACTAAGGTTTGGTTGGATATCCTAAATATTTCTATTTTGTTGTTGTTGTTGTTCTTCTTCTTCTCATTATTATTATTATTATTATTATTATTATTATTTTAGTTTT
Organism: Mus musculus; assembly: GCF_000001635.26. Classification (NCBI taxonomy): domain Eukaryota; kingdom Metazoa; phylum Chordata; class Mammalia; order Rodentia; family Muridae; genus Mus; species Mus musculus. The sequence continues at coordinate 158,367,817 of NC_000086.7, read as the reverse complement.
AGGAGATGGTTGAACTTAAGAAATACATGAATAATGAAAATTCCCAGGAATCTATGCAGGTGTCCCTAGCTAAGGCTCCTAGTAATGGCAAAATATGGAGCCTAAAGTGCCCATGTAAGGTTTCCAGTGGAGGGACACCAACCCAGCCACAAAACCTTCGACCTACAATTTGTTCTGCCTACAAGATATGCAGGGGTAAATTGGAGCAGAAATTGAGGGAATGGCCAACCACTGGCCTAGGTTTAGAACCACACCATGAGAGGGAGCCATGCCTGATATGGACTGCAGGGCCAGAAACCAGAAGCTGGAGAGCCCAAACACAACCACCTCCTCCAAAAAAAAAATATTCTGCTATACTTGTAGATGGAAGTCTAGCATAATTGATATCAGAGGGCCTTCATCCAGGAACCATGAGAACAGATGCAGAAACTCACAATCAAACATGACAGAGTTCACAGAATCCGGAAAAAGAGGAGAAAGGATTGAGAGAGCTGAGAGAGTCAAGGAAACCACAAGAAGATAGAATCAAATAACTTGGGCTCACAGGGGCTCACAGAAACTGAACCACCAACCAAAGAGTACGCATGGGTTTGACCTAGGCCCTCGGCATGTATGTTATGGTTTGTAGCTTAGTCTGGGAGTGGATCAGGGAAAAGAGAGGAATTGGGGGAGGGGCTAGAAAAAGAAAAAGGAGGAGAAACAGTATTCAGAATGTAATGTATGAAAGAGGAAAGGAAAATACATGAGGCTCTTTTCAATCTAATAATTGCTTGTTTAATTCCTTCACCACCACTTCAGTTTATTTTCTTATAACATTCAATTAAAACCAAAGTTATTTTCCAGGTGAAATACTAGCAGTTGTCTCTGGATGGTAGAGTTCAGTTTCCATTACTTACATGATGGCTCACAACCATTCATAACTCGTTTCAAACTCCTTGGACACCAGGCTTATACTGTTTATCCCTTCAGATGTTATTTAACAAAGAGGATCTACCTCTCTTGGTGGTAAATATCGGTAGGAACAGAAAGGAGTATGTGCTGAGGGTGTGCTTTTTTTTTCCTTCTGTAAAGAAGTCTAGAACTTTCCTTTCTTGCCAGAGAAATCTATTAAGAGCAGTACATTCTCCTACTTGTTGTGATGAGATTATTTACCAGATGGGAGGAAGAGGGCCATTAGCAGTAGCAGGATCGAGGGCTGATAGTACCACGAAGAAGCAAAGGCTACCATGGATCTTCCCAACTCTTGTACAGAGCTGCGCATGACCTAAAATTCTTGTGGGGGATGGGCCTGATTTCAGCAAAGCAAATGAAAAGAGCTCTTTTATACTTTTTTATAATTTATAGCTTGCTAACTGAATGGACTTATGATACTGTGTTTAGATAAGAAGCTATGGAAGACTCAAGAGGCTTAAAGGAGTGTCCTTTAAAAGCAGAAATCTGGCTGGGCATGGTGGTGCACACCTTTAATCCCAGCACTTGGGAGGCAGAGGCAGGCAGATTTCTGAGTTTGAGGCCAGCCTGGTCTACAGAGTGAGTTCCAGGACAGCCAGGGCTGCACAGAGAAACCCTGTCTCGAAAAACAAACAAACAAAATAAAACAAAACAAAACAAAACAAAAAAGCAGAAATCTGTGAGATGGTGGTCCACACATGAAGAAGGTATTTTGTGCTAGTTATGTTACATAGGTAGTTATTGGCCTTCCCTGTCAGCAGCAAAGGTGATGCTGGAACTATTTTAGAGAAAATGTGAGAGATCTTTGAAAAGTTATTGCAAGAAAATAGAGTAAAATACCCAGAACCATTAACTACAATAGTTGGTCTCTACCATGTCCACCACACAGCTTTGCCCTGATCTTCAAAGGGTTTGTTTGTTCTTACTTCCATGTTTGGTTTGACATTAAGTATTTTATAAATGAATCTGTTTTTTAAACTCTTCTTTCAATCTGGATCCCTTGTTGTTGTCTTTAAGGATCATGCAAGTCCATGTCTGACACCTGTGATTATTAATAAAAATACACATCAAAGTTTTGGAAGACTGACAGAAGAAATAAAACACTTTGTAACAAAAGCATACCAGATAAAAGGAAAAATTAATAAACTGGATCTCATCAAAATAAGCCTTCCCTCTCTTTAAAGTGCTTTGTTTTGATTTGTGTATAGATGCCCAATTTTATAAGCACAATTTGCTGGAAAGACGATCTTTCTGCCCCCATTAAATTGTTTTTAAACCTTTGATTTATATCTAAATTCAGTAGGCTATATTCTACCTTTAACATCACAGAATGCAGACACTTTTTGTTAGACAAAACCCGAAGAGAGAAACCAGACTAAAGCTCATTTTCCTATTCATAAACATATTTATATTTTTAACTTAAGTTTTTTTACTCACTAGCATATTACTTGAAATTATGTCAGATATTAAATCATATATAGGATAACAAATCCTTGTAATTGTAAAATTAATAACTGGCAGTTATGTGTTTATTAGTCTACCAACACCACAGTGTTTGAATACTGTAGTAATCTTTGACACCAAGGAGAATAATTCCTCACACTTCATTTTAGTTCATCAAGGACTAATACCTTACCATGAATTTTACAATTCTTGTCTGTTTCTTTAAGAAAAACAACTTGCTGAGATTCCAGTAGAAATTTCAGAAAACTCAAGAGTGAATTTCAAAGAGAACTAACATTGTCACTATGTTGGATCTGCCAGTTTATGAACGTGGTAAAATTTATTCCCTTCAATTTAAAGGTTCCGTTTGATTTATTTCATTAACATTTTGTAATTTTAAGGATACAGATGGTTTTTCTTTTGGTAGATATATAACTAAATATTTTCTATTCACTAAACAAGTGTAAATGCCATTTGATTTTTTAAATTTTCATGTTTTTGTATTGATCTTTTATACTGCAACCTTTCTAAATTTACTGACTAGTTCTATAAGGAGCTTAAGTTTGGGTTTTGTATATAATTTTTAAGGTGTCTCAGAAATTTATTAAATAGCTCTATCATCTATGAATAAGGAGATTTGGATTTGTTTTGTTTTTTTTTTGTGTGTGTGTTTTTTGTTTTTGTTCGTTTTACTTCAAACTTAGGAGAAACAAAGATTCCTGCTTCCTAATAAGAGCGCTAGAGATTCAGAGTAGTTAAGGGAAGACAGTGGGAATCTGCCTGAAATGACAAATACCCAGACTGGGCATCTCAGAGAATAATCTTTACACTTCAGTGCATCACCCTTCCTCCCTTTACTTTTTCAGAATAATTTTACACATCACCTGGTCTTATCTTTCTCTCTGTAATGTACACTTGTCTTTTTATCAATAAAAATACCTGTATAGGTTCTTCTTTATATTTGATATCATGTTTGTTTTAAGGAATTTTTGTGCAAGTGACCATGCAGGCAAGCTTGACTGTTAGTGGATTTCTACTCTAAAATTCTAGGTTTTGGGGGGTGGGTGGGTAGCTTAGCAGAATTTGTGGGGGTACAGCTAGACTAATGGGCATTAGCAGGGGTCTGGTGTTTTTATTTATATATGTATGTATGTATGTATGTATGTATGTATGTATGTATTTATTTATTTTTCTGTAGCTGGTAATGGTGCTCCAGGAAACTTTGTAAATGAACCACCAGATTATATCCTTACAGTATTTTTGCTTAATTGCAATACCTAGAAATGTAGGTAATATGGTAATTTTCAGTATAATTTCTAACTGCATTCCAAATACTTATCCTTATACCCACAGGTAAGTGTAGCTTTTACCCTCCATCAAAGAAAATTTTCTTTGTAAAAAATGGAGGTAATTACACAAAACCACAACTGGCCAGAAAAAGAAGAGGCAGATTAGGAAGAAGAGGAGGAGGAAGAAGAGGAGGAGGAGGAGGAGGAAGAACATGATGATAAAGGGTCATGGAGTGATGAAGTGCCCAGATCCAAGATGAATCTATAACACAACTCCAGAACCTAAGTTTTAGGAAAGAACATGGACAAGGAGGCAGCCAGAGTGCCAGGAAATCTCCTATGAGAATGTATCTCTCAGAAATGACAGGAAGCTATACCCCTAATACCTCAGCAGTATGACTGTCTAAACAAGACTTGAACAAAGATGACACCATTAGGTATGCTAACATGGAATTGAGAAATCTGAAGGAGGCCCATCTTAGATGAAGATTTAAAACAACTAAGGAATGCTGAGAGTGGAAGAAACAGTCTTCTCCAGGGATAACCCCCAACTCTCAAATTGATTATCTAATACCAAGTGGTCAGCCCTGAAATCATACACATACTGGTAATGCTAAACACTAAACAGATGTAGCAAACTGTATTTATATAATTAGGGGTGTGTGTGTGTGTGTGTGTGTGTGTCTGTGTAAAAGTCATAATATCAAGATGAAACAAGGAAAGTGGAAGGGATTGAAAGGAGGAAATGGAAAAAATGATGTAATATTTAATTTAAAAAGCAACAAATATATGTATGTATATATGTATGTATAAAGAAGTAAGCAAAATGTATAGCTGATTATGTCATGCTTGAGTAGAAAATTTGAGTGAAATGCAGGTTTCTTCTTCTTTTAAATCAAACTTGTTCATTGGCATTTTCATACATGTTTACAGTCCATTCTGATTACTTCCTTTTCCCCTTTACAGCCCTGCCTTGTCTCTCTCACAATTTTATAAACCCTTTCTCTTCCCTCGTAATTCTTTTTCCATATTCATGTGGTTTATTTTGTTTTGAGACCCAGTGGTTTAACAAGACATCTGTGTGACTATAGGTTTTGAATGCTCTATCTATTGGAGCTTGGTAAGTTCAACAGTAGTCATTCAACTGATGGAAGTGATTCCCCAATTCCAGGAATTTATTACTGGCTACTGGCTCAGTGATGGTAGGGCTTCTTGAGTACCTCCCTCACCCATGTTTGGGTGTTGAAAGATCTATTCTTGTCCTGGCTTAATGCAGGCTTTGAGTTTATGGTACTGGGTTCATTACTGGAATGGCTATCTCACATCAGAAGATAGCATTCCATAACTCTTCTTCCTATATTCTGGCTCTTACATTCTTACTCAGCCATGGTAAAGCCAAAAGATCAGAAGATGATTGCCATTCAAACTACAGTTTCTAGGAACAGATCCACTAGGAGGATACACAGCTCATGAAGGAGAGAGCACATAGAGATGTGCTGTAGTACCTCAGTAGGTGAACAAAGAAAAGACATGGGGAAAATAAAACCTTTTTTGTGGTTGACACAGAAAGGAATGTGCAAGGCATGATAGGCAAGTTTAGGATTGACCAGTTTGAGTGATTTTGGTTGGTGCAAGTACATAGGGATTATTCCTAGTCTTCTGATGCTTGTCCTAAGATTGATGAGGGTAGGATGTTCTTGACTCTGACTGATGACAGTATGACTGGGGCTGCAGTTTGTTTGCATAGGAAAAGAATCCTTCACTACCTCTCCATATTGACTAACCTTATCAGTTCTTCCAGAGTCAGCAAGTCCCCAAGAAGGTTAGGTATATGGAACACAGAAAATAGAAAGTATAGTTGTTACCAAAAGCTCCACCATTAAGTTGTGCATGTTGAGAGCATTCTTGTCTTGTTTTTGATCTCCAGAGTGGACTCTGTAGTGAACTTGCAGATACTTTTTATCAAGGAAGTTCTCTTTTTCTAGTTAGTTTCTAGTTAAGTATGAATGGGTGGTAGAGTTTGTTGAATATTTTCTGCAACAATTAACATGATCCTCTTTCCCCTGTTAACATAGAGAATTCCATTGACTGTGTTTTGAATGTTGCAAGTTGCAAAGAATCATCAAAATCTGAAATAAATCCCTTTTTATACACATCTGAATGAAGTTTATTGGTTGTTTTAGTAGGGTTTTAACCTCAATGTTCATAAAAATTATATGTCTATAGGTTTTTCTTTCTCACATTTTTATACTATGACTGATTTCAATGCCATAGTAATACTAGGCTCAAAATATGAGTTGTAAAATATTCTATTATTTAGAAGAGACTGTATAAATTGGCATTAATTTCTCTTTAAATATTTGCTAGAATTCTCTAGTGAAACTTGCTTAGAGATTTCTTTTCTGGAAGATTTTAATAATTAATCCACCTTCTTTAATGTTTATTGAATAACTCAAATTATCTATTTTATCTTGCTTGATTTTGATAATTTGTAGTTTTTTTAAGGAATTGGTATGTTTCCTCCTAAGTTTTAGAATTCTTTTATGATTATAAATTTTTTAATAGCATTCTCTGCTGAATATATAATAACACCTCCTTTATTCCTTTCCTACATTGGTGGTTTTATCAGCCTTGAATTTTGTTAAATTTTTTCTAAGAATAAGCTCTATAAAAATTTAAATTTATTTTCATTATTAGTATGATTATTACTATTATGTTTATATATGTGTCTGTGAATGTGTGTATGTTCAAGAAGTGTGTTTACAGGTGCACATGTTACTGTGCATATATGGAGGGCAGAGGATAACTTTGTAGAGTTGGTTCTCTACTTCTTTTATATGGATTCCAGGGGTTGAACCTGGGTTGTTAGAGTTGTATAGCAAGCACCATTACCTGCTGAACCATTTCATTGGCTCCAGTTTTTTATTTTATTAATCTTCTGTGTTACTTTCAATTTCATTTATTAATGTAGCTGTAATTATTACTTCCTTATATATGCTTTGGATTTATTTTACTCTATTTTATAATTTGTTGAGAAAAAAATGTCAGGTTATTGATTTGAAACACTCATTCATTTCTTATTTTAACATGTATTTCTGAGTACTGATTTAGCTGTGCCCCAAATATGACCTTGCAATATCATGTAACTCACATTATGCTATTTCAGTACATGTTTGTTTCATTAAGTTCCATTATGTATGCAGAGAGATTTGTAGATCTAGGAGACAACCTGGGAGTAATGGGAATTTTTCATCCTGACTAAAGTCTGAAGTCAGTTTCCCATACTAAGCACGTTTTTTTTTTTTTTTTTTACATGAAGATTTAGAAACCACTGCTGAGGTATATTTGTTGTGAAATGTTTTCCTATGTACAGATTTTAGGGTGTTTTATTTAAGCACTTTTATTGGACTATACATACTAGCTATTAATGTTTTTCCTCTTAATATGATATACAAAGTTTTAAATCTGTCACAATCTACTTATGTATGTAATTCTAAAGATTAATTAGACCATCCTGGTGTTAGTTACATAGAATTTTCTACTTTTTTATTATTATAAATAATATTATAGAGATCATATATGAGTATTTTGCTTTTCTTTTTTTCCCATTAACATTTATTCACTTTACATCCCAATTGATGCCCCCTCCTCTAAGCCCCCCTCACACCCTCCCTCCCCTTATTACCTCCTTTCCTTCTCTGCTGAAACAGTAGAGGCCCTCCTAGGTATCACCCTACCCTGGCACATCAGGTCTCTGCAGAGCTAGGCACAACTTCTCCCACTGAGGTCAAACAAGGCAACCCAGTTAGGAGAATAGGATCCACAGAAAGGCAACAGCATTAGAGACAGCCCCAGCTCTACTTGTTGAGGGACCCACATGAAGATCAAGCAGCACATCTGTTACATATGTGCAAGGGCCTAGGTCCAACCTGTATATGCTCCTTGATTGATGGTTCAGTCTCTGACAGCCCCCAAGGATCCAGGTTAGTTGACATTATTGGTCTTCCTGTGGAGTTGTTATCCTCTCTAGGGCCTTCAATCCTCCCCCCAATTCTTCCATAAAACTCCCTGAGCTCCATCCAATGTTTGGCTGTGGGTTTCTGCACATGATTCAGTTAGCTGTTGGGTAGAGCTTCTCAGAGGACAGCCATGCTAGGCTACTGTCTTCAAGCATAACAAAATATCATTTATAGTGTCAGGGATTGGTACTTGCCCATGGAACAGGTCTCAAGTAAAGTCAGTTATTGGTTAGATATTCCCTCAATCTCTGTTCCATCATTGTCCCTAAACTTCATGTAGACAAGACAAATTTCGGGTAGAAAGTTTTGTGGGTGTTTTGGTATCCTTATCCTTCTACCGGGGGCTCTTGTCTACAGGAGATAGCCACTTCAGCTTCCAATCTCCAGTGCTATGAATCTCAGCTAAAATCACCCCCATATACTCCTATAAACCTCCCCCATCCCAGGTCGCTGGCACATCCTAGAGATGCCCTCCTCACTCCCACCCTCCATAATGATTTCCAATCATTCTCCTTGTCCTCTGGCCCTCTCGCATGTCTCTCTCCAGATGTGATCCTAAACCCATCCCCCACCACACATTCCTGTCCCCATCCTCACTTTTACACAGTTTCCTCCCTCTGTCTGCCTCCTATGACTATTTTATTCCCCATTCTAAGTAAGATACAAATATTCTCACTTGGGACTTTCTTCTTATTTAGCATCTTTTTGTTTGTGAAATGTAACTTAGGTATCCTGTGCTTTATGGTTAATATCTACTTATAAGTGAGGACATACCATGTATGTCATTTTGGGTCTGGGTTACCTCACACATTATGATATTTTCTAGTTCCATCCATTTCCCTGCAAAACTCATGATGTTCTTGTTTTAGATCGTTGTATAGTATTCCATTTTGTAAATAAACCACATTTTTTTTTCTGTATCCATTCTTCAGTTGAGGAATATCTGGGTTGTTCCAGTTTCTGACTGTTACAAATAAAGTTGCTATGAAGATAGCAGAGCACATGTCCTTGTGGTACTGTGGAGCACCTTTTGGTGTCATATAGTTGGGTATTCATGTAGAATTATTTCAAACTTTCTGAGAAACACCCAGATTAATTTTCAGAGTGGTTATACATGGTTTCACTCCCACCAGCAATGGAGGAGGAGTGTTCCCTTTGCTACATCTCCTTGTCAGCATGTGCTGTTGCTTGAGATTTTTTTCTTAGCCATTCTGATTGGCAAAATGGAATATCAGGATCCTTTTGATTTGCATTTCCCTGATGACCAAGGACTTTGAACATTTCTTTAAGGGCTTCTTTGTTTTTTGAGATTTCTCTGTTTAACTGTTCAACTCTGTGCCCCATATTTAATTGGATTATTTGGTTTGTTGATGCCTACCTTCTTGAGTTCTTTATATATTTTGGATATTAAACCTCTGTCAGATATAGAGCTGTTTTGTCCTATTAACAATGTCTTTTGACTTACAGAAGCTTTTAATTTTTTGTGAGGTCCCATTTTTCAATTGTTGATCTTAGTAGCCGAATCATTGGTGTTCTGTTCAGGAAGTTGTCTCCTGTACCAAAGAATTCAAGGCTATTTCCCAGTTTCTCTTCTATTAGATCTAGAATATCTGATTTTATGTTATGGTCTTTGATTTACTTGGACATGGATTAATTTGCATTCTTCTACATACAGACATCCAGTTCAACCAGCACCATTTGTTGAAGATGCTCTCCCTTTTCCACTGTATAGTTTTGGTTTATTTGTCAAAAATCAAGTGTCTATAGGTGTGTGACTTTATTCCAGGGTCTTCTTTTTTATTCTATTGAAAAACCTGCCTGTTCTTATATCAATATCATGCAGTTTTAATCACTATTTCTTTGTAGTACAGCTTGAGGTCAGGGATGGTGATATCTTTAGAAGTTCTTTTATTGTTCAGAATTGTTTGAGCCATCCTGTTTTTTTTTTTTTTTTCCATATGAAGTTGAGAATTGTTTTCTCAAGTTCTGTAAAAAATTGTATTGGAATTTTGATAGGGATTGCATTGAATCTATGGATTGTTTTTGGTAAGATAGCTATTTTCACTATGTTAATCCTACAGTTCCATGAACATAGGAGATTTTCCCATCTTCTGGTATCTTCTTCAATTTATTTCTTCAGAGACTTGTAGTTCATGTCATAGAGGTCTTTCTCTTGCTTGGTTAGCATAAAGCCATTTGTGTCTATTATGAAGGGTGTTGTCTCCCTTATTTTTTTCAAGCACTTATAGCTTGTATAAAGGAGGGCTACTGAGTTTTTTCTCTTTTGACTTAATTAGATATCCATCCACTTTGCTGAAGATGTTTATCAGCCGTAGGAGTTCCCTGGTAGATTTTTTAAAAAGATTTATTTATTTATTTTATATATGTGAGTACACTGTAACTCTCTTCAGACACACTAGAAGAGAGCATTGGTTCCCATTACTGATGGGTGTGAGCCACCATTTGGTTTTTGGGACTTCTGGAAGAGCAGTCAGTGCTCTTAACTGCTGAGCCATCTCTCCAGCCCCCTCTCTGGTAGAATTTTTGGGATCACTTACGTATACTAACATATCATCTGTGAATAATGATGCTTTGACTTCTTCCTTTCCAATTTATATCCACTTGATCTTTTTTAGTTGTCTTACTGCTCTGGCTAGAACATCAAATATTATATTGAAGAGATAGGAAGAGAGGGAGCAGCCTTGCCATTTCCCTGATTTTAGTAGAATTACTTTAAGTTTCTTTCCATTTAATTTGATGTTAGCTATCAGCTTGCTGTATATTGTCTTTACTGTGTTTAGGTATATGCCTTATATCCCTGCTGTCTCCAAGACTTTTAACATGAAGGCGTGTTAGATTTTGTCAAGGGATTTTCAGCATCTAATGAGATGATCATGTGGGTTTTTTTTTTCTTTCAATTTGTTAATATGGTGGACTACATTGATGGATTTTTTTTCATATATTGAACCCTGCATCCCTGGGATAAGGCCTACTTGTTCATGGTGGATAACGTTTTTGATATATTCTTGGATTTGGTTTGCATGTATTTTATTGAGTATTTTGCATCAGTGTTCAAAAGGGAGATGGGTCTGAAATTCTCTTTCTTTGTTGAGTCTTTGTGTGGTTTAGGTATCAGGGTGATTGTGACCTCATAAAATGAGTTTGGCAATGTTACTTCTGTTTCTCTTCTGTGGAATAGTTTGAGGAATATTGGTATTAGTTCATCTTTGAAATTTTGGTAAAATTCTGTGCTAAAACCATCAGGTGCTGGGTCTTTTTTATTTATTTATTTATTTATTTATTTTTGGTTGGGAGACTTTTACTGACTGCTTCTATTTCCTTAGGCTTTATGAGACTAAACAGTTTGCTTGATCCTGACTTAACTTAGTTAAGTAGTGTCTATCTAGAAAATAATCCCATTTTGTTTAGGTTTTCCAGTTTTGTCAAGTACAGACTTTTGAAGTAAGGCTTAATGATTTTTCAAATTTTTGAAAATTCAAATTTCCTCCATGTCTATTGTTATGCCTCCATTTTTATTTCTCATATTATTCATTTGCATATTATTTCTCAGCCTTTAGTCAGTTTGGCCAAGAATTCAACTATCTTGTTGATTTTCTCAAAGAAGCAGCTCTTGGTTTTCTTGATTCTTTGTATTGTTCTCTGTATTTCCAGTTAATTTATTTCAGCCTTAAGTTTGATTCTTTCCTGCCATCTACTCCTCTTGGGTATGTTTCTTCTTTTTTCTTTTCTAAAGCTTTCAGGTATACTTTTAAATTGTTACTCTCAAATTTCTTTATGAAGGTACTTAGTGTTATGGACTTTCTTAGCACTGCTTTCATTGTGTCCTACAAGATGGGAAGGAAATAGACCAGACAGAGAATGTTTCACAGATTCAAATAAAAACAATTATTTTGTACTTAAAACACATAGGACCTACTATGCAAATTCCACAAATGTACAGGACATAAAATCAACACAAAAACATCAGTTGCATTTCTACACATTTATGACTAAGCAATATACAAGGAAATTTAATATTTATATTTAAATTATAATTTTAAAATAAAATACTTAGGAATTAAGTCACATAGGCCAAATATTTTCTCCACTAAGAAATTCATTGCTGGTAGCAAGCCAGAACAAACCATTTGATCTATAATGTTATTCTGCCTTCAAGATATACTAGTACAATCATGGCACAAAGCTTATAGGAGTAACCAGCCAATATCTGATTGGATTTAAGGCCCACTCCATAAGATGTACCTCATACCCAACCCTCCTTGTATGACCAAAAACGTGAGACTAGATAACCCAGGGATCTCAGGTCAAACCGACTACTACTTTTCTAAAGAAAAAAGCAATAAAATGACTCCTAATGACATTCTGGTATATTTGTATATCACTGTCATCATCAAAGAAATCTCCTTTTTCAGCAGATGGAAACAAATACAGATACCTCAGGTAGACATTATGCAAAGAGTAAGAGACCTTAAAACACTCTACCCTAAATGGAAAGTATCCATCAAATTCCTGCCCTTAGTGATCAAAGATCCACTAGAAAGAGGAGTCAGAAAGAGTGTAAGAGCCAGAGGGGATGGAGGGCATCAAGAAAACAAGGTCCCTTAAGTCAGCATGATCTAAGACCATATGAACTAAGACAGCATGCTTAGGGACTGGATGTTTCTGGGCCAGGTCTTTTTACATATATTGTGGCTTCCAGTTTGGCTTCTTTATGGGATTCCTTAATGTGTGAATGAGTGGGTCCCTGATTCTTGTGCTTTCTCTTCAGCTCTTTTCCTTCTGTCCATTAGTTTTGTCCATTCTGTTGTATTAGTTTGTGTTTTACATTGCTATATTTTATTAGTATCTCTTAGAAGCCTATTTGTTTTCTAATGAGAGACAGAAAAGAGTGGATTCATACAGGAGGGGAAAGGGGGAGAACCTGAAAGGAGTAAAGAGAGGAGAAACTGTAATCATGATATATTAGTGAGAAAAGAAATCTATTTTCAATAAAAGGAAAAAATAATCCTCTAAGTGAATTATAAAACATTTATGAAATTGTAACTGCAAATGAAACTAGTGAATGGAGAAAGATGTAGAGGCAGAAAGTTAATGAGTTTGAGGCCAGCATGGGATACATAGCAACTTCCAGTACAGCTTGATCTACAAAGTATAACCCTTTCTTAAAACACAGAAACAAATGTGGGTTGGATAGGTATGGTGATTTGAACAAAAATGGCTCCCATAGGCTCATAGGGAGTGGCACTAATTGAAAGGATTAGGAAATGTAGCCTTGTTGGAATAAGTGTGGCCTTGTTGGAGGAAGTGTGTTGGTGGCAGTGGGCTTTGGGGTTTAAAATGCTCAAGCCAGGCCTAGTTGTCTGTCTCTATTCCTATTGTCCACACATGTAGAACACTCAAGCTATTCTCAAGCACTGTGTGGATCCCAGGGATTAAATTCAGGTATAAGGCTTGGAGGCTTACAACATCACTCCTGAAATATCTCATCAGCCTACAAGCCATGATGCTTCCCACCATGATGACAATGGACTAAACTCTGATCTATAAGCCAGCCCCAGTTTAAATGCTTTCCTTTATAAGTGTTGCCATGGTCATGATGTCCTAACTAGGACAATAGGGTAGGATAGGATAGGATAGGATAGGATAGGATAGGATAGGATAGGGTGGGATAGGGTAGGATGGGACAGGATAGATACAATGAAAGGAAGACTATGACCATGCACTAGAATATTGTTAAAATGTACAAATTCAGTGTACTCTCTATCAGAATTCCAATGACATTTGTTTTAATAAAAAACAAACAACAACAACAACAACAAAACCAAAAAGCAAAGAATGGTCAAAATCAACATAAGGAGGAATGTGTTTATTCCAACTTATAGTCTGTTATGGAAGGATGTCAGGACAGGGGCTAAAAGAAGGAGCCTAGAGATAGGAACTGATGCAGAAGCCATGGAGAAGTGTTGCTTACCGTCTTGGTCCTTATGACTTGTTCATCTACTTTTTCTATACTACTCAGAACGAACTACCCAGAGATGGTTTTACCTAATCTGTGACCAGGGAACTCTTACATCAAGAAAATGCAACACAGGCTTTCCCATAGGCCAATCTAGTGGAGGAATTTTCTAAAGTGAGAATCTCTCTCTCTCTTTTTTTTAATCAAATGACTTTGGCTTGTGCTAAACTGACATAAAGTTAGCCTGTGCAACATTTTTCATTGAGATAGACAAAAATTCTACAATACAAATTCATCATTTGGAAATTCTACATAGTAAGCTGTAGGAATATGGGTTCCTGCATCTGCTCTGTCACAGGGCTAGGCCACTGGGGAGGCAGGACACAGGAGTTTCGAAGGTGCTTACCTCACGCTGTTGCCTGGCAGCCCCATTAGGGCAGCCCCAGAACACCACTCCTGGGGTGGGGAAGCACTGTCTGAGGTGTGGGACTGCTGGAGCTGGCTCAGGGGTCCCCGGGCCTGCAAGGCAGCCTGGGCCATCTGGTTCTCAGGCTCTTGGGCACCCAGGCAGAAGAGCTGAGGATGGAGTGGGGCCTGCAGGCTGGATCTAGCCTGAGATGGAGAGGTAGGTGGGGGTGGAGGGTGCAGGAAGCAGGGGAGCTCTGGTTGGTCCTAAGGGAAGAGTCCTAGCTTGAGCTTGGCTTGGGCTTTGTGAAGGCTGTGGCTGGGAGTGCAGAGAGGCCTCCTATGAGAGGTTAGACAGTGGCTCTATAGGCAAAGGCATTCTTCATGGCTCCCCACTGCGGATCCCAATGAAAAGAGGCAGTCCGTATTTTTAAGGCATTTATTGTCATGGCAGAAAGTAGATATGTAAAACCATACCCCTCTTCTCAGGGTGGGCCTGAGATTAAATACCTTCGGCAGGGAGGAGTGTCTGGGAAGGAAAGCTTATTGGCTAAGCCTCCAGGCTTTAAGGTACCTCATTAAAATGGAGATCTGCCTTGAGCCTACATGAATGACCACCGGTCATGTCCTCTACCTGTGGAGGGCCTTGGGCCCTTGCTCTTACTTGATTGATGGCTACAGATCTAGGCCAGCTAGTGACAGAGGCCTGGTGCCTGGGAATAGGCAAAATGCCCACCGTCCCTTCAAGGTCTCTGGGGTTTTGGAGGGAACAAGGCTACCTTTCACGGTTCCCACAGTAAGCCACATGGTAGTTAACTTCCTGTGCTTGATTCATTTAACTTAATATAATGTCCACCAGGTTTATTCATATAATCACAAATGAAAGGATTTCTTCCATTTAGAGACTGACTGAACAGTATTCTGTTTTTTTCTTTGTTTGTTTGTTTAATATTTCATACCTTTAATTTTTCGATTATCTATTGGTAAGTCCTTAAGTGACTGTCGTAGCTACTGGGAAGGTTCCAACAAACACTTATATGTGTGGAAGCATAAATGTCTCTCTAACATACCTATGCCATTTCTTCTGTGTATATACCCAGTGACTCATGAGATGTTTCAGGGGTAATGCTGTTAGCCTCCAAGCCTGATACCTCAGTTGAATCCCTAGGATCCACATAGTGGAAGAAGAGAACCAAATCTTTCATATTGTTGTTTTTTTGTTTTTTGTTTTGTTTTGTTTTGTTTTGTCTTCCACACATACCCTGTGGCATGTGCATCACCACATACATATATAGGCAAGCAAACAAGCAAACAAACAAACAAATGCTCTTAAAAGTCAAGTATAATTGTTTTAAATAAGAAATACTTTTAAAGTAAAGTAGATACAGAGCCAGAGGTAAAAATTTGCAATTCTATGGTAGTTCTAATTTTAATTCTTAGGGAGCTTTCACATATTTTCCATAATGTAGTAACAATTTATATTTCCATTAATAATATAACATTGTTGCCTTTTAGCCATATCTTTGTCAGAATTTGTCTTTGATCTTTTGAGAATAGCTATTATATCTTGAGTGAGCCGATATGTCATTCTGGATTTAATTTGAATTTCCTTGATGATTAGTGATGCTAAGCACCATATAACTTGAAATTTCTGCCTCTGGATCTTTCCCTGAATCTACCCTCTAAGAAAAGTAATTTTCTCTACTAGAAGATGAATGTCTACATGGAAGATGAGAAGTTAGCACCAACAGCCAGACATGGCTAAAATATGCCAGATATGGCTAAAATATTCCTGTCCAGCCAACCTTTAATTGCAGTGCTGCTGCAGGAGTAAGTTCAAGCAAGACCAACTGGACAGCCCAACAGATTCATCCAAGAAAGATAAAGAGACAAATGTCATCTTATGCCAAAAATAAAAGAGGGTTCCATTATTTGTTCTTTTGCTGTTTCTTTTATGAGGGAATCCAAGTGTATTAGTTATCTTTTTCTAAAGTCCATTGTGATATAGCTCAATATCAACCCCTAGAGCTTATCAACAAATAACTAATGCTCTACAAATAATCACTGGTATTTTTTTTTCTCTTTTTCCTTAAGGAACAACTGGGAAACATGGATAGCTATTTAGGCTGCTCTCACTACTCACATAATTTTAAAATTCAATGAAACAGCTGTTGGTGTGCCAAACAGCTGCCTGTGTGCAAAGTCGGGAAAAGAAGGTCTATCTTATGCAGAGTATGTTTAACTGGAGAATTCTAAAAAACAAACAAACAAACAAACAAACAAATAAACAAACAAAAACTGTACTGGGGTGTGTAGGACATGATTTTGGGATGAGATGTCATAAGCTGTTACCAACAGCTCCTTTAGCTGCAGTGTTTATTGCACAGTGTGAGAGAGCAAGAGAAAAAATAATCTGGACACAGAGGGAGGGGCAGTGATTAAGAGTTTTAAAATGTTTCCACAGACATAAGATTTCTGGTTCATATTTGTTTAAAGACTTAGACAACATTTCCATCCTAACTTTTGAAACGGAGATCATGAGGTAAAAATTTTATAGCTGCCACTGTCTTCTGCAATAGAGTATCCATTTGAATATTTAAATTTTGTATAATTGGTTTTCTTTATATATACATATATATGTATATATATATATGTATATATAATATCAATATATGTCCCAGTTGAAAAAGAAGAGACAGTATGCCAATATGCTCTAGTGAACAACCGAAGTCTTCATGGTTTGTTTGTTAACACGATTGTCTTCCCCTATCAGTAATTGTGTTATAGCTAAGCACATGTACAGGTATGATGAATCCATGCCACTCTTACTCTTAGACATGTTACTGCATATGATTTACCAAAGGATAAATGAATTAGGAATGAAACCATCAGGTGAATTTTCTCAAATTTCTTTCTCTCTTGTTTCTTAGTACTCAAAATCCATCACAAAATTTGTTCATCCAAAGACTAATTTATATGGAAAATAGAAAAAATGATGGTCTTATCTTTCCAGGAATCATCCTTATTTATTTCTACAAATTTATTTATAGCCACACGTTCATAAATCCACAACTTAGGTGTTCCTACTCCACCTAGTGTGATCTATTTGTTTTTTATGTGGTCTCAAAAGAAATGTCATGAACTGTACCAAGAATTTGAAGTAACAGGCAAAACTTAAACTTCAGTTTAAATGCATTTTGTCAACTGCTGCATGCCTATAATTTGGTTTTGGAACATAACTGAGAGTGGAGTGTGCAAGTGGGCTCATTTAAGATTTATTAATATGATCCTCCAAGTTGCCTGACAGCCCAAGTACACTTCTCTATGGTCAACTAATTCTCCATTTTGTAATGATTATGACATTCTGTTGCTCCCTGATTCAAAGTGTATATTTTTTCTGCTCATCGTTTATCTGATGACCTGACTTATTGCATTCACAAACCATCAGAATGTGTTCTACTATATCCTTAACTGCCGCATTTTCCAGTCCCATAGCTGCATCCACTCAAAGTATAGCCACAATTGCCTGGTTACATATAAGACCAAAATCCTTTATTATCATTTCTATTTTATATATATTTTTATTAGGTATTTTCCTCATTTACATTTCCAATGCTATCCCAGAAGCCCCCCATACCCTCCCCCCCACTCCCCCTTAATTATCATTTTAAAGACGATGTTTGTAACTATTCCCCCTTTCTCCTATTAGTGTTTACTTTGCTATCATTTTCATTAACATACTAAGATGCCAAAATCATTCCAATCTTAAATGTTTTTTTCTATTAATATCCATTCAAAACTTGATTATTCGGTATCATGATGAAAATCTTTGAAAGTGTGAACTATTAAACAATTACTTCTTTCCCTCAAACTATTTCTTGAATATACTACAATATGGTTGATATATATTTTTTAATATTAAAGGTGGATTTATTGGGAAGGTGCTCTAAGGTGAGTTCACTGGCCTCAAGGATTGAAGCCATAGGGGAGTGGGGGAAGGGAGAAGATAAGGAAAGAAAGGGTACTTGCACACAGAGAGAAAGAGAGAAGAGGAGAAGAGATTGTTTATATACTTATTAGTGTCATATCAAAATTTGGACCATTTTTGGTCTTCTCCAGTTTGCTTAATCCAATGCCAATTTTCTATTTTCATACCCCTGGAGCATCCAATACCAATAATCAAAGTTGGTCATCACCACCCACCTCAATGAAATGCTGTTTTCACTTTGTTTCCAAAGCCAGCTTTCCATTTCCCCATTTTTGCCACTTTGGAGTCTCCTGGATTGCCTTTTTTTTTTTTTTAATCCCATGTTTCTATAAATTACAATGTCTAAGCATTGATCCTTAGACACTTACCTCTTTCTGTCTATCTCCTGTCCTTAGGTGACTTCACTTTTTAAACACAATATAAGCAACTTCAGTGAATGTTTAAGCTGTGTTTTCTTATTTATCGGCTTATTTTGTATCTCCAATAAGAGATCTTAGAGTTAGCATGCTGAAAATTAAATTCTAGTTTTCCCCTCCTTCAAGCCCACTCCTTTTTCAGCACTTCCTAGTTTAATAAATGGTCATGCTATTCATACACTAGCTAAAGTCATAAAATTTTGAGGAACCCCACACTAATTTCCATGGTATCTATAACAATTTTCATCTCCACTATCAGTGAATAAATATTTCTCTTTTACCACATTCTCACCAAAATCTATTGTAATTTTAAAAACATCATAGCCATGGTGACTGGGATAAAAACAAATCTCAAATTAGTTTTAACTTGCATTTTTCCTGATAGATAAGAATGTTGAAAATTTTTTGAAGTATTTCTCAGCAATTTGTATTTCTTCTTTTAAGAATTATTTGTTTCATTCCAAGCCCCAATTTTAATTGATATATTCATTTTTGTGTGTTTAGTGTTTTTAAAAAGTATTTATTGTTGACTACCTGTTAATCTTGACACAAACACTCTGTCAGATGGATGTCTGGTTTAAGATTTTTTTTCCCATTATTTAAGCTGTCTTTTCACTCAAATAATGGCATTTTTGCCACTCAAAATATTTTTAATTCTACAAGGTCGCATTTGTCAATTCTTGGTCTTAATGCCTGTTCTATGGAGGGTTCTTTTCAGAAGGACTTTATTTGTGCCTATAAGTTAGAGCTTACTTCTACTTTCTCCTCTAACAGAATCTGGATATCAAGTCTTATGTTGAAGTCCTTGATCCACTTCCTGATAAAGAAAGGGCTGGAGGAAGACAGGGCATCAAGTGAGGGATAGGGTTCTCATCCCACAGTCACACCTCTGACCCATAATTGTTCCTGTCTGAAGGAATTACAGGGATGGAAAGGGAGAGGAGCCTGAGGAAAAGAAGGTCCAGTGACAGGCCCAAATTGGGATGGAGCTCAAGGAGGGGTCCCAAGGCCTGACACTATTACTGAGGCTTTGGAGAGCTCACAAAAAGGGATCTATCATGACTGCCCTCCAAAAGACCCAACAAGCAGCTGAAAGAGTCAAATGCAAATATTTGCACCCAACCAATGGACAGAAGCAGCTGACCCCTGTGGTTGAATTAGGGAAAAGCTGAAAGAAGCTGAGGAGAAGGGTGACCCTGTAGGAGGACCAGCAGTCTCAATTAGTCTGGACCCCAGAGATCTCTCAGACACTGGATCACCAAACAGACAGCACACACCAGCTGATATGAGGCTCCCAACACACATACAGTAGAGGACTTCCGAGTCTGTGTTCATTCACAGATGTTGCACCTAACCCTCAAGAGACTGGAGGCTTCAGGGAGTTTAGAGGTCAGGTGGTGTGGGGGAGTGAGGGTATCCACATGGAGACAGGGTGAGGTAGGGAGGAGGTGTGGGATGTGGAGTAGTCGGAGAGTGGATGGGGGGATGAGGAATGGAATATGGAGTGTAAAAAATAAATTAAAAGTAAAATTTTAAAAATATTTTAAAAGGGGGCTGGTTTCTTCTGAAATGTAAGTTATCCAATTGGAACAGTATCATTTATTGAAGATGTTATCTCATTTTCAATGATCATTTTTGGCATCTTTGTCAAAAATCAGGTGACTGTACCTTCTTGGATTTATATCCATGGCCTCAATTCCATTCCACTGTTCAATGTATCTGTTTTTCTGCCAGTTCTATGCTGTTTTTATTAGTGTAGATTTAGAATATTACTTGAAATAAGGGATAGTGAGACCTTCAGGACAGTTTTTACTATCACGTATGTGTGTGTTTCCAAATATAATTAAATGTAAGACTATTTTTAAATTCATACAAACAATTGCATTATAATTGTGATGTGATTGACATCTCATTGAATGTGTAGATTGCTTTGGTAGGATGGGCATTTTCATATTAATCTCATCATCCCATGAGCACATCCATCTCTGGTATCTTCTTCAGGTTCTTTCTTCAATGTCTTAAAGTTTTAATTCTATAAGGCTTTAACTTCTTTAATTAGATTTATTCCAAGGATTATTTGGGACTGTAATAAGTGGTATTGATCTCTTAATTTATTTCTTGGTGTGATTGTCACTAGTACATTGGGAGAATACTGATTTTCATTTGTTAATTCTAAATCCTGCTACCTTGCTGAATATATTTATTAGCTGTAGGAATTTTTGATGGAGCCTTTGTTGTTTTTTTTTTTTTATAGAAAGAATCATCTCATCTGCAAATAAGAATAACTTGTATCTCCTCTCATTGGTATATGACTCCAAACAATATACTGAACAGAGAAAGACAGTACGTACTGATATTGGTCCTGATTTTGGTGCAGTGTTTCTTAACCTTCCTAATGCAGATACCCCCCCCCCCAAACATAGAATTATTTTTGTTGTTACTTAATAAATGTAGTTATCATAATATAAATATCTGATATGTGACCCCCAAATAGGTTGTGACCCACTGGATGAGAACCACTGTTTAGATAGAATTGCTTTGAGTTTTTCTCCATTTAGCATGATGTTGATTGTAGGCTTGTTGTATACTTTATTATGCAGAAATGTGTCCACAGTAATCCTATATTCTCCAGAACTTTTATTTAAAGGATAAATTTAGACCTTGGTCAAAAGGCTTTTTCTGTTTCAAATGACATAATCCTATATTTTCTGTCCTTGAGTCTATTTATATAGTAGATTACATTTTATTGATTAATGCATTTTGAGCCATCAATATTTCTCTGGGTTGAAGCTCAGCCAATTATGGAAGAAAATCTTTCTTACATGTTCTTGAATTTGGTTTGCAAATATTTTACTGACAAATTTTGTGTCTATGCTCATCAGGAGGACTGGCTTGTAATTCGCCCTTTGCCTCTTGATATCAGAGTAATACTGGTCTCAAAAATAATTTTGAAGTGTACCTTCTTTTCCTATAAAATAATTTGAGGAATATTACTGTTCTGCCTTGAAAGTCTAGTAGAAATTTGTGTTGAATTCATTTCTCCCTGGGCTTTTTTTTCCTTTCTTTCTTTTTTTTAAAGATATTTTCTTTATTTACATTTCAAATGTTATACCTTTTTTCTCCTCTGAAAACCCTCTATCCCTTCCCGCCTCCCCCTGCTCACCAACTCAACCACTCCTGCTTCCTGGCTCAAGCAGGAAGGAATACACTGGGGAATATAACCATCATAGAACAAAGGTCCCCTTCTCCCATTGATGACCTACTAGTACGCTGCTTCACAGTTTGTCTCTGTAACTCCTTCCACCTGTATTTTGTTCCCCCTTCTAAGAAGGATCAAAGTATCCACACTTTGGCCTTCCTTCCTCTTTAGTTTCATGTGGTTTGTGAATTGTGTCTTGGGTATTCCAAGCTTCTGGCCTAATATCCACTTATCAGTGAGTGCATATTATGAGTGTTCTTTTGTGATTGGGCTACCTCACTCAGGATGATATCCTTCAGATCCATCTATTTGTCTAAGAATTTCATAAATTCATTGTTATTAATAACTGGGTACTACTCCATTGTGTAAATATACCACATTTTCTGTATCTATTCATGTGTTGAGGGACATCTGGGTTCTTTCCAGCTTCTGACTAATATAAATAAGGCTGTTATGAACATAGTGGAGCATGTGTCCATATCACATGTTGGAAAATCTTCCGGGTATATGCCCAGGGGTGGTATTGCTGGATCCTCCAGTAGTACAATGTCCAATTTATGGAGGAACCGTCAAACTGATATCCAGAGTGGTTGTACCAGCATGCAATCCCAGCAGCAATGGAGAAGTGTTCCTCTTTCTCCACATCCTCACCAGGATCGGCTGTCAGCTGAGTTTTTTGATCTTAGCCATTCTGACTGTTGTGAAGTGGAATCTCAGAGTTGTTTTGATTTGCATTTCCCTGATGATTGAGGATGTTGAAAATTTCTTTAGTTGCTTCTCAGTCATTCAATATTCCTCACTTGAGAATTCTTTGTTTAGCCCTGTACCACATTTTTTAGTAGGATTATTTGATTTTCTGGAGTCTAACTTCTTGAGTTCTTTGTACATATTGGATATTAGCTGCCTATTGGATTTAGGATTGGTAAAGACCATTTTCCAATTTGTTGGTTGCCTTTTTGTCTTATTGACAGTGTCCTTTGCCTTACAGACGCTTTGCAATTTTATGAGGTCCCATTTGTTGATTCTTGATCTTACAGCACAAACCGTTGGTGTTCTGTTCAGGAATTTTTCCCCTGTGCCCATATCTTCAAGGCTCTTCCCCACTTTCTCCTCTATAAGTTTCAGTATCTTTGGATTTATGTGGAGGTCCTTGATCCACTTAGACTTGAACTTTGTACAGGGATATAGGAATGGATCAATTAAAATTCTTCTATATGCTAACCACCAGTTGAACCAGCACCATTTGTTGAAAATGCTGTCTTTTTTCCACTGGATGATTTTAGCAGTTTTGTCAATGTTCAAGTAACCATAGGTATGTGGGCTCATTTCTGGGTCTTCAATTCTATTCCATTGATCTACCTGTCTGTCACTGTACCAGTACCATGCAGTTTTAATCACTATTGCTCTATAATACAGCTTGAGGTCAGGGATGGTGATTCAACCAGAGGTTCTTTTATTGTTGAGAATAGTTCTTTTCTATCCTAGGTTTTTTCTTATTCCAGATGAATTTGCAAATTGCACTTTCTAACTCAGTGAAGAATTGAGTTGGGATTCTGATGGGGATTGCACTGAATCTGTAGATTGCTTTCGGCAAGATAGCTATTTTTTACTATATTAATCATGCCAATCCATGATCATGAGAGATCTTTCCATCTTCTGAGATCTTCAATTTCTTTCTTCAGGGACTTGAAGTTCTTATCATACAGATCTTTCACTTGCTTGGTTAGAGTCAGACCAAGGTACTTTATATTATTTGTGACTATTGTGAAGGATGTTGTTTCCCTAAATTCTTTCTTAGCCTGTTTATTTTTAGAGTAGAGGAAGGCTACTGATTTGCTAATTTTATATCCAGCTACTTTGGTGAAATTGTTTATCAACTGTAGGAGTTCTATGACGGAACTTTTGGAGACACTTAAGTATACTATCATATCATCTGCAAATAGTGATATTTTGGCTTCTTCCTTTCCAATTTGTATCCCTTTAACCTCCTTCTGTTGTTTAATAATTGCTCTAGCTAGGACTTTGAGTACTATATTTTATAGGGAGAGAGAGTGGGCAGCCTTGTCTAGTCCCTGATTTTAGTGGGATTGCTTCAAGTTTATATCCATTTAGTTTGATGTTGGCTACTGGTTTGTTGTATATCGCTTTTACTATGTTTAGGTATGGGCTTTGAATTCCTGATCTTTCCAAGACTTTTATCATGAATGGGTGTTAGATTTTGTCAAATGCTTTCTCAGCATCTAATAAAATGATCACATGGTCTTTGTCTTCGAGTTTGTTTATATAGTGGATTACATTGATGTATTTCCATATATTGAACCATCTCTGCATCCATGGGATAAAGCCTACTTGATCATGATGGATTATAGTTTTGATGTCTTCTTGTATTTGGTTTGTGAGAATTTTATTGAGTAGTTTTGCATTGATATCCACAAGTGAAATTGTTCTGAAGTTCTCTTTCTTTGTTGGTTCTTTGTGTGGTTTAGGTGTAAGTATAATTGTGGCTTTATAGAACAAATTGGATAGTGTTCCTTGTGTTTCCATGCACTTTGCCTGCTAGTAGATAATAAAATATCCACAATGCCTGCTAGTGGATAATAAAATGACTGATTTGGCCAGGAATGAAGTGTAATATTATTATTTATAAATTCTTTTCATACACGTATGGTCCTGTGGTTGTATATAATATAGATATGACATGTTATCTTTGAATGAAACTGCTCCTAGTTCACAGAATTAAGTTATATATGTCAGAATTTTGTAGTGTTTTTCAAAGGTCATTGATTCCCTGATGTCCATCATCCAAACAAGATGGACAATCTTCCCTCACAGAGAAAGAAACTGAAATTTGTGCAAAGAATACCTTGTCCTATTTTAAAAAATCATCTTTTAAACTTCTATCAGACTTTTGCATTATGGATTCAATATGATTATAAATGGCATGAATGCTTACAACTGTAAACTAGAAATTGTATAATTTAACAAGTTGGTCATTGCTGCTCTTTTTTGGTATCTAATTTTAAAAGAGAGATTCTTATATACTTATATTCATATGAATACTTTAATCATAATTACCTTAGACAGGAGATGATGCTCCTCCCATGATCCTTGGGATACAAATTAAAAAGACTAGTGTCAGGGATAGGATACCTCTACTTTAGTTATTAGCCAGAGGTGCACCAAAGATTCACAAAACAATATGTGTCATTGTCATTGTTTTTAGTTGGCCATTAGAATTTGATGATAAGATCTTATTGTTGAAGAAACTAAAACCTTTGCTCACAGGGTATGGAGAAATCAAGATGATATTGACCAAGAAGTTTCCTGGCTATTATTAGATAGCTTTTGTAGTACTGGAAGGTGTTATGTTGGCTGCTGGAGCAAAGAGTCATCAACAGTCTTACACAGCCGTGAATCCTATGAGCTACAATAATGACCAGTGTGTATGCTCATGGGTATATTGACACCAATATTACAAGGATAACTAATCTCTTTCTCATTGGACTTAAAATCCACAGCATATGAAGACATGGATTCCTGGTACTATAAATCTGTCCAAGAACCAATGAATAGGAGTTCATAAGCCCAATTGTGAACCTACGATTACTATAAACTGACAAAATGTCTTTGTTTTCTTCAACCAAAAGTAGGGCATCTGTATCATACACACTCTCCAAAGTCTTGAGGACTAATTTAGAGGATGGGATAAAAAAAAATTTAAGAGCCAGAGATGGGGATGGACCAATTAAAACAGGGTCTTCTGGAAAAATAAACCAACAAAACAAAACAAAACAAAAAATAAAAACAGGGTCTTCTGGATATAACATGACCTCTGTACTCATAAACTCATAAAGATGTAATTGTTTTCACAAGTCTTGAATAAGATCAATCTAGTGGCCACTCCACTATGTAAGAGGAAGGTGCTCACAAGCCCCAACCCCTAACTGAAGATCTATTGCAAGTAGATTGCTTCTGGATGGAAAGACTGTTTCTTTAAGGGTAAGGCCCCCTAGGTGGTTGATTGTGCTCCAGTGGATGGCCCAACACTCACGAATATAGGAAACACAAATTGGACTCAGTGGGTTCAATTATTTTATTGAAAAAAAAATAAAAATAGACACAAAGCTTGAGAGAGGGTAGTAATGTGGAGGATGGATCTAGGAGGAGTTAGGAGCAGGAAGAATGACAGGATGAATATAATCAAAGGACATGCTATTAAAATATTTTTAAAAATCAATAAAAGATTATATACTAGTCGGCCATCACCGGAAAGAGAGGCCCATTGGACATGCAAACTTTATATGCCCCAGTACAGGGGAACGCCAGGGCATTTAAATTTTTAAGATGAATATATTTCTTTTCTGACTGTACATTTTTATTAAAAAGTGTAATAAATCATTCTGTTGTTTTGCTTTAAGAAGTAGAACAGTCAATATAATGTTAGAGCTTACTTCTTAATGAAGGCACAGCAATTTGTTGTAATATATAGCATTTCACAGACTAGTGAATTACTTTGCAAGGATCTTCAGTGATTAAGAAAGGTGTATAGGGCTGGAGTGATTAATAAAGTTATATAGAAGCTGGAGACATAGCTCAGCAGTTAAGAGCACTGGCTTCAGAGGTCCCAAGTTCAATTTCCAGCTACCATATGATGGGTTGCAGCTACCTGTAATTGGATCTGATGTCCTCTTCTGGTGTGTCTGAAGATAGCTACAGTGTACACATATACATAAAATAAATAAATAAATAAATAAATAAATAAATAAATATTTTTTTAAAAAGAGAGAAAGGTTTATAGATGTTCTTGGAACATTATCTAAGTCAGTGATCTACTGTTGTGAAGAGACACTATGACCATGACAACTCAGGAATGGACTGAATGGGGGCTTGTTTGCAGTTTCAGGGATTTAGTCCAATGTCATCATGACAGAGAGCACGGCAGCACACAGGCATACATAGTGCTGGAGAAGTAGCTGAGAATTCTACATATGGATTTGCAGGCATCAGGAAGAGAGAGACTATGGGCTTGGAATGGACTTTTTGAAACCTCAAAGTTCTTTTCAAAAGGCCAGATCTCCTAATCCTTCCAAATAGTGCTACTCCCTGGTGACTAAGTATTCAAATCTATGAGCCTATTAGGGCCATTCTTATTCAAGCCACCATATATGTTTTGTCCATGTCAAGTCAGGAGTGGGAAAGTATGTGAAGCAAACATACTTTGCTGAGCATCTAAATCAGCTTTGTTTGAACAGTAGGAAAACCATCCTTTATAGCCAATATTGCAAGTGCAGCAATATTTCCTGAGGCCTGGAATTTCAATCTTGGTCTTTTATATCCTACTGTTCCATTGTGTCAATTAATTTGGGTTGTTTTATTTTTCCAGTTAGAGGAAATAAAAGGAATCTCAATTGAAATGGGAAGCTTCCTCACACTTTTGCCCTATTGTTACATTTAATAATTTTTAAAATCGTTATTATAACCACATTTCAGAACTATAAAAAATCAAGTGCTAATAAGAACAGCATATTTGCTTCAATTTACGTGGGAGAAAGCAATAGAAAACAAATTATGCAACCAAATGCATGTAGATTCTTATCTATGCAAAATTGGCACCTTGAGATCCTGGTTTATGTCATTCTAAAGCTGACATCATACACTCAGCATTCCTTTTCTAGGTATAGTATTTTAATATGAATAGAATACAAAAAGAAACGAATGTAACAAAGAGCTGTGCATCAGCTACCTATCTTAAGAAATAAGTATTAGAAAACACAAGAAACTTTCATTTATCCCTTCTGATATTCCCCTGTTTCAGAATTTATGTTCATTGATTGATTACTCTTTTATGTGAAAATATATTGAAATTTTAAATTAATTTTGGTATCTTTAATATGTTTGGGAATACTGGGTTTTCCTCTCCATAAACATAGTACTTCTCTTCCTTTTTTGGGCTTTCTTCAAATTCATATGATAACAGTTTTTACTTTTCTCCATAAAGGTTCTACATATCTTTTGTTAGATATTTATTAATAGGCATCTTGTTAAGTATTTTTGGAAGATAACATCTTCTTAAAAATTTATAATTTCTGAATGTATTACTAGTATATAAAAATACAATAGATTTTCACGCAAAGGTTGTATGTGAATAGGTCCTGTATTTAGTAAATGTTGTGAATCGTCCTTATGAATATTTTCTCTATGGATTTAGTCTCAGCCATCCTGTGGCCCTTTGGTTGCATACAGCCAAGGACAGCTATGAATGCATCCCAATATAACATTATGTACTTACTTAAACAAACAATTCCTTTTCTTTTTAAAAATTTAATCTTCTCTCATGCATGCAGTTTCCCCTCCCTCCACTCCTCTCAGTCTGCCCCCAAAACACACACCTCTCCTTTCCTCAGTTCAACTTCTCCATTTCCCTTCAGATAAAAGCAGATCTCCAAGGGGTATCAATTAAATATGGCATTACAAGTTACAATAAGATTCGTGCTCAAGAACTATATAAAATGAACTTTGTATATGATGTCATGCAATCATTTTGTAATATTTTACACACCTGGTAGACATTTGTATATTCTCTAAGTGGTTCTAATTTTAGTATTTACTTTCCCATTCTAATAAACTCTACTTTGTTTAGTTTCATCTTTAGCATGCTGGGTGAGATCATAGGAAAATGTTACATTGAAGGAAGATCATACTTTATGACCAAAATATTATGAAGACTAAAAAACCCTAAGAATTAGTAACTTCAGTAAATTTATAGTACACAAAATCAGTAAGCAAAAAGTATCATGTTGATATACAAAGAATGAATTTTTAGAAGAGAAATCAAAAAAGTCACCCCAACTTCAATAGCTTCAAATGAAAAAAAACTTAGAATAAAACCAATGATGCAAAGATTTTGACTTTAAAATTATAAAACACTAGTGAAAATAATTGAAGAACACAGAAATAGAATTTATTTTGGATTTATGAATTGAATAATATTAAAAGGTTCATACAACCGAAAGAGATATACATATCAATGCCATATCTGTAAAAATTCCAATAAAATATTTGTAGAAATAGAAAAAAGTCCTATGGTACATAACAAAACAAAAAATACCCAACAAAGCTAAGTCAAGCTTTTAAAAATTATTATTATTATTGTTATTAAAAAACTTTTTACTATCCAGTCATAATCCCCCTCCCAGTCTACCTCCAACAGTTCCTCATTGCATTCCTCCTCCCTCCTGCCTGCCCAAGTCTCCAAGAGAATGTCTTCATGCCCCCACTCCATCAGACCTCCCCACTTCTTGGGGCCTCAGTTCTCTTGAGGTTTAGATACATCATCTGTTACTGAGGCCAGACCAGGCAGTCCTCTGCTGTATATGTGTTGGGACCTCATATCAGCTTGTGTATGCTGCCTGAGTATGTAGTCCAGAGTATGAGAGATCTTAGGGGTGCAGGTTAGTTGACACTGCTGCTCTTTCTATGGGGTTGCCCTCTCCTCAGCTACTTCTAGCTTTTCCCTAATTCAACCACAGGGGTCTTGCTTCTGTCCATTGATTGGGTGGAAGTATCTGCATATGACTCTTTCAGCTGCTTGTAAGGCCTCTCAGAGGGCAGCCATGCTAGGCTCCTGCCTGCAAGCACACCATAGCATTAGTAATAGTATCAGGCCTTAAGGTTCCCCTAGAGCTGGATCCCAATTTCAGCCTGTCACTGGACCTCCATTTTTATCCCTGTAATTCTTTCAGACAGGAACAATTCTGGGTCAGATTTTTGACTGTGGGATGGCAGCCCCATCCCTCCACCTGATGCCCTGTCTTTCTACTGGAGATGGACTCTACAAGTTCCCTCTCCCCACTGTTGAGCATTTCATCTAAGGTCTCTGCTTTTGAGTCCTGAGCATCTCACCTCCCAGGTCTCTGGTACATTCTAAAGGGTGACCCCACCTCCTACCTAGGTTGCATGTTTCCATTCTTTCTGTTGGCCCTCCTTGAATTCCTGATATCTCTAATACTTTTAACATGATGGGGTATTATATTTTGTCAAATGCTTTTCAGCATCTGATGAGATGATCATGTGATTTTCTTTCTTTGAATTTGTATATATAGTGGATTACTATCCCTGGAATGAAGCCTATGTGATCATGATGAATGATGGTTTTGATGTATTCTTGGATTTGGTTTGTGAGAATTTTATTGAGTATTTTTGCATCAATTTTCATTAACAAAATTGGTCTGAAGTGCTCTTTTTTGTTGAGTCTTTGTGTGGTTTAGATATCAGAGTAATTGTGGCTTCATAGAATGAATTAGGTAGTGTTCCTTCTGTTTCTATTTTATGAAATAGTTTGAGGAGTGTTGGTATTAGCCCTTCTTTCAGGACTTTAGTGCAGAACTCTTTTTTATCTTTATTCCTTGAGAATTTCATACAGTATGTTTTTTTTAATCATATTAGTTTCCATCCCCCAAATCATCCCAGATCCTTCCCTCTCCATACCCACCTAAGTTCATATTTTTTGTCTCTTTCTCCTAAAGAAAAAATTTTAAAAAGCCAAAAAGTCCATTTTGTGTTGGTCATATGCCCTTGAGCAGAGGGCCTTCCATGGAATGTGAATGATGTATGCTGAGAAAACCATTTTTTCCCTCTACAGTACCTATCAATTTGGTAAGAATGGGACTTCATGTCTATCGCCCCTCCTCTGTGCTAGTATTTTGTCTAGCTTGAACTCTTGTAATCTTTTGCATGCTGTCACAGTCTCTATGAGTGTGTATATGAATCTGCCCTGCTGTGTCTGGGAAATTCTGTTTCCTTAAAATTATCTACCACTCCTGACTCATAATCATTCCTCCCTCTCTTCCACATAGCACCCTGAGTCCTGAGGGGAAAGATGTGATAAAGACATCTCATTCAGGGATAGACTCAAAAGCCTCTTACTCTGTACATATTGTGCCATATGTTAATTACTATCTACTGCAAGAAGGAGCCTTTTTGAAGAGGGTTGAGCATTGCACTGATCGATGGGTATAGCTATATGTCATTAGGAGTTGTTTAATTGCTGTGTAGCAAAGACACAGGCAACAAGCACAAAGCTGAAAGCTATAAGCTATACACTACCTGGCATCAAAAACACTGAAAAACTCTACCAATTAAACTTTATAAAACTAGCATATAAACAGACGTAGATATCAAAGGAAAAGAATAAGGAGCCCAGAAATAAATCCATGCCTTTATGCTCAATTGATTTCTGACAAAGTTGCCAAGAACACAAAATGGGGAAATTACATCTCTTCTGTAAATTGTGTCAGGAACCCTGGATATCCACATGCAGAGGAATGAAACTGAACCTTTAGTTCACAGCACATAAAAATCAACTTGAAAAGAACAAAGACTTAAACATGAAACCAGAGTCTACAAAATTACTAGGGGAAAACTTAGAGGTAAAGTTTTATAACAATCATCTAGGCAACATTTTTTCTTGTACTTTTGGTGGGATAGGTGGATTATGATTCCAAAACATAAACAAGAAAGGAAAAGCAGATAAATGGTACCACTGTAAGCTTAAGAGTTTCTGCACAGCAAGTGAAGAAAGAAACTGATGGGACAGTTTAGGAAGGAGAGACAATATATGAAAGTTGTACATCTGGTATGAAGTGTGCCCAAAATGTACAAGAACTCAAGCCGTTTAATACATAGACAGTGAACATGAGTTTAAAACTAGGCAAAGGGCCAACACAGAAGAATTTCAAAGATGCCATATATATGACCAAGAAAGATATGAAAAAGACACCCAACAGCATGAATTGTCAAGGGAATGAAAAGTAAAATGTCATTGAGACATAACCATGTACTGGTGATTCATAAATATGCGATAATTTATCAATTTTTAATTTTAAATTGGAATATATACATATATGTTCTTTAAATTTTTTCTTAAGTGTGGGGCTACGAGAATCTCTCTGGTCAATGATTGGTTCATATATCACATTGAAAATAATAATACAGCCTGTTATGATTTTCCACTAAATATGATGTTTGATATAGAAACTTCTGTAGATCCTTGGTTTAGTTTCTTTATTTGTTTGTTGGATTGCTTGTGAGACAGGGTCTCTCTATGTAACTCTTGATGTCCTAGAACTCACTCTGTAGATCAGTCCTCAAACTCACAGAGACCTCCCTGCCTCTGTCTCCTGAGTGCTGGATTTAAAGGCATGCACTACCACACCAGGCACACCTAATCTTATTACTTCTTAATAAGATTAGGATTTTCTAGGTTACCAATAATTGTGTTACAGGTTTTGAATTTTATCAAATTATTATTCTGCTTCTATTAGCATAGATAGGTATTTTCTTCTTTATTACATTGAATGACATTGCTAAAATTGGCATTAGTAGACTAACCTTCTGAAAGATGATTTTAAAATGGACTTCAGCCTTCCGCTCCACTCGAGCCCCAGGCTACCTTGCCAGCGGAGTCGCCCAACACCTGCAAGGGCCCACACAGGATTCCCCCTGGGATCCTAAGACCTCTGGTGAGTGGAACACAGTGTCTGCCCCAATCCAATCTCACGGAACCTGAGACTGCGGTAATTAGGGAAGCAGACTACCCCGTCCTGACCTGGGGCACAAGTCCCGTCTGAGCCACTCGAGCCCCAGGGTACCTTGCCAGTGGAGTCGCCCGACACCCGCAAGGGCCCACACAGGATTCCCCACGGGATCCTAAGACCTCTAGTGAGTGGAACACAACTTCTGCCAGGAGTCCGGTTCGAACACCAGATATCTGGGTACGTTCCCTGCAAGAAGAGAGCTTGCCTGCAGAGAATACTCTGCCCACTGAAACTAAGGAGAGTGCTACCCATCCCAGGTCTGCTTATAGAGGCTAACAGAGTCACCTGAAGAACAAGCTTTTAACAGTGACAACTATAACAGCTAGCTTCAGAGATTACCAGATGGCGAAAGGCAAACGTAAGAATCCTACTAACAGAAATCAAGACCACTCACCATCATCAGAATGCAGCACTCCCACCCCACCTAGTCCTGGGCACCCCAACACAACCGAAAATCTAGACCCAGATTTAAAAACATTTCTCATGAGGATGATAGAGGACATCAAGAAGGACTTTCATAAGTCACTTAAAGAATTACAGGAGAACACTGCTAAAGAGTTACAGGCCCTTAAAGAAAAGCAGGAAAACACAACCAAACAGGTAGAAGTCCTTAAAGAAAAACAGGAAAACACATCCAAACAGGTAATGGAAATGAACAAAACCATACTAGAACTAAAAAGGGAAGTAGACACAATAAAGAAAACCCAAAGCAAGGCAACGCTGGAGATAGAAACCCTAGGAAAGAGATCTGGAACCATAGATGCGAGCATCAGCAACAGAATACAAGAAATGGAAGAGAGAATCTCAGGTGCAGAAGATTCCATAGAGAACATCGACACAACAATCAAAAAAATGCAAAATGCAAAAAAATCCTAACTCAAAACATCCAGGAAATCTAGGACACAATGAGAAGACCAAACCTACGGATAATAGGAATTGATGAGAATGAAGATTTTCAACTTAAAGGGCCAGCTAATATCTTCAACAAAATAATAGAAGAAAACTTCCCAAACATAAAGAAAGAGATGCCCATGATCGTACAAGAAGCCTACAGAACTCCAAATAGACTGGACCAGAAAAGAAATTCCTCCCGACACACAATAATCAGAACAACAAATGCACTAAATAAAGATAGAATATTAAAAGCAGTAAGGGAGAAAGGTCAAGTAACATATAAAGGAAGGCCTATCAGAATTATACCAGACTTTTCACCAGAGACTATGAAAGCCAGAAGAGCCTGGACAGATGTTATACAGACACTAAGAGAACACAAATGCCAGCCCAGGCTACTATACCTGGCCAAACTCTCAATTACCATAGATGGAGAAACCAAAGTATTCCACGACAAAACCAAATTCACAAAATATCTTTCCACGAATCCAGCCCTTCAAAGGATAATAACAGAAAAGAAGCAATACAAGGACGGAAATCACGCCCTAGAACAACTAAGAAAGTAATCATTCAACAAACCAAAAAGAAGACAGCCACAAGAACAGAATGCCAACTCTAACAACAAAAATAAAAGGAAGCAACAATTACTTTTCCTTAATATCTCTTAATATCAATGGACTCAATTCCCCAATAAAAAGACATAGACTAACAGACTGGCTACACAAACAGGACCCAACATTCTGCTGCTTACAGGAAACCTATCTCAGGGAAAAAGACAGACACTACCTCAGAGTGAAAGGCTGGAAAACAATTTTCCAAGCAAATGGTCTGAAGAAACAAGCTAGAGTAGCCATTCTAATATCGGATAAAATCGACTCCCAACCCAAAGTTATCAAAAAAGACAAGGAGGGGCACTTCATACTCATCAAAGGTAAAATCCTCCAAGAGGAACTCTCAATTCTGAATATCTACGCTCCAAATGCAAGGGCAGCCACATTCATTAAAGACACTTTAGTAAAGCTCAAAGCACACATTGCACCTCACACAATAATAGTGGGAGACTTCAACACACCACTTTCATCAATGGACAGATCGTAGAAACAGAATCTAAACAGGGACACAGTGAAACTAACAGAAGTTATGAAACAAATGGACCTAACAGATATCTACAGAACATTTTATCCTAAAACAAAAGGATATACCTTCTTCTCAGCACCTCATGGTACCTTCTCCAAAATTGACCATATAATTGGTCACAAAACAGGCCTCAACAGATACAAAAAATATTGAAATTGTCCCTTGTATCCTATCAGACCACCATGGCCTAAGACTGGTCTTCAATAACAACATAAATAATGGAAAGCCAACATTCACGTGGAAACTGAACAACACTCTTCTCAATGATACCTTGGTCAAGGAAGGAATAAAGAAAGAAATTAAAGACTTTTTAGAGTTTAATGAAAATGAAGCCACAACGTACCCAAACCTATGGGACACAATGAAAGCATTTCTAAGAGGGAAACTCATAGCTCTGAGTGCCTCCAAGAAAAAACGGGAGAGAGCACATACTAGCAGCTTGACAACACATCTAAAAGCTCTAGAAAAAAAAGGAAGCAAATTCACCCAAGAGGAATAGACAAGCAGGAAATAATCAAACTCAGGGGTGAAATTAACCAAGTGGAAACAAGAAGAACTATTCAAAGAATTAACCAAACGAGGAGTTGGTTCTTTGAGAAAATCAACAAGATAGATAAACCCTTAGCTAGACTCACTAAAGGGCACAGGGACAAAATCCTAATTAACAAAATCAGAAATGAAAAGGGAGACATAACAACAGATCCTGAAGAAATCCAAAACACCATCAGATCCTTCTACAAAAGGCTATACTCAACAAAACTGGAAAACCTGGACGAAATGGACAAATTTCTGGAGAGATACCAGGTACCAAAGTTGAATCAGTATCAAGTTGACCATCTAAACAGTCCCATATCCCATAAAGAAATAGAAGCAGTTATTAATAGTCTCCCAGGCAAAAAAAGCCGAGGACCAGACAGGTTTAGTGCAGAGTTCTATCAGACCTTCAAAGAAGATCTAATTCCAGTTCTGCACAAACTATTTCACAAAATAAAAGTAGAAGGTACTCTACCCAACTCATTTTATGAAGCCGCTATTACTCTGATACCTAAACCACAGAAAGATCCAACAAAGATAGAGAACTTCAGACCAATTTCTCTCATGAATATCGATGCAAAAATCCTCAATAAAATTCTCGCTAACCGAATCCAAGAACACATTAAAGCAATCATCCATCCTGACCAAGTAGGTTTTATTCCAGGGATGCAGGGATGGTTTAATATACAAAAATCCATCAATGTAATCCATTATATAAACAAACTCAAAGACAAAAACCACATGATCATCTCGTTAGATGCAGAAAAAGCATTTGACAAGATCCAACACCCATTCATGATAAAAGTTTTGGAAAGGTGAGGAATTCAAGGCCCATACCTAAACATGATAAAAGCAATCTACAGCAAACCAGTAGCCAACATCAAAGTAAATGGAGAGAAGCTGGAAGCAATCTCACTAAAATCAGGGACTAGACAAGGTTGCCCACTTTCTCCCTACCTTTTCAACATAGTACTTGAAGTATTAGCCAGAGCAATTCGACAACAAAAGGAGATCAAGGGAATACAAATTGGAAAAGAGGAAGTCAAAATATCACTTTTTGCAGATGATATGATAATATATATAAGTGACCCTAAAAATTCCACCAGAGAACTCCTAAACTCCTATTTATAATAGCCAGAAGCTGGAAAGAACCCAGATGCCCCTCAACAGAGGAATGGATAAAAAAAATGTGGTACATCTACACAATGGAGTACTACTCAGCTATTAAAAAGAATGAATTTATGAAATTCCTAG
Source organism: Mus musculus (assembly GCF_000001635.26). NCBI lineage: Eukaryota > Metazoa > Chordata > Mammalia > Rodentia > Muridae > Mus > Mus musculus. Next base: position 158,331,719 of record NC_000086.7, on the reverse strand, counting down.
CCAAATGGATGGACCTGGAGGGCATCATCCTGAGTGAGGTAACACATTCACAAAGGAACTCACACAATATGTACTCACTGATAAGTGGATATTAGCCCAAAACCTAGGATACCCAAGATATAAGATACAATTTCCTAAACACATGAAACTCAAGAAAAATGAAGACTGAAGTGTGGACACTATGCCCCTCCTTAGAAGTGGGAACAAAACACCCATGGAAGGAGTTACAGAGACAAAGTTTGGAGCTGAGATGAAAGGATGGACCATGTAGAGACTGCCATATCCAGGAATCCACCCCATAATCAGCATCCAAACGCTGACACCATTGCATACACTAGCAAGATTTCGCTGAAAGGACCCAGTTATAGCTCTCTCTTGTGAGACTATGCCGGGGCCTAGCAAACACAGAAGTGGATGCTCACAGTCAGCTAATGGATGGATCACAGGGCTCCCAATGGAGGAGCTAGAGAAAGTACCCAAGAAGCTAAAGGGATCTGCAACCCTATAGGTGGAACAACATTATGAACTAACCAGTACCCCGGAGCTTTTGACTCTAGCTGCAGATGTATCAAAAGATGGCCTAATCGGCCATCACTGGAAAGAGAGGCCCATTGGACACGCAAACTTTATATGCCCCAGTACAGGGGAACGCCAGGGCCAAAAAGGGGGAGTGGGTGGTTAGGGGAATGGGGGTGGGTGGGTATGGGGGACTTTTGGTATAGCATTGGAAATGTAAATGAGCTAAATACCTAATAAAAAATGGAAAAAAATGGACTTCTGTTTTCATTTTGGGTTAGACTCCAAGGTTACAAAGACTACAAAACAGTGGAAGGTGTGAGATCACAATAATGGTCTTCTAAAAGACATATTACAAACTGATTTTTGTAATTGTTGACTGTCTAGTAAACACTACTTCTAAAAACAGGTAGAGAGTAAGAAAAGGTTCAAAATTTACCTAAAGTGTTAGAAGGATATTTGTTAGTTTGACACCTTCTTAGTTGACCTTAATTCTAGAAAAGTGAATTTCACAGGAACCACTTAAATGCAAATAACCTGTAACCTACAACTCATGAGACACAATATACTGGTTTGCCATCCTTCTTGGGATGAAGGACATAACGGTCCCTTTTTGCCTACAAAGATATCCCATAAAAAAAAAAACTGATTTTAAGACATATGCAAGGCCCGTACAATGTTGATACTGGATGAGAGCAGTAGTATGAAAAATGTACCTTTCTTTCTCTCACCTATCCTTTTTTTTTTTTTTTCAATTCAGAAACCCTTACAACAGCTGTCCTCAACTTGAGGATCTCAACTCCTTTGGGGGTCACGTATCAGATATTCTGCATGACAGGTATTTACACTACAATTCATGAGTAACAAATTACAGTTATGAAGTAGCAATGAAATAACGTTATGCTAAGATATTGACTGGCTTGATCTTGTGAAGGTCAGGCAACCACAACTGCTGTATCATTATTAGTGAAGCATCTCTGTCTTGTCCAGAAGGTACTGTTTTGCTCTGTTCTTTTCTGACCTCAGGCTCTTACAATCCCTCTATCTCCCATGCTGATGTGATCCATGAACCCTGCAGGGTGAGAGAAAAGTCCAAATTGAAAACTACCATTTTATTATATATTTTACATACATATATATATGCATGTAAAAAGAGTTGAAGTTATGTGCAGAGGATAATATATCTCCCAGATGTCACAGATTGCCAAATAAGAAGCCCAATGCTGAGTGTGAAGCCCCTTGCCTTCAATTGTTGATCAGTGGTGTTCTTGAGCCCCACAGAACACAAACCATTGCCATTGATTTTGGTTGTCCACCATAACTTGATGACAAGGCTCTATTGCTGAAGGGCCCACACATTTTGCTCACAGAATATGGACAAATCATGTTGGGACTGGCCAGGAAACTTCCTCACTGCTGGTTAGTTTTCATAGTTCTAGAGTGTGATGTGTAGGATACTGGAGGAGGGGGAGTTATTACTCTTATTCAGCTATGTACCTTTTGAACTATAGTTATGACAAGTATGGGATAACTGATTGCTTTTTTATTTGGCTACAGAAGAAAATGCTTTCCTGGCACTATAAGTCTGGCTATTTTACGTATTTTAAAATGTTAAAAATGCATATCGTCCAAGTAAAATTTTATTGAAAATATTTTTATAGCTATTACATTATTAAAATCTTATTAAAGATTGAAATGTTTACATTTATATTAAATAGTAATTAGCAATTTTCCTCCCTTAAAATGTCCCTGCATGATTTTGGCCTCAAGCTAACAGAAGACCGAATAAAATGGAATGGTTATTTATTTTGTATTATCTACAGAGTCTATGGAATGTTGGAGTTCAATGTTGTTTTAATATTTTGTAGAATTCACTCATAAGATCATTGAGGCCTACCTTTGCTGGCTTGCGGAGGAGGGAATTTTCAGCTATTGACTTGGATTCTTCAAAGTTTGTTTTACTCCAGTTTCAGTTTTAATAAGTTATATTTCCTAGGAATATTCTGTTTACATTTTCAGCTATCTGCACTCTAAGGCCAATTGTGAAATCTATTGTTTTTAACGTTTCTGACTTATTTCATCTTTGCTATTGTCTAAGATTTTATTCCTAATGTTGTTCAATAGTGCTTGGCTTTATTTTTATTTGTTTCATTATTACCTATTCCCTTTTTATACCATTTGGCTTTTAATTAGCATTCAAAGAAGTAGATTTCATTATGGCATTTTCACACACATGGTTTTCTCCATCCTCTTCATCTGCTTTCCCCATTCTCTTGTCTATCCCATGTGTAACCTGCCAAGACGTCCCCATTCTACCTTCATGTCACATGCAGTCTATTGCCCTCTCTCCATCATCCTTATGCCATCTTGTTACTTTCTCATTGTCACCTTTCTAGGTTCATGACTATACATACTCACATAGAAAGACAATATAAAAATTAAGAGCTAGCATCTGTATAGGAGAGAGAGCTATAAGTATATTCAGATCAGGGCTGGAGAGATGGCTCAGCAGTTAAGAGCACTGACTGCTCTTCCAGAGGTCCTGAATTCAGTTCCCAGCAATGTCATCGTGGCTCACAACCATCTGTAACGAGATCTGACACCCTCTTCTGGTGTGTCTGAGACAGCTATAATTGTACTCATTAACATAAAATAAATAAATCTTTAAGAAATAAAAATAAAGAATATGCAGATCAATGAATCTCATTCCAAATTTTATTTTATTTTTATTGGATATATTATGTATTTACATTTCAAATGTTATCCCCTTTCCCAGTTCCCCTTCATAACCCCCTCTCCCATCACCTGACTCCTGCTTCTATGAGGATGATCCCCCTCTCACCTCACCACCCTGGAATTCCCCTACACTGGGGAATCAAGCATTCACAGGACCAAGGGCCTATCCTCTCATTGATGCCTGACAATGCTATCCTCTGCTACCTATGGGGCTTGAGTCATGGGTCCCTTCATGTCTACTCTTTGTTTGGTGATTTAGTATCTGAGAGCTCTGGGGGTTCTGGTTGGTTAATATTGTTGTTCCTCCTGTTGGGGCTACAAATACCTGCCGCTCCATTAGTCCTTTCTCAACTCCTCCATTGGGGACCTTATACTCAGTCCAATGGCTGGATGTGAGCATCTGCCTCTGTATTTGTCAGGTTCAGGTAGAGCCTCTAATGAGACATCTATAACAGGCTTCTGTCAGCAAGCACTTCTTGGCATCCATGATAGTATCTAGACTTGGTGTCTGTATATGGGATGGATTCCCAGGTGGGTCAGTCTCTGGATGGCCTTTCCTTCAGACTCTGCTCCACACTTTGTCCCCATATTTCATTTATACAGGAACCCTTCTGGGTTAAAAATTTGGAGATGAGTGGGTGGCCCAGTCCCCCAGGTGGGGGCCTTGCTTAGCCTCTGGCTATATTCTCTACAGGTTCTCCCTCCACTTTGTTGGACATTTCAGCTACTCTCATTTCAGTTGGGTCCTGGGAGCCTCTTTCTTTCCTGGCATCTGGGATTTGCTGGTGGCTATCCACAGTTCCCCATCCCCCATTGCTATACACCTCAGTTTAAATTCCTGACCCTCTGTATATCATCCCCTTTTCCTCTCATACCTGATCCTGCTCCCCTTTTACCCTCATCTCTCCTTTTTTCCTCCCAAGTCACTCCCACCTGTGGGGAGCGGGTGTGGCGGCAGTCCCAAAGGCGCCAGGGACTGCAGCTAAGTCATATGACTTGCACCTGACTTCCTCATATAAGACACAAACATCTTGAGTGCTGCGCAGGTGTACCAGGATACAGGTGAATCCAATTTGGTGGAGATTTGCCCCTGCTGCCCTGATTAGCTGAAGCCTCACGACTGGCGAGGGGGCGTGGCCTGCGGTGCGTGGATGAGAGAGAGTATAAAAGGAGTGAGAGGCCCAGGGTTAGGGGGAGATATAAAAACAAGGGAGATATAAAAACAGGGGAGATATAAACAGGGGAGATATAAAAACAAGGGAGATATAAACAAGGGAGATATATGGAGAAAGAAGAAACAGGACTGAATAAACGTGTGCAGAAAGATCCTGTAGCAGCGTCGTTCTTCCTGGCCAGTTGAGCGCGCGTAACAGTTGGTGCCGGAAACCCGGGAAGAAAAACTCGGGACGGGACGAGAAGACCTGGGACGAGAAGACCTGGGACGAGAAAACCCGGGAAAAGAAACATCTTCAGGCACGAGTGAAGACCCCCTGCTACAGGGAGGATTCAGAACTGCATAACGGGGAAGAAGGGGTTAATAAAGTGTTCCCGTAAAACAGACTGTTGAGAAGGATCTGGCGTGGATTCAGAACTCTTCAGCTGGGGAACGGTACTGATGAAGAGAAAGAAGAAAGATGAGGACTGAATAAACTGCTGTTAGAAGGACTGGTGGTTGCGTCGTTCTTGCTGGTCGAGAGCGGGCGCGACAATTGGTGGCCCGTACAGGGAACCGACTCCCCCACCAAGTTCAGAACTTTCAGCAGTCAGTGGTTGCTGGCAGGGTAAGTTCATGGTGAGTGAAACTTGGGACCCCAGGAGTTTAGGAAGGACCTCGGATAAAATAGAGGTGAGCATAAAGTTGCCAGGAAGTAGGCACAAAGTAACCCAGGAGTTTGGGAAGGACCTCGGATAAAATAGAGGCAAGCATAAAGTTGCCAGGAAGCAGGCACAAGGTAACGAAAGGTTCCCGGCTTTGGGACAAGTTAAGGTTCCCGGTTTGGGGACAAGTTAAGGAACTATGATAACCTCAGTGTAGTGATCAATAGATCCTCGCTGTGTAGTTATGCTTTTTTCTCCCATTGACCCTTTGTGGGTAGGTCTGATAGTTTTGGTCTTGCTTGTTCTGATATATGGACTCTGTTACTGTTTGAATCAAGAGGCAGTCAAGACAGGTCAGAAAATCCTTATAGAGCAACAAGAAAGTATGTCGGAAGAGGAGAAGGGCTTAAAAAGAAAAAGGAAAAAGAAAGGAGACACAGTGTTATCAGGTGGACAGAAAGGACAAAATAAAAGAGCTGAGGCGGAGGAGGAAGGCGAATTAGCTTCTGCTCCCCCTCCCTATGCCTCCTCGTCAGCCATCTATGGGCAGACCTTCTGTCCGGAGGTCTGGAAAGAGGATAGATTCTCCTTGCTGGGATGTCCTATTTTCACTGATCAAGCTGAATTTGCATGGGATAGAGATATGCTGCTTGGTCAAGGTCGATTTGCACAACAACAGACAGGATATCCAGTGCAGGTGTTTAAGCAGGTGAATCAGATTGCCATAAGGGCACGGAAATTATTGCCCAACAGAGGGGAAGCTAGTGAAAACTTGACTCTCATATTGACTCCCCAGATGGACACACAGGTGATTGAGGTTATGGTCTCATCACCACGAGGTATTGTGTCCATCTCCCCTGGGGATCGAGTAGATCAGGTGTTGACGTGGGCGAGAGGGTCTGTTTGTGTGTTTCCACAGGACCAGACGGAACCTCTTTGGGTGCTGGAGAGATTGGTGAGACGCTGCAAGAATGAGGCTCCTGATCCAGTTGCCCCTGTGGATGTGGTGGATATTCCCACAAGCACAAACGATGGAGCCGAGATGAGAGATCCTTTCGGTATTCCAGAAGCCGATACCAGCTCGACATGACATTCAAATTTTTCCACGCTTTTTGATCCCTAAATTCCCCTTAAAGAGATAGCCCCGCTGGCTATCTATCCCTTGCTTCAGGGAAGATGAGCGGGGATGAGAGCCCTGGGATGTATGCTTGTTATAGTGTGTGTGTTTTTTGTGTTTGGCACATGTGTTAGGTGCAGAGTGTGCGGCCCGCACTTTCGCCATGGTAGCGTAGGCTTTTGCTGCAGTGGAGGCGGGACAATCTCCTCAGATTCGGTTTGCCGCTCTAAAAGAAATTATGCTGCGTTATGCCGTGGGGTGCGAGGCTAAGCACTGCACAGAGGATAGCTGCTGTTGGCATCCTGTGGAAGGCATGTCTGATTGCATGAAGGTTCAGTGTCCTAGTTCCCTTCCCTCAGGAAAAACGACACGGGAGCTGGCCAAGACCTCTCTGGGTGATGAGCCTAAGAGATGGTTTTGTGTAGGGCCCCTATGCTTGCACACTGGGGATCAGACCTCTACCTTCACCCATGAGGCTTGCTTGCAGTAATTAAGATTTGGCCATAGATTAATCAACATCCTGGCCTTTTGATGCACCTGCCGCAAGCAAAACACAATCTCCCCAGGAGTGGCTTGGCATGATTGAGAGGTAGTCAGTGATAAGACTCCCTGGGCATGTCACCAACCTAAGACAGGGATCAAACCAATGCTGTTTGTCACCCAAGGACGGGTAAGGGGCATGGCTGCGGGGGGCTATCTACAGACATTCTCTCTGCCAAAAAAGAAAAAAGGGGGAATTGTGGGGAGCGGGTGTGGCGGCAGTCCCAAAGGCGCCAGGGACTGCAGCTAAGTCATATGACTTGCACCTGACTTCCTCATATAAGACACAAACATCTTGAGTGCTGCGCAGGTGTACCAGGATACAGGTGAATCCAATTTGGTGGAGATTTGCCCCTGCTGCCCTGATTAGCTGAAGCCTCACGACTGGCGAGGGGGCGTGGCCTGCGGTGCGTGGATGAGAGAGAGTATAAAAGGAGTGAGAGGCCCAGGGTTAGGGGGAGATATAAAAACAAGGGAGATATAAAAACAGGGGAGATATAAACAGGGGAGATATAAAAACAAGGGAGATATAAACAAGGGAGATATATGGAGAAAGAAGAAACAGGACTGAATAAACGTGTGCAGAAAGATCCTGTAGCAGCGTCGTTCTTCCTGGCCAGTTGAGCGCGCGCAACACCCACCCTTTACCTCCTGTGAGTATTTTGTTCCCCCTTCTAAGTAGGACTGAACCATCCACATTTTGGTTTTCCTTCTTCTTTAGCTTTATATGATCTGTGAATTGTTTCTTGGGTATTCTGAGCTTTTGAGCTAATATCCACTTATCAGTGAGTGCATATCATGTGTGTTCTATTACAATTAGGTTACCTCACTCAGTATTATATTTTCTAGCTCCATCCATTTGCCTAAGAACTTCATAAATTCATTGTTTTTTAATAGCTGAGTATTCTAAGTTTCTGAGCTAATTTCTGACTCCATTGTGTAAATGTACCACATTTTCTGTATCCATTCCTCTGCTGAGGGACATCTGGGTTGTTTCCAGCTTCTGGCAAAAGACACTGTCAATAAGATGAAATGGCCACCAACAGATTGGGAAAGGATTTTTACCAATCCTAAATCCCATAGGGGAGTAATATCCAATATATACAAAGAACTAAGAAGGTGGACTCCAGAAAAATCAAACAACCCCATGAAAAAATGGGGTACAGAGCTAAACAAATAATTCTCACCTGAGGAATACCAAATGGCTGAGAAGTACTTGAAAAAATGTTCGACATTCTTAATCATCAGGGAAATGTAAATTAAAACAATCCTGAGATTCCACCTCACACCAGTCAGAATGGCTAAGGTCAAAAATTCATGTGACAGCAGATGCTGGCAAGGATGTGGAGGAAGAGGAACACTCCTCCATTGTTGGTGCAATTGCAAGCTTGTACAACCACTCTGGAAATCAGTCTGGCGGTTCCTCAGAAAATTAGACATAGTACTACTGGAAGATCCAGCAATACCTCTCCTGGGCATATACCCAGAAGATGTTCCAGCCTGTAAGAAGGACACATGCTCCACTATGTTCATAGCAGCCTTATTTATAATAGCCAGAAGCTGGAAAGAACCCAGATGTCCCTCAATAGAGGAATGGATACAGAAAATGTGGTACATTTACACAATGGAGTACTACTCAGCTATCAAAAACAATGAATTTAGGAAATGTGTAGGCAAATGGATGGATCTGGAGGATATCATCCTGAGTGAGGTAACCCAATCACAAAAGAACTCACATGATATGCACTAACTGATAAGTGGATATTAGCCCAGAAACTTAGAATAACCAAGATACAATTTGCAAAACACATGAAACTCAAGAAGAAGGAAGACCCAAGTGTGGGTACTTCGTTTCTCCTTAGAATGGGGAACAAAATACGGATAGAAGGAGTTACAGGGACAAAGTTTGGAGCTGAGACAGAAGGAAGGACCATGCAGAGACTGCCCCACCTGGGGATCCATACCATAAACAGCCACCAAACACAGACACTATTGCATATACCAGCAAGAGTTTGCTGAAAGGACCCTAATATAGCTGTCTCAAGTGAGGCTATGCCAGTGACTGGCAAATACAGAAGTGGATGCTCACAGTCATATCTATTGGATGGAACACAGGGACCCTGAAGAAGGACCTAGAGAAGGTACCCAAGGAGCTGAAGGGGTTTGCATCCATATAGGAGGAGCAACAATATGAACTAACCAGTACCTCAGAACTATGTCTCTAACAGCATATGTAGCAGAGGATGGCCTAGTTGGCCATCAATGGGAGGAGAGGTCCTTGGTCTTGCAAAGATTATATGCCCCATTACAGGGAAGTGCCAGGTCCCAGAAGTGGGAGTGGGTGGGTTGGGCAGCAGGGCATGGGGGAGGGTATAGGGGACTTTCAGGATAGCATTTGAAATGTAAATGAAGAAAATATATAATAAAAAATTGTTTAAAAAATAAGGCTGCTATGAACACAGTGGAGCATGTGTCGTTATTACAAGTTGGAACATCTTCTGGGTATATGCCCAGGAGTAGGACAAGTGGGGCCTCAGGTAGCACTATGTCCAATATTTTGAGGAACTGCTAGATTGATTTCCAGAGTGGTTATATCAGCTTACAATCCCACCAGCAATGGAGGAGTGTTCCTATTTCTCAACATCCTTGCCAGCATCTTCTATCACCTGAGTTTTTGATCTTAGACATTCTGACTGGTGTGAAGGGGAATCTCAGGGTTGTTTTGATTTGCATTTCCCTGATGACAAAGGATATTGAACATTTCCTTAGATGCTTCTCAGTCAATCAATATTCCTCAGTTGAAAATTCTTTGTTATCTTCCTCTTCCTTCCTGTTTGCTTCTCTCTTGCCCTCTTGTGCTCTTCCCTTCCCTCTTCCCTCCCCCCATCCCACCTCCATGTGGTCATGGCCAGGCTCTACTTTTCTACTTTCTCCCTCTCTCTGCCTTTCTCTGCCTCTACTACCCTCTTAACTCCCTTCCCTTTGCCCTGAATAAGCTTTGCAATTATATGAGGTCCTGTTTTTCAATTCTCAATCTTACAGCACAAGCCATTGGTGTTCTGTTCAGGAATTTTTCCCCTGTGCCCATATCTTCGAAGCTTTTCCCCACTTTCTCCTCTATTAGTGTCAGTGTGTCTGGTTTTATGTGGAGGTCCTTAATTCACTTAGACTTGAGATTTGTACAAGGAGATTAGAATGGATCAGTTCGCATTCTTCTACATGCTAACCACCAGTTGAGCCAGCACCATTTGTTGAAAATGCTGTCTTTTTTCCACTGGATGGTTTTAGCTCCTTTGTCAAAGATCAAGTGACCATAGGTGTGTGGGTTCATTTCTGGGTCTTCAATTCTATTCCATTGATCTACCTGCTTGTCTCTGTGCAAGTACCATACAGTTTTTCACAATTGCTCTGTAGTACACCATGAGGTCATTTCCCCTAAAAGTTCTTTTATTGTTGAGAATAGTTTTAAATATCCTGGGTTTTGGATTATTCCAAATTTATTTGTAAATTGCTCTTTCTAACTCTATGAAGAACTGAGTTGGAATTTTTATAGGGATTGCACTGAATCTGTCGATTGCTTTTGGCTACATGGACATCTTTACTATTCCTACAAATTCATGAGCATGGGAGGTCTTTCCATTTTCTGAAATCTTTGATTTTTTTTTCTTCAGAGACTTGAAGTTCTTATCATACACATCATTCACTTGCTTGGCTAGAGTCAGACCAAGGTATTTTATATTATTTGTGACTATTGAAAAGGATGTCATTTCCCGAATTTCTTTCTCAGCCTGTTCATCCTTTGAGTAGAGAAAAGCTACCGATTTTTTTGAGTTAATTTTATATCCAGCCACTTTGCTAAGTTGTTTTTAAGGTTTAGAAGTTCTCTGATGGAATTTTTGGGGTCACACAAGTGTACTATACTGTCATCTGCAAATAGTATATTTTTTACTTCTTCCTTTCCAATTTGCATTCCTTTGAACTCCTTTGTCTAATTGCTCTGGCTAGAACTTCCTGTAATATATTGAATAGGTAGGGAGAAAGTGGGCATCCTTGTCTAGTGCCTGATTTTAGTGGGATTGCTTCAAGTTTCTCTCCATTTAGTTTGATTTTGGCTGCTGGTTTGCTGTATATTCCTTGTACTATATTTAGGTATGGGCCTTGAATTGCTGATCTTTCCAATACTTTTATCATGAAGGGGTGTTGAATTTTGTCAGCATCTTATGAGATGATCATGTGGTCTTTTTTTCTTTGAGTTTGTTTATATAGTGGATAACATTGATGGATTTATGTATATTGAGCCATTCCTGCATTGATGGGTTGAAGCCTACTTGATCATGGTGAATGATCACTTTGACGTATTCTTGGATTTGGTTTAGAGAGTTTTATTATTTTTGCATCGATATTCATAAGGGAAATTGTTCTAAAGTTGTCTTTCTTTGTTGGGTGTCTGTGTGGTTTAAGTATAAGCATAATTGTGGCTTCATAGGACTAATTGGGTAGTGTTCCTTCTGTTTCTATTTTGTGGAATAGTTTGAAGAGTATTGGTATTAGGTTTTCTTTGAAGGTCTGATACAATTGTACATTAAAATCATCTAGTACTGGGCTTTTTTGGTTGGGAAACTTTTAATGACTGCTTCTATTTCTTTAGGGGTTATGGGACTGTTTAGATGGTTTATCTGATCCTGATTTAAGTTTGGTATTTTGTATCTGTCTAGAAAATTTTCCATGTCATCCAGATTTTCCAGTTGTGTTGAGTATATAGGCTTTTGTAGTAGGATCTTATGATTTTTTGAATTTCCTCAGTTTCTAATATTATATCTCCCCTTTCATTACTGATTTTGTTAATTTAGATACTGTCTATATGCCCTTTGGTTAGACTGGCTAAGGGTTTATCTATCTTGTTGATTTTCTCCTGGTTTGTTCTTTTTGTTTCTACTTGGTTTATTTCAGCCTTGAGTTTGACTATTTCCTGCCATCTACTCCTTTTGGATGTATTTGCTTCTTTTTGATCTAGAGCACTCAGGTGTGCTGTTAAACTGCTAGTGTATATTCTCTCCAGTTTCTTTTTGTAGGCACTCATAGCTATGAGTTTTTCTCTTAGCACTGCTTTTATCATGTCCCACAAGTTTGGGTATGTTGCACCTTCATTTTCATTAAATTCTAAAAAGTCTTTGATTTCTGTCTCTAATTCTTCCTTGATCAAGTTATCATTGAGTAGATTGTTGTTCATCTTTCATGTGTATGTGGACTTTCTGTTGTTTTTCTTGCTTTTGAAGACCACCCTTAATGTTTAGTGATCTGATAGGCGGCATGGGATTATTTCAATCTTCTTATATTTGTTGAGGTCTGTTTTGTGGCTGATTATATGGTCAATTTTGGAGAAGGCACCATGAGGTGGTGAGAAGGTATATTCTTTTGATTTAGAATGACATGTTCTACAGATATCTGTTAAATCCATTTGGTCCATAACTTCTGCTAGTTTCACTGTGTTTCTGTTTAGTTTGTGTTTCTCTGATCTGTCCATTGATGAGAGTGGGGTGTTGAAGCCTCCCATAATTATTGTGTGAGATGCAATATGTGCATTAATCTTTAGTAAAGTGTCTTTTATGAATGTGGGTGCCCTTGCACTTGAAGCATAGATGTTCAGAATTGAAAGTTCTTCTTGGCAGATTTTTTTCTTTGATGTGTATGATGTCGTTCCTCATCTTTTTTGATGACCTTTGTTTGAAAGTTGATTATCTCTGATATTGGAATGGCTACTCCAGCTTGTTTCTTGGGACCATTTCTTCAGCCATTTATCCTGAGGTAGTGTTTGTCTTTGACACTGAGGTGCATTTACTGTATGCAGCACAATGCTGGGTCCTGTTTACGTATCCAGTCTGTTAGTCTATGTATTTTTATTGGGGAATTGAATCCATTTATGTTAAGAGATATTAAGGAATAGTGATTGTGGCTTCCTGTTATTTTTGATGACATTTTTATGTTTGTGTGGCTACTGTCTTTTGTGTTTGTTTAAAGATTACTTTCTTTCTTTTTCTATGGTGTAGTTTCCCTCATTGTGTTGGCTTTTTCCAACTATTATCCTTTGTAGGGCTGGATTTTGGAAAGGTATTGTGTTAATTTGTTGTTGTTTTTTTTTTTTTTTCATAGAATATCTTGGTTTCTCCATCTATGGTAATTGAAAATTTTGCTGCATATAGTAGCCTGGGCTGGCATTTGTGTTCTCCTGGGGGTCTGTATGACAAGGGTCTGTATGACATCTGCCCAGGGTCTTCTAGCTTTCATAGTCTCTGGTGAGAAGTCTGATGTAAATCTGATAGATCTGCCTTTATATGTTACTTGACCCTTTTCCTTTACTGCTTTTAATATTCTTTCTTTGTTTTGTGCATTTGTTTTTTTGAATATTATATGACAGGAGGAATTTCTTTTCTAGTCCAGTCTATTTGGAATTCAATAGGCTTCTTGTATTCTCATAGGAATCTCTTTCTTTAGGTTAGGGAAGTTTTCTTCTATACTTTTTTTGAAGATATTTACTGGCCCTTTAAGTTGGGGATCTTCACTCTCTTCTATACCTATTATCTTTAGGTTTGGTCTTCTCATTGTGTCCTGGATTTCCTGGCTGTTTTGGCTTAGGAGCTTTTTGCATCTTACATTTTCTTTGACTGTTGTGTCAATGTTTTCTATGGTATCTTCTGCACCTGCTAGTCTCTCTTCTATCATTTGTATTCTGTTGGTGATGCTTGTATCTATAACTCCTGATCTCTTTCCTAGGTTTACTACTTTCAGGGTTGTCTCCCTTTGTGATTTTTTTTATTGTTTCTGTTTCCATTTTTACATCCTGGATGGTTTTGTTCAACTCCTTCACCTGTTTGATTGTGTTTTCCTGTAATTCAAGGGATTTTTGTGTTTTGTCTTTCAGGGCTCCTTCCTGTTTAGCTGTATTCTCCTGTATTTTTTAAGGGAGTTATTTATGTCCTTCTTAAAGTCCTCTATCATCATGAGATGTGATTTTAAATTAGAGTCTTGCTTTTCCAGTTTGTTGTGGTAACCAGGACTTGCTGTGGTGGTAGAACTATGTTCTGATGATGCCAAGTAGCCTTGGTTTCTGTTGCTTAGGTTCTTGGGCTTACCTCTTGCCATCTGTTTATCTCTGTTGCTAATTGGTCTTGCTGTCTATGATTGGAACTTGTCCCTCCTGTGGGCCTGTGAGCCTGTGATTTTAAATGTGTCAGCACTCCTGGTGAGACCATCATTCTCTGGGCAGGATTTGGGTTTGGAGGGCTGTGGGGCAGCCTTAGCTCCGAAGCACAGATGGAGACTAGAAGCCCAAATTTTATTTTATCTGGTTGTTTTTTTTATAGATGGATAAAATTATTTTGTACACATTGATCTGTTGATGAACATCTAGGCTTATTTTATTTCTTTGCTATTATGAATAATGCTATAAATATGGATCATGCAGTAGTTCTACTTTCAGGTTTTAAATAAACCTCCATATTATTTCTATAGTAGCTGTACCTGTTTATACTGCTGTCACTCCTGCAGAAAGTAAGATATTCTCTTTTTCTACACCCTCTGCAACATTACTTGCCATTGTTTTTTTCATTAGTGTCATTTTGACTGGAAGAAAATGGAATCATAAGTGGAGGTTTAGTTTTCATTTCTTTAATGACTAAAGATATTGAACTTTTTTTAATTAGATATTTTCTTTATTTACATTTCCCTTTCGAAAATCCCCTATCCTCTCCCCTCTCCCCCTGCTCCCCAACCCACCCACTCCTGCTTCCTAGCCCAGGCATTCCTTTATACTGGGGCATAGAACCTTCACAGGACCTAGGGCCTTTCCTCCCATTGATGACTGACTAGGCCATCCTCTGCTACATATGCAGCAAGAGCTATGCATCCCTCTGTGTGTTTTCTTTGATTGGTACTTTAGTCCCAGGGAGCTCTGGGGTTACTGGCTAGTTCATATTGTTATTCCTCCTAGGGGGCTGCAAATACCTTCAGCTCCGTGGGGATATTTAACTTTTAAAAATTTCATATCTAGGGCTGGAGAGATGGATCAGAGGTTAAGAGCACTGACTGCTATTCCAGAGGTCATGAGTTCAATTCCCAGTAACCACATGGTGGCTCGAAACCATCTATAATGGGATCTGATGCCCTCCTCTCGTGTAACTGAAGACAGCTACAGTGTACTCATACATTAATTTTTTAAAAATCATATCTATTTGTATTTCTTCTTTTGATGAGAATCATTAGCCATTGGTCCATTTAATAATTGGCCCATTTAGTGATTACTGTTTAGGTTTTGAAGTTTGTTATGTATTCTTGGTATTTACCTGTCTTAGTGGGCAAATGTTATTCCCCATTGTCTAGGCTGTTCTTTCCCTATGCTTCCTTTGTTGTACAAACACATATTTGTAAATTTTGGGGGTGGTTTCATGTGATAGTGAAGTCCTATTCAGAAAATTCTTATGAAAGCCTTTATTTTGAAGGATTTTCCTTATGTTTTTGTCTCTTCTAGTTTCAACAGCTCATTTAGTAAATTAACTGCTTTGCTCCATTTTGAATTGAATTCAGCTCTGGGTGAGAAAAATATATTGATTAGATAACATCATTTGTTGAATAGGCTGCTGTTTTTTAATGATGCCAAAAAAACATATGTGATCACATCTCTATATGTATATTTCTGGGGTATCAATTCTAAAAATGCCTTTTAAAAACTAATGAACAAATAAGTATTCAGACAAATTATGTTTAAATGAATAATCTATTATCTTATATCTAACAAAATAATTTTTAGAAGGAAATGAATAAGTAATAAGGCTTAGAGGCTCTGTAAGTCCTAGAGAAGAAGCATATAAATAGTGTATCACTTGTCCAAACAATTTTGGCTAGCATGAGCAGCAAAATGTACTGAAAGAAACTCAAACTTATCTAATTTGTGCAGAAACAAATAGAAATCTCTGCTGCTTTTCTCCTCTCTCCCATGTCTCCTTTGTTAGAAGACTAACAAAACTAACTCTGCCTTGGGTGAGAAGCAGTGTGTTTCTAGAAATCTCACAATGAGCATTTGGGGGGTGGTGTAATTTTGACATCAAAGACCTTAGCTACTGTAAAGGTCTATCTTTCTCTGATTTTTTTTAACCACTCAAATAATTTTGTAAATATATCCTGAATAGAACTACAGCATAGGTCTCTTGTGATTGCAAACCAAGACAATACACATCCTTACCAAATTTGCTTACATAATGTTAGAATTTCATATTAAGGTAATTGTTGATTTCTCTCACTCCAATTACCATTTTACTCCCTTGTGTTATTGTAGAGTAGAAAATTGCAGAATAGTTTCCCAGGATCTAAACTTCAAAATCATCCATGGTACCTCTCACAGCAGTTCCTCGCAAACATCTTTTTACTACCTATTCATTCATATTATTTTATATGTCTTGCCTTTTTTTTCCAGAGTCATAGCTAGCAGCCTGGTTCGGCAGCATACTAGGAATAGTGTTCTAATATGTAAGTGCTATATCTATAGGTATTCTCTAGGATACCTTATGATTAATTGCTCACATAGAGTCATATTTCTAGGATTCGTCACTGCAGTCCCATATTCATAAAACCCCAATGATTGCCTTTTGGATATAAAATAAAGTTCAAAACATTGCAAAAATAGCTTCTTGGCTAACTTGAGTAATTTATAGGCAGTCAACATTTCAGCACCCCCAAGCCATGCCAGCTATCTTTCATAAGGAAAATAATTCTAATAATATTCTGGCAAAGAAACTTCCAATTTCACACACAATGACATTATCTGATTTTCCAGGTTTTAGAAGCTTAATGAACTTAAGCTTAAGCTAAAATATTTTTCAAATCCTTTATTAGTCTGCCTGTGACATATTTCAGTTGTTTTCGTATGAATTTCCAAGGTTTAATTTAAATGAACTAATACTGTGCTTTGCCCCTTACCCACAAGTGATATTGTCCAAGATACTCAGCAGATGCCTAAAACAGCTGACTGGACCCCACCACACAGATACTGTTTCTTACTATATCCCAAGCAGTGTTGTTTGCTACATAGTACCAGAATTAATTCACCATTCCATATTTTATGCCTTGCTGTTGTTATTTTTTCCATTTTTATTAGATATTTTCTTCATTTACATTTCAAATGCTATCACAAAAGTCCCCTATACCCTCCCCCCACCCTGCTCCCCTATCCACCCACTCCCACTTCTTGGTCCTGGCATTCCCTTGTACTGGGGCATATAAAGTTTGCAAGACCAAGGGGCTCCATCTTCTGCTACATATGTAGCTAGAGACATGAGCTCTGGGGGTACTGGTTAGTTCATATTGTTGTTCCACCTATGGGGTTGCAGACCCCTTCAGCTTCTTGGGTACTTTCTCTAGCTCCTCCATTGGGGGCCCTGTGTTCCATCAATAGTTGACTGTGAGCATCCACTTCTGCATTTGCCATGCACTGGCATAGCCTCACACGAGACAGCTATATTGGGGTCCTGTCAGCAAAATCTTGCTGGCATGTGCAATAGTGTCTAGGTTTGGTGGCTGATTGTGGGATGGATCCCCGGGTGGAGTAGTTTCTGGATAGTCCATCCTTTTGTCTCAGCTCCGAACTTTGTTTCTGTAACTCCTTCCATGGATATTCCCAATTCTAAGAAGGGGCAAAGTGTCCACACTTTGGTCTTCATTATTCTTGAGTTTCATATGTTTTGCAAATTGTATCTTGGATATTCTAAAATTCTGGGTTAAAATTCACTTGTTATTTTTTTCCAAATCACTACTCTTCTGTTTGAAACTTACTCTAAGAGAAGCCCCATAGTACCATGACAGTCAATCTAAGAACCAAGATAGTTAATAAGTCTATTGTAAGTGATTACATGGTCACTTACAATAAGGTACTATATACAATATGAATATTCTAGACAAGAAAGTATTGATGTTCTGAGCTAGGTCCAGTAGGATGACTTACTATCTCATTATGCTTCTGGTAGTATAAATAAAAACATTCAAATTGTTTATTTCTAGAGTCTTTCAGTTGATAATTTTGGGCCTTGATTGATGTTAATGAAATCTGTGATAGGAGGGACCCAAGTTCATAACGCTTAGAATTATGGCACACAGAATCCTTATTCAAATGTTTACAATGATTACTACATGATAAATAATAGAAAGTGTGCAGTCTTTGGATGAAGACAGACATAGATTTGGATTCTATGCCTGGAATAACTGTTTGGTAGTACAGGATAAATCACTAAATCATCCTGAACTACATTTTCTTCTTTCACAAGACAGAGGTACTAACAACTACCTTGAAGAATTAGAACACCAAAAATAACAAAATGAAAGCAGCCTGTATAATATGCACCAGACTTGGTGCATAGCAAATACTCCATAAATTTTTAGTATTATTATTCATTGCTACACATTCTCTCTCTGCTTTGTAGACTGAAGAAATATCTATCACTCTCATCAGTTTGTCCTCATTTGAACCCTAAATATTTACTTTTCCTGAGAACCAAGATACAACAAATTTGTCTTCCCTTACACCCTAACATTTACCTGTATTTACCTGTTTAATTCACACATTCAAAGTATATTCAATAGAGCAGTATTTAAAAACAGAGTTATAAAGATATGTCAGTTACCATAATTTGCTAATTTAGAAAATATTATGTTCAGTGAGGAATCTTAAACCCAGAAAGACAAACACTTCATGTTCTCTGTCATCTGTGATTCCTATGTCCAAAATGAACTCTTATAAAGCATTTAACTGGGGCTTACCACTCTAGAGGGTTAGCACCAAATCATTGTGGCAGGAAGCAGACAGGCATGACACTTTAGTAGTAGCTGAAATCTTTACAAGCTGATCCTCAGGAGATAAGGAGGGAGGGAGGGAGAGAGAGAGAGAGAGAGAGAGAGAGAGAGAGAGAGAGAGAGAGAGAGAAAGACTGAATATGGTGCTAAGGTCATTTTGAACTGTGGGTGCCCAGCTCAAGGGGTTTCAGAGTTAGTGATCACTCTTAGGTGAATCTACAATAAAAAGGAGAAAAAAAGAACAAAAGAAATACAAAATGTACAATTTAGGAAGAAATGAGAACCAAGAAGTGTAATGTTGGAGTCATGTTGGAGTCAAGTCCTTTACTTGAGTACATAAAAAGTTTAAAGAAAGGCCTGATGCTGAACTGAATAAAGGAAGTGGTAACCTCAAGACAAACCTTGCATGCAGCTAATTGTGATGCATGTGAAAGGAAAAAGGCAGAGGGATTTCCTAGGCCTAAACAACAATGGAAAGCTTATGTAAATATAAGTCAAGGAAGAGACCAGGTTCTACAGCAGGCCCTTTGCGCGCGCACACGCGCGCGCGCGCACACACACACACACACACACACACACACACATATATATGTGTGTATATATATATATATATATATATATATATATATATATATATATATGCAAACTGGGAGGAGTAGAGCTATATATATATATATAGCTTTCAGTTTGCTATTTTTATGGAACTCTTGAGTGTGTGAGCAAATGGGTCTCTGATTCTTGTGCCTTCTCTTGCAGGCTCTCTTCCTTCTGCTGGATTGTCTTGTCCAACTTCAATGTGATGGGGTTTGTTTTTATCTTATTTTATTTCATTTTGTTAAATTTGGTTGCTATCTCTTAGAAGCCTGTACTTTTCTAATAAGAGACAGAAAGGGAGTGGATCCAGAGGGGAGAAACTGGGAGGAGTAGAGTTAAAAGCTTTGAGTTCTTCCCACCAAGAAAAGGAAAGCTCAGAAAGCTGAGGAACTTGCCCAGTTCCACAATGACCAGTGACCAAGCTGAGAACTCTCCCTGCCAGGACCAATTTCCTTCCCTTTGAATTATTTAGAGAAGCTAATTACTCGGTATATTCTTACTGTTTTCATTCACAATGGCTCTAATTAGATTTAAATAAGGACCCATCTTCCCCCATCAAAATTACATGCTTAGACTTCTTACACCCTCCCCCAGTGTAGAAATTTCCCAAGGATGAGATGGAACAGAAAATAGAACATGAGGTTGGAGGGGTGATAAAATTTTAATGACAAAGAAGTTTAGGTCCTTTTCTGAGGTCGCTGTGCTTCACCTGGGTGTTATCACAGTTGTTCTGTGACTTGGTGCAGCTTACAGGGACGTTTCAGATGAAAACATTGAGCTTGCATCTCCTGCTGATGCTATTCACATCAGTTGCTTTTCGAAAATGCAGAACTGGCGACTTTATTCTTATGCTTTGCATCCTTCAGTGGCTTTCTTTAGCAGAAGTGGAAATGCCTGTTTCTTTGAGCAAGGGCCATAGCCCTGCATCATCCTTGCTTTCGTCATTAGCCTCCATCCACTGTATCTCCTCCCACTTTCTTTATGGACTGCCACTGCTCAGTAGACCATCCCACTGTAATCACACGTGTGGAGTGTCTTCCTCCTTATCTTTCATCTCTGATGCAAAACCGTGATTTTGTATATATTTTGGTGTGGTAAGAGGGATGGACCTAATTTTATTCTTCTGTATGTGGATATCCAGTTTTCCCTATACCATTTATTGAAGAGGCTTTTACCAGTGTATGCATGGTTTGAAGTCTAGTGATGATTAATCTTGTTTGTCAACTTGGAAGAATCTAGTATCAGTTAGGAAACACTCCTCTAGGTATGTCTTTATAAAGATCATATGAAGGGGCAGTTCTCCCTCAGAATGGATAGTAACTCTCAACCAGCAGGTGGACAGAGTGTAAAGTCATGTGAGGATAAAACAGCATTGCTTGTCTGCCTGATTGCCTTTGCTTCTTACTGAGAGAGTGTATCCCTGTTGCTGCTGTCCTCTGCTGACACCAAACTCCTGTGTCTTTGACCTTCCAACATGAATTGAATACAAAGTGACTTGAAAAGCCATTTGATTTGAGTAGGCACCAGAAGAAGAGAAGGTCCTGTAACAAGCTGAAGCTGCTGTGCCTCTTGGGACATACCATCTAGCAAACCCAAGAGTACTTAAATATCAGTGGCAGATAGGGGACTTGTCTGTAGCATCTGGTAAGGCCCTTAGGTGAATTGTAGCAGTAGCCCTTAGTATTTTGGAGCTACCATCTACAAATAACTCTACAAATATATTTTCTCTTTGTAATACAGCTCTTGGCCTGCTATAGACCCTTAGCAGAAACTGAACAATTGACAATGGATAACAAAGTTACCATGTAATCTGAGCTGTTCATGATGTTATTTGACCCATTATGGAATAAATTAGATTCTCACACCAGCTATGCAGAAATTGTATATACATAAGGTCCAAAAAATGTTCTGAATGCACAAATAAGTAATGAATAATAGCCTAAGTGCCTATGGTTCCATACTACTGTTGCAATACCTTCTTTCCCCAAGTATAAGCCATGGGGTTATGGATTATGATGGTTTGCTAAGAAATAGAACACTGGGGCTTGGTTTGCAGCAGCTGGTTTCGCGTTTTATTCATGCACAGACAGAGTGGATAGCTTCAGTATTACAATTCCTTTCTGGGACTACCCTGAAGGACAATGGTGAAAGTAAATCTTTGCAGTGGGCATAATTTCAAACAGAGCTCATGATCATACATTTTGCTTGGAAGGAAAAATGACCAGATGTGTGATTACATACTGACTCACAGGCTGTAGCCAATGTTTCGGCTTGACGATTACAGAAATGGAAGAAATATGATTGGAAATTGGTTGGAAAGAAATTTGTAGAAGGAATATGTAGTCAAGATTTTTCAAAATAACAAAGAATATATTCCATGCAAATACTGACCAAAAAGTTACCTTAGCAGAGGAGGTCTTAAGTAATCAAGCAGACAAGCTAATCTATTCTGTGAATACCAGCCAACTTCTTTCCATGTCCATTCTTGTTATCACCCAGTGAGCTGATGAGCAAAGGGCAAGCCTGACAAGAATGTAGGTTAGCATGTGCTTCTTTTTACTAAAGCTGACCTGGTACCCTTGATCCAGCTGTAGAACAAACGTTGCAGTGTTATCAGGGATCATTGGTCTAGACTATCACAGGGAAATTGTACTACTATTCCACCATGCAGTAATGAGAAATCTGTCTGAAGTGCCACCTCTAAGTTACCACATCTTGTGATTAAGTTCATTGGAAAGCTACAAAAATTCAATTCAAGCAGCATGATATATCCATCTCCCAGATTCTTCCGGAATAAATGGGCCAGACTCTTCAGGAATAAAGGTATAGGTAATCCCTCCAAGTAAAGAAGTAAGGCTTGCTGAGATGCTTGCTGAGGTTGGAAAAAAAATAAAGAACACTTTCTCCAAAGCCATAATTTCAATTTAAACACCTATAGAAGGTATAGGCAAACTATGCAGAACAATGAATGGCCCATATCTGCCTAGTGCCTACTTTTGTACAGCCCAAGAGCTAAGAATAATTGTTTCCTTTTTAAATAGTGGAAAATGATAAAAATGATATTTTATAAAGTGGGGCTTTATATATGATATTTAAATTGTAGTATCCATGAACGAAATTTTATTGGCCTATGGACCTGGTTGCCTATTTGCATGCCTACCAAGGCTTTCACAGCACAGGGCAGAATTGAGTAGAAGTGACAGTACAGGATGTGTAACACCTAAAATATTTTCTATCTGATACATTATTGAAAAAAAAAAAGTATCCTAGTTTATAGGACCCAACTAGGAAATAAAGCCCTTTTAATCAGTGAAGATAATACAGTAGTTAGGAGATTAGTTACAGGAAAATATGTGAATGTCGAGTATATGCTACATATATGTATATATTCAGATGTTGCTGTCATCCTTCACAACCCCCCCCACCCCCCCCCCAACACACACACACACATTTTCAGGCAAAACCTAACCACAGATTGCCTATTTGCTGCTTACTTTAATAGGCATAAAAGGCAGTAAGAGACTATAATCATTAATTAGTTTAAACATTTTTGAACACTTCCTATCTTAATTTGGGTTCGCTGTGAATAGTCCTTGAGACAAGAATTTACATGCAAATGGTTTGTTTGGGAGACGATGCCAGGAAAGGGAGGAAATGCACCAGGGAAAAGAAATCAGCTAATACAAGATATGTGTTTCAAGAAAGTGGCGCTTTGGGCCCCTGTTGCTTAATTTTACAGAGGAAGTTAGTGTAGAATGTTCACCTCAGAGTTAAACCAAAATGAGAAGGGAAAGTAGAAGCTGTAACCAGCAACTCCTCCTGTCAGTCTGCCATGAGTTGAGGGTTCCTCCAAGAGAGTGCTAATTCTTTAGCCTGTCACGTGGTACAGACCAAAATAGGCTGAAGTCATATTCAAAGAAGAACCTTCCCTGGAGAAATTCAATCGCTGGCAGATGAAGGGTAAGCTGGTGTGCGCTCAAGGGTTGGGACTGAGAGGGAGGATGTGGGAATGGAGCCTGTAGCCCTACCTGAACAATCAGACCAAATGCAAGAAATACATATTGGCTGGATGTTTTCTCTGTGCCAACCCTGAGAATACAGCTGTGAGCAAAGCATAGAAATCCTTGCCCTGGGGTAATTTATATTCAGGTGGGCAAGAAAAGGTGAACAGTACAAATCCATAGTTTCCTGGAGGAGTTGCGCAATAAGGAATCAGGGAACTGCTCTCCTCAATAAGGTGGTCTCTAAAAGAGTGATGCATGAATAAACCTCAGGGTTCTTGTTTTAGTTTCAAGTCTCCTTGCAAAGCTGCTTTAAGAGAATGACAAAAAAAATCAATTCCAATCCCCCATCCCAGAGGAAGGGGCTTCTATTAACATTCAGTGACTTCTATCTAATCAACATGAAACAGAGATGCTCAGAAAAAAATGCTTCTGGGGGGAAGAGGAGGCTAAGTATAGCCAAGGGTAAAAGGTGAAAGGTGAATCCTTCTTTCCATCCCCACCTGCCTCCATTTATTTATTTTTACTAGCCAAAAGCACTTTTTCAGTGTGGCCTCTTCACAGACACTGCTCATTCCAAAGCTGCTTCTGGAAGCCTCTGGGACAAACAAGGTAACACCTGAGGAAAGCCTCAGCAATGGGAAGCAATTCTTAGGGTGTATATAAACCACAGCAAAACAACCGTGTTCCTCTCCTCTCGTCTTCACGAAGAGCACATCTGGCTTCATACACTATATTTGTTTCTGGCCCTACGGGACATATTTTTATGACTCCTAAATCTGCAGTCTGTGAGTTTGTATACTCATACTGATAATAGTACTGATAATTGATATAGTTTCAAAAAATAATTAAAAGGGCTGGAAAGTGAGCTTAGTCAGTTAAATGTTTGCTTTCCGTGCAGGAGGGCCTCAATTCAATCTGTACTAATTATATTTTAATTTCTAAAAAGAAAAAAAAAACTTAAAAAGAGTATTTTACCTTAAAAATGCTGGGCACAAAGAGCCATTTTGAATGGAGGGATTGTTTGGTGCTAACTCACTCATATCACCTTACAAAGGCTTGAGTTAGATCTGATAGGAAAATACAGTTGAGAATATTAGCTAAAGTGACAAGAGCTACAGAAACAAGACTGGGGCAATATCAAAGCTTTTCATACTTTTCATCAGCCCCAGGCTAAAAAACCACATGCTCCTTGTTAGCATTCCTTCTAGGTTCTGCCCAGCAGTTACCTGGCAACAGCCAGGTAGGCTTCCCATATTTTAAAATGGGCTGCTTGGGCTCTCCTCACTCTCCTACTTTCTCCTACCCCTTCTCTGACTCTCTTCCCTCCCTGACCCCTTTCTCCCTTCTCTGTCCTCTTGTCCCTCCCTCCTCTTTCTCCACATGTTCCTAGCTGGCCTCTCCCTCTCAGAGTTCTCTCTCTCTTCCTCTCCCTATTTCCCCCTCGCCCTCTGTGTCACCCCCTCTACCCCCTTCTCAACTCCCCTCTCCACTCCCTAAATAAATTCTATTCTATATGCTATACATGTATAGCTGGTACCTCAGGGGCAAGGGATGCCTCAGCATGGGTCCACCTAGAAACAGTCAAGTCTCCTAAGACCAACATCCTCATCCTCATTTTCTTATGTTTTCTAGCCCCAAAGTCAGCAGGAAGTAACTAAAAATCACTATGACCAGATTCCTGCTTCACCATCTCCTCTTTATAGTTTTCCCTTTTAACCCCAAACGGAAGAACGTTGACATTCCTTCTAAGCTCTGCCCAATAGTTACCTGACAACAGTCAGATATGCTTGGCTTGTTATGAAAAAGGGCTGTTTGCCCCCCCTCCTTATTCTCTTATGCTTTCTGTCCCTTCTCTCTCTGACTATCTTCTCTCCCTGACCCCTTTCTCCTTCTCTCCACTTCCCCCTCCACGTGTTCATGGCAGCCTCTCCTCTCCTCTCCTCTCCTCTCCTCTCCTCTCCTCTCCTCTCCTCTCCTCTCCTCTCCTCTCCTCTCCCCACTCCTCCCCCCACCTCTCTGTCATTCTCTACCTCTACTCACTTCTCAATTCCTCTTCCCGTGGACTAAATAAACTATTTTATCACTATATCTATCCTATAGCTGGTACCTCAAGGGGGAAGAAGATGCATCAGCATGTCCCCTCTGAGGCACCCTCCCACCTCACCATACCTGGCTCTACAAACATATCCTGGCGCTTTTTTATAAAACACAACACTCTTGCCCTAAGATGTTAACATCTACACAATACTTGTATTTAAATATATCTGTTTTTATATATAAATATATATTTAGGTCAATAATTGGTGTGAAGTTTCCTTCTCTTCTCATAAGAATATAATACGATTTCAAATATCAAGAACACAGTTCTAGATTTGAAAACATTTATAAAAATGTTAAGGCTTAAGTGCTATATTGGCAGTATCAAAGTCTTGGCAAAGGTTAGACTGAAATACAAAATAATAGAAATGAGAGACCTCATAGACAGGTGCAGCAGACTCTGCGTCCCTGTGTCTGCGTGGAACGGGTCTCTCGAGCAGGTGGGTAAAGCGTAGGATTAAATTGACAAACAGACACACACAAGAGAGGTTGTGTAGAATCTAAATGTATTGTCACAAAGTGAACACCAATCTTATATAGTACAGAAAATAAAAGGGGTAGAAAGTCACAGCAGGCAAAGTACATTGAAGTTACCTGATACAAAACAAAGGAATGACTACAAAGGGACTTACAGGAACCAGGTAAATATTAACAGTAAAGATAAAGCAGTCCTGCCTAGGGTCAGCTTAATGACAGGTAAGGATTTCACACCCTAGTGCTACTCCTTTGAGCCTTGTGAAGGCTAGCACCAGGGGGTTCTGCTCTTAGTAGACCTTCTCATGAATAATGCAATACCACAACCCCCCTATTTCCTAGGCCTTGCCAAATTCTTATATGAGTGTAACTTTTAAGTATCTAGAGAATCTCCATTTGTCAAAAAAATTCACCAACTTGTTTCTAATATGCAATGTAGCCTATACTGAAGATTTCTATCTCAGTGGGATTCCCTGGCTCTTTCATGGTAAACACTCTGCAGACCAGCTTTGAGCTGTTTTGGCTTAATTAGTTACTGAATAGGTAACTTCCTTACTGCATTCTTACAAGATTCTAAGCTTGTCAGCTTCTGTAACCTTGGAACACTGGCAAAGGCTCTGGCTATGTCAGAATTCAATCTTAAAAGACACTTATAATAAGATAATACTAAAAGAGAGCACGTGGATCCATACACTAGACTAACACGGGGATAGGAAAATTAATTTTATGGGTTAGGGGAAACGCCAGACTCCAGGAGGGAGTTTCCTTGAAACTCTTTTCCTCATGGCCAGCTTCCAAGCCTCCACTTGTCAAACTGACTCAACTGGAGAGCGTGGCAGACAGGCAGATGTAAATAACATGTATGACCTGGACAAACTGTCCTCTGTCCTTTCTATAAAATTATATGATTTGGGGTTATATATATATATATATATATATATATATATATATATATATATGCAACTAACATTAAATTTCTTTGTCAGTGTTATAGGGAGCTCACCAGATATGACCACTCAGACACACTTCATAGCCAATTGAAAGCCTTCATTCCAGCTTGCTCAGGTATTTAGAACCAAAGTGTAGCTTTGAATGTTTAGGGTAAAGGTTTTTCGTTTTTTTGTTTTTGTTTTGTTCTTTTTGAGAAAAGCCACAGCCTGATACCAGCTATAGGGGGAGGTTTTGCACAAACAGCTTAACATAAGCTAAGATAAATTAGCTGAGACATCTTGGCTTTGCTTCCTTGAATGGAGTTGGGTAATTTTCTATAGGCTTCTCCATCAAAGAATTTAAAATCTAGTTAAACCTAAAATGAAGAAGATGGAAGAGCTTCTGTATTATCTTGCCTTGCCACATTAGGAAACTGAAATTTAGAAGACTCTTGTCAAATGAAACATGATATATAACATAATCAGATTTTTAAAATAAAGACTTAGCTTGGTGTTGCAACACCTGCATATAATATTTTAGTAGAAGGAAGTACCAAAGACAGCTTTGAGTCCAAATATTTTTTACAAGATCAGAATTGATCTATGCAATGTAATGTAATGTAGTGTAATGGAGAGGCACTAGGGTACCTCTCCAGGATCTTCATCTAGCAATAAAGTGGTAGAAAATAGAGATCTGTTTAGTCTTCTCATATGGTCATATGGATACGGGCAGTGATTACTTTCATTGTTGGATGTTGTTTGGTTATATTAATATGATGCAGCTTAATGTATCTTCATCACATCTTACTGCCTTTTCTTGCTTATGCAATGGCATAGGGAGAAGTGGACAACAACAACAAAAACTCTAAGAGCCACATGTACTAACACATGCTCAACATCTTATAGAACAACATATTTATTTTGGTTTTCAGGGCCAGCTATCCAATGAGAACCAGTTCTATTAATGAAGATGAATTAGCACCAAGTATATAAACAGTTTTGCAAGAAGACAATATGCTAGGTGTTTGGGAATTGTTCATACCTATGTATAGTGAAATAAAGAACTTAAAAATTGGTTTTCTAAAACAAGGTCTCAAGTAGCTGAGGATATTCTTAAATTTCTGATCCTCCTGCCTCTACTTCTTAAAGGCTGGGATTAAAGTCATGAACCATCATGCCCTATCTATATGTCTTATAAGGTTTTGTTGGTCTCTTTCTTTATTTTCTATATTAACAATGGGATCTTTTAAGAATACCACTCTAGGGAGGGTATATGTGAATTTTGGGATAGCATTTGAAATGTAAATGAAGAAAATATCTAATAAAAAAATGAAAAAAAAAAGAATACCACTCTAGAACAAGGATCAAGAAATGTTTTCTGTAAGTGACAGTGTTTATTTTTTTTCAAGGTCTGATAATTTATTTGTTACTCTTAAAAACTTATTTTTGACTGGACCCAGATTTAAAAGTAGACACTCTCAGCAAGGACAGCTTATGTCTCTTGGCAAACTGCTTATGGCATTTTTCTTTGGCTTCATTCTCTTATCTAAAAGTTAATCATATTCAACAAATTCCTCCTTATTTTCTTATTGTTCATCAGAACAATAGGTCATCATTTGTTTGTAGGATGCTTAGAATAACAAGGTACATTCTTTTGTTTAAGGTCCTTCTGACAACATATTGGCAGTCATCTCTTCATTAAAGGTTTTGGATTCTGCTAGGCCTTTTGGACCCCAACCACTGAGGCATAGTAGTAACATTCAATCTATGAATATTCTTGTCTGTCTTTCCTTCTATCTTTCTTCCTTTCTTTCTTTCCAATAGCAAAGTTGAGAACACTCATATCAGATCTACAATATATCTGCGAACAGACTTGTACTTTCTCTCTTGATTTTTCCTTGAACTATAGCAGGAATTCTTTTTTTCATCAACAGGCACTCTCTGCTGTGAGTCATGAAGACTTGCTTCTTTGTTTGTCCTTCTCACCACAGACTGAAAACATTTAAACCATACACTTCACACAAAGCATCAGCAGCTACTTCTGTGGCCCTGTACTCCTCATAGAGAGTGCAAAATTTGCATTTATTGTCCACTTGACTTTCTGACAGCTGGAGGCTGGGAAGGAGATTTTGACTTCATCTTGCCATAGTAGACAACCTAGGCTGTGCCATAAAAAAGAACTAAACAATAGTATTTTACGTTTTACAAAATATACAAGCTATCTTTATCACATTACACTTTGTTTTGTAAGCAACATTTTAAAATATGAAGGCATGTCTTATTTTAAAAAATAGGCCACAGACAAGAACTGGATTATAAATCAGTTTGCTAATCTTTTTTCTAGATTGCAAGCTACCTATATTAGTCAGCTATTGACACATACTGTTATATATAACAAACCACCCTAACATTTCATATCATATAGCTATTAAATGGTCTTCTATAAATTACAGGGAAGATGCACCCATGACATCTCAAAAACATGGTTGCTAAAACAAGACATGCATTATGACAATACCAATTGAACACTACAAATTGGGGGAGGGGATATTCACAAGGCCTCATCTTTAGATAAAGAACTAGAGGCAATCAATGGCTGCTAACAGGGAGAGTCAGTTTTTTCTAGGGATAGGGCCACTGATAGGTTATCTAAACTTAAATAGTCAGCCCTAAATACATATTAATGTGAAAAACACTAATAATTAAACAATAGTTACAAATAAAACTGTCATGAATTTGAGAGGGAGCAGAAATAAAGAAGTTGGAGGAAGGAGAGTGTTGGGTGGAAATGATATAAATATAGTACTTATATTTGAAATTCTTTATAAATGAAATTTTTAAAAGAAGAAAAAAAAATAATGAAATGCTGGTGAGGGTGTGGAGAAAAGGAAACCTTACACATTGTCAATGGGAATGTAAATCAATATCACCATTATAAAAAACAATATAAATGTTCCAAAAAAACAAAATTGATTTTTTGTAGTGTAAAGAAGATATCCCTGCTAGTCAAATTTATTCTAGATTTCTTATATGATTTATGAAAGAGTTAACATATATAGCACATATTATATACCAGAAATTATTTTAAGCTCTATAAACATATTGATATATTCAGTACTTGGAACTATTATTCTTAAATAAAGGCCATTGCCCAAGGTCATATTTGTAGGAAATTAAAGAATATGTTAATGACAGGCTAGATTGCCTTTTATGGTTTTTCTCATTCCCTGTGGCACTCTATGCAGAACAACAAGATAAACAAAAACAGGAATCTATATTCAGATTTTAAATCTTGAAAATTTCTTTCTCTTAGAAATAACATTCTTGGAATGCAAGGTATAGGTTCTTATAATTTAGACTTATCTTGTTTATAAATGTTCAGATCATGAGCTTAGCTTGTAAAGTTTTTGAACAACTTGAACAAAAGGATTACTATGTAATCACCAACCATTTTTGTTATGCCAACCAATCAGATCTACGGGGCCTGATCATTTTAGACACACACATGTGTTGGACATTTAAGCACATCTGGTTTTAGCTATTTAAATGTAAATGACTTAAGGAAAATTGCTTCTACGTTTTTTATGACCATCTATATTGGAGTTAGTTTTCTTTCAGATACAACAGGCATAAAGTAAACTCTTAAAGTACACAAACCTTAATTGTAAAGTCTGGTAATTTTTAACTTACAAGTACACAAATCCCTCTACAAACTCCCTTTTCCTATAACCATGAATCAAATCAAGATATGGAATATTCCCAATAGCCTCTGAAGCTTCCTCCTTTACTTTCTCAGTATATATTTGCATACATATTCAGTCTTACATAATCAATATTCTGTTTCCTGCCTTAATCAACTACTTCATCTTCATCCCTTCCTGAAATTGGTATCAGTGGAATCACACATATGCATTTTTGGTATCTGATTTCATTTACTCAATGTGCTATGTAGCCTTTACTCATGTTTTGTGAATGAGCAGTTTATTGTTTTTATAGCCATATAGTTTTTCATTGTTTGAATATATCACCATTTAATTTTTCATTCTTTTCCTGCTCAGCATTTGCCTTGTTCATGCTTTTAGCTTCTATGGATACAGGTATAATGATTATCCTTTTGTTTGATTGGACGTGTGCACATATTTTTCTTGATTATGTCAAAGAATGGACTTGATGAGTCATAGGACAAA
Source organism: Mus musculus (assembly GCF_000001635.26). Taxonomy (NCBI): domain Eukaryota; kingdom Metazoa; phylum Chordata; class Mammalia; order Rodentia; family Muridae; genus Mus; species Mus musculus. The sequence goes on along the minus strand of NC_000086.7, from coordinate 158,300,872 downwards.
CACTTTAGTATTTTTCCTTAGAGATTATGTGGAATCACACTTTGAAATACCTATAAAAGGATTTCAAACAGGTTAATGGCTTTAACTGAATTATAAGGGATTTTTTTTTCATACTACACAGATACAAAATCATATTGAAATGCAATATTTTGATGCAACAAGCATTTGAGTTTTGGTCTGATTACTAAGATTGGCAAATACATTTAATTATTCATGTAACATGTTTCATCCTGTAATTATGATTCTGATTTGAAATGAAACTCTCAAAATGTTTTAATTTGTCTATACTTAAAATCAATTTTCTAGGTCCAAGAGTTAGACCTTTTCTGAAATGTTCTTGTACAATCTATTGGATGGAGATGGCACATTTCTGTGCTTTAGTGGGGGGAAATGAAAGCAAGGAAACACCAGAAGCTTTAAAAAGGATGTCATACTATTAATCTAAAGAGCAAAATTCCCTGCTTATGTTGAATTGGTCCTGGAAACTGTACTGGCCTAAGCTATGGGATACTTGACCTTCCCTCAGGGTCAAGTTATTTTTCAAGGTAAGCTTGTATCATGCTAAGTTAGAAACACTTTCAAAAATCAGTTTTTGGTGGGGGATTCCTACTAGAATGTAAGTGAAGTTTGTATCAGGCAGAGCAACAAGGAAGGCCAGATTTAGCCTTGATCCTACTCTTCTCTCAGAGCTTGCTTTATAGTTGAACCTATTGCCCATGGATTCATGAAAGAATCACACCCTAGACTTAATTGAAGGCCAGAATCCTTAGGAAACAAGTCTAGTTTTCTTTTTTCTATCAAACTGTAGTTTACGGATAATTTTAATCCAAGTTCTGTCATTACCAGCACTCCATACTTTCTTTTCTTCAGCTGACAATATGACTGACAACATTACCTATATACATTGAATTTGTTCAAAAACAAGACGAGGTGATAGGAAGGTAAGGATGAATCTGCTAACAAACTTTGAGCATCCAGGGAACTGAGAAGATGTTTGAAGGGAGAGCAACATTTGGGGTTTTACAGCAAATGTTACATTCCTGGTCAGAAAAGTCAGAAAACCTGCAGGTCAAGTTATATTATATTGAGCAGAGCACCTACAGGGGATGATTCCCTAGGCTAAGCTGAGGATCACCAAATCAATGTCTTAATCTATTCAATTTTGTAATAGTGCTAATGAGACTTGGAGTTTCTATGTGTGATAATGTCCTGAAATGTGCCATACAGTGACAAGGACACTAAAATGACAATGTCTAGTCCCTGATTTAGTGGGATTATTTCAAGTTTCTTTTCATTTAGTTTGATGTTGGCTACTGGTTTGCTGTATATTGCTTCTACTATGTTTAGGTGTGCGCCTTGAATTCCTGGTCTTTCCAAGACTTTTACTATGAAGGGGTGTTGGATTTTGTCAAATGCTTTCTCAACATTGAATGAGATGATCATGCGGTTTTCTTCTTTGAGTGTGTTTATATAGTGGATTACAATAATGAATTTCTGTATACTGAACCATCCCTGCATCCCTGGGATGAAGCCTACTTAATCATGATACATGATCATTTTTATATGTTCTTGGATTCAGTTTGCAAGAATTTTAATGAGTATTTTTGTATCACTATTCATAAGGGAAATTGGTCTGAATAGCTCTTTCTTTTGTTGGGTCTTTGGGGTTTTTGTTTGTTTGTTTGTTTTGTTTTTAATATTTTTATTAGGTATTTTTCTCATTTACATTTCCAATGCTATCCCAAAAGTCCCCCATACCCTACCCCCCCCCACTCCCCTACTCACCCACTCCCACTTTTTGGCCCTGGCGTTCCCCTGTACTGGGGCATATACAGTTTGCATGACTAATGGGCCTCTCTTTGCAGTGATGGCCGACTAGGCCATCTTTTGATACATATGCAGCTAGAGAAAAGAGCTCCTGGGTACTGGTTAGTTCGTATTGTTGTTCCACCTATAGGGTTGCAGATCCCTTTAGCTCCTTGGGTACTTTCTCTAGCTCCTCCATTGGGAGCCCTGTGATCCATCCATTAGCTGACTGTGAGCATCCACTTCTGTGTTTGCTGGGCCCTGGCATAGTCTCACAAGAGACAGCTATATCTGGGTCCTTTCAGCAAAATCTTGCTAGTGTATGCAATAGTGTCAGTGTTTGGAGGCTGATTATGGGATGGATCCCGGATATGGCAGTCTCTAGATGGTCCATCCTTTTGTCTCAGATCCAAACTTTGTCTCTGTAACTCCTTCCATAGGTGTTTTGTTCCCAATTCTAAGAAGGGGCAAAGTGTCCACACTTTGGTCTTCGTTCTTCTTGAGTTTCATGTGTTTCACAAATTGTATCTTATATCTTGGGTATCCTAAGTTTCTGGGCTAATATCCACTTATCAGTGAGTACATATCATGTGAGTTCTTTTGTGATTGGGTTGCCTCACTCAGGATGATGCCCTCCAGGTCCAACCATTTGCCTAGGAATTTCATAAATTCATTCTTTTTAATAGCTGAGTAGTATTCCATTGTGTATACATTTTTTTTGTATCCATTCCTCTGTTGAGGAACATCTGGGGTCTTTGTATGGTTTAGGTATAAGCCTCATTGTGGCCTCAAAGAATGAACTGGGTAGTGTTCCTTCTGTTTCTATTTCATGGAATAGTTTAAAGAGTATTGGTATTAGGTCTTCTTTGAAGGTCTGATAGAATTATGCACTAAAACCATCTGATCATGGGCTTTTTTTTTGGTTGGGAGCTTATTAATGACTGCTTCTATTTCTTTAGGGGTTATAGAACTGTTTAGATGGTTTATCTGATACTCATTTAACTTTGGTACCTGCTATCTGTCTAGAAAATTGCCCATTTTATCTGGATTTTCCAGTTTTGTTGAGTATGGGATTTTATAGTAGGATCTAATGATTTTTGGACTTCCTAAGTTTCTGTTGTTATGTCTCCCTTTTCATATCTGACTGTTAATTTGGATAATGTCTCTATGTCTTCTAGTTAGTCAGGCTAAGGGTTTATCTATCTTGTTGATTTTCTCAAAGAACCAGCTCCTGTTTTTGTTGATTCTTCACAGAGTTAGAAATAGGAATTTGCAAATTCATCTGGAATAACAAAAAAAATACCAGGATATTGAAAACTATTCTCAACAATTAAAAAACTACTGGGGGAATCACTATCCCTGATCTCAAACTGTACTATAGAGCAATAATGATGATTTTAAAAAAAAACTTCATGGTACAGAGACTGGCAAGTAGATCAATGTAACAGAATTGAAGACCCAGAAATGAACCCACACACCTTTGGTCATTTGATCTTTGACAAGGGAGCTAAAACCATCCAGTGGAAAAAAGAGAGCATTTTCAACAAATGGTGCTGGTTCAACTGGAGGTTATCATGTAGAAGAATGCAAATTGATCCATTCTTATCTCCTTGTACTAAGGTCAAATCTAAGTGGATCAAGGACCTCCACATAAAGCCAGATACACTGAAACGAATAAAAGAAAAGAAAGTGTGGAAGATCCTTGAGCACATGGGCACAGGGCAAAATTTCCTGAACAGAACACCAATGGCTTATGCTCTAAATCAAAAATTGACAAATGGGACTTCATAAAATTGGAAAGCTTCTGTAAGACAAAGGAAACTGTCAGTAGGACAAAACAGCAACCAAAAGATTGGGGAAAAAAATCTTTCCCAACCCTACATCCGATAGAGGGCTAATATCTAATATATATAAAGAACTCAAGAAGTTAGACTCCAGAGAACCAAATAACACTATTAAAAATGGAGTACAAAGATAAAGTATTCTCAACTGAGGAATACTGAATGGCTGAAAAGCACCTAAAGAAATGTTCAACATCCTTACTCATCAGGGAAATGCAAATCAAACAACCCTGAGATTCCACCTCACACCAGTCAGAATGGCTAAGATCAAAAACTCAGGTGATAGTAGATGCTGGTGACATTGTAGAGAAAGAGCAACACTCCTCCATTGCTGCTGGGAATGCAAACTGGTACAACCCCTCTGGAAATCAGTCTGGAGGTGTTGGGCTGTGAGTGCCAGGGGAATAAAGGGAGTGGGGGAAAAACCTATGTCCTGCCAGAGTTCCGGTGCTCTGGGCAGTCAGACACAGAAATGGTGGGTGTCTGGCTGTATGAAGTCTGGCTGAATAAACCCCAGCTCGGCAGGTGGTGGATAAGGGGCTGTCCTAGGTACCAGGTTCTCAGCCTTCAGCATCCCAGACACCACTGGACACCATGGAAGAGCTGAGAACAGAATGGGGGCCCCAGGGGCAGCTCAGTCAGCCCTGGGGCCAAAGGGAGGAAAGGGCAGGGGGAGAGATGGGAAGCTCTGAATGGTTCTCAAGCGGGTGGGAGCCCTTGGTTCAGTCCATGGATGGAGTTCATGAAGGCCTTCTGGTGGGAGGCTAGACACGGCTTGTTTGAGAAAGCCTATCCCATGTTTCAAGCATAGAGGGCCTTGATGAGCAGAGACAGTCGATGGTTTTAGAGCTTTATTGTACAAAGGCAGGGGTAAGGAGAGAAGGTAGAAAGAGAGAGGCTGGCCGTGGCCACGTGGTGGGGGAAGAGAGAGAAGGAGGGCTAGAAAGTAAAAATGGTGAGAGCTTAAAGAGCTGTGGGAAGGAACATTCCTGGCTATAGTCAGGTAACTGTGGGGGTGTAGTCTAGCCAGAATGCCAGAAGCTTGGGACATTGTCTGTGTGACTTATAGTCACAGAATTATGGAGTTGTGGGGCTCTGTAGTGTCAGACACCTGACTCTGAGAACACATGGCTTGCTTCACCAGAGCAAACCTCATTCAACCAAAATAGGCTGCCTATCACGGCCCCATATGGCGGTTCCTCAGAAAATTGGACATAGCACTACCTGAGGACCCAGCTATACCACTCTTGGGCATATATCCAAAAGATGTTCCACTATGTTCATAGCAGCCTCATTTATAATACCCAGGAGCTTCAAAGAGCCCAGATGTCCTTCAACAGAGAAAATGAATACAGGAAATGTGATACATTTACACAATGGATTACTACCTAGCTATTAAGAACAATGGCTTCATGAAATTCTAGGCAAATGGATAGAACTAGAAAATATCATGCTGAGTGAGGTAAGCGAGTTACAAAAGAACACACATGGTATGCACTCACTGATAAACGGATATTAGTACAAAAGCTTGGAATGCCCAAGATATAACTCACAGACCATATGAAGCTCAAGAAGAAGAAACACCAAGTGTGGATACTTTGGTTTTTCTTAGAAGGGGGAACAAAATACCCACGGGAGGAATTACAGAGACAAAATGTTGAGCAGAGACTGAAGGAAAGGCCAGCCAGAGACTGCCCCACCTGGGGATCCATCCCATATACAGTCACCAAACCCAGACACTATTGTGGATGCCAAGAGGTGCTTGCTGACAAGAGCTTGATATAGTTGTCTCCTGAGAGGCTCTACCAGAGCCTGACAAATACAGAGGAAGATGCTCACAGCCAACCATTGGCCTGATCATGGGGTCCCTGATGGAGAAGTTAGAGAAAGAACTGAAGGAGCTGACGGGGTTTACAACCCCATAGGAGGAACAACAATATCAACCAACCAGAACCCCCAGAGCTCCCAGGGACTAAACCACCAACCAAAGAGTACACAAGGAGGAGGGAAGCACGGTTCCAGCTGCATACGTAGCAGAGGATGGCCTTGTCTGGCATCAATGGAAGGAGAGACCCTTGGTCCTAGGAAGGCTTGATGCCCCAGTGTAGGGGAATCCCGGGCAGTGAGGTAGGTGTGGGTGTGTAAGTGGGGGAACACCCTCATAGAAGCTGGGGGAGGAGGGGATGAGATAGGGGCTTTTCAGAGGGGAAACCAGGAAAGGAGATAACATTTGAAATGTGAATAAAGAAAGTATCTAATTAAAAAATGACAATGTCCACTGGAAGTAGTATATTTCAGGAGTACCAACAAAATTGAAGTAAATGCCAACATCACAATTGATGATAGAGTATCTTAGCAGAGAAGACAGTGACGAGATTTGTTCATGTTTCTTCCCCATGAATTAATTATAAGTAAATGAAACAAGTTACTTGCTGTGTTGGTAAGGCTCATAAAAGAGTATAATACTTCCTAAATAAAATATAGGTGCATTATAAGCCAGGATACATTGGCAGAGGAGCAAGGGGATGAGAAAGGGAAAGATTGTTATTGAGAAGTCTGTATAAATAAGCAAGTAAGGCTAGGAGGAATCAGAAGCCAGCCCTCTAGTTCTTCCACTTGAGCTTTCAGGGAGCAGAGGTGTTTTTACATAAATAGCAGATAATTGTTCGTTGAAGACTATGTCTGGGAGTCAGTTCTCCATGATTTAGCTTGCTCTGTGTATATGGAACTTCAGAGGAAGCATTTAATTAAAGAGCAACATATATCAGTACCTGAAAACAGATCTGGATGCAAGAGTGAAAGAAAAATGACAGCTTCAAGTCCCTAGGTCAAAATTGTACTAAAATCTTGCAAACTTCCTCCTTGTAGTAAGCTTTCTGTATAACAAAGTAAACTTATGTGCTGATTAACGTGATGAAGTGTCTAGTCATTATACCCTGAGTGAGTAACTGGCAGTATTTTGGCTGTAGTGTTATAATGTGTGGATAATTAATCTCTGCCATTCTTAAGTTTGAAAGTTTATTGGAAATTCAGTCAGTATCACAGATATTAGTAGTCAGACAAAATTATGAAAGAAAAGAGTGTTACAAAGGTGTTACACCTTTGAAATTGTAAAGAACTTGATATTTGTAGTCACTTTAGTGTTATACTTACAAACCACCTTTAATTTATTGCTTATGTATTTAAATAGCCAATTTTAGATTTATTTCTGGGATGCTAATTCTGACTACATTGCATAATTGCTCATGAAGCTTTTTATATTTTCCTTTTAATATCTCAGTTTAGCTTTTCCATTCCAATTAAAGTTGTCTGAAGTTTTAAGTGACACTTCTATCACCATTTGCTTTTTAAAATGTCTGCACATGCAGATGCATCTCTGAATTACATTTTAACATTTGTAAAATCTTACTAGAGTATTGTTATCATTACCTATCACTGGGATTGGGTAATTTTCCAGGAGAGAAGATGCACAAATAGTAGACAGTGCCTTCTGATATTTGCTATCAGAGATTTATACCAAGAGAAAGGAAGAAATTACTCAAACCACTAACTCTTGTAAAGAAAAGAAGGCAGGGACTTATTTAAGAAGTTGTTTCCCTCTGGTTTAATGAGAATTGGTAACTTCCCTCTGGTTTAATGAGAATTTGTTTTACCATCAATTAAGTCCAACTCCAGTATTCACTGCAGGACAGAGAAAAAGGCTCAGGCTAAATAATACATTTGAAAAGCAAATGGAATTGCTGGATTCTTCTGGTAAAAATCTAATTCAATATTAACCTTGTAGAGAATCAGTAGGGAAAATTTTCCAATAGAGATATTAATGACAACTTTTGCATCCTTATTTATATTTGTAGTTACTCTGAAGCCAGGAATTCCTGATTGCCTAATGACAGCACGTGCTCTTTGAGCATTGTTTATAGCTAGCAAAGATATTTCCATTCTTGATTTTCTGCCACCAAGACTTTATGATTATATCACCCTCTTTAAAAATAATTTAGAAATTAACAAAATCAGAAATGAAAAGGGAGAAATAACAACAGATCCTGAAGAAATCCAAAACACCATCAGATCCATCTACAAAAGGCTATACTCAACAAAACTGGAGAACCTGGATGAAATGGACAAGTTTCTAGACAGATACCAGATACCAAAGTTAAATCAAGATCAGGTTAATGATCTAAACAGTCCTATATCCCCTAAAGAAATAGAAGCAGTCATTAATAGTCTCCCAACCAAAAAAAGCCCAGGACCAGATGGGTTTAGTGCAGAGTTCTATCAGACCTTCAAAGAAGATCTAATCCCAGTTCTTCACAAACTATTCCACAAAATAGAAACAGAAGATACTCTACTCAACTCATTCTATGAAGCCATAATTACTCTGATATCTAAACCACAAAAAGACCCAACAAAGATAGAGAACTTCAGACCAATTTCCCTTATGAATATTGATGCAAAAATCCTCAATAAAGTTCTCGCTAACAGAATCCAAGAACACATCAAAACAATCATCCATCCTGACCAAGTAGGTTTCATCCCAGGGATGCAGGGATGGTTCAATATACGGAAAACCATCAACGTAATCCAGTATATAAACAAACTCAAAGACAAAAACCACATGATCATTTCATTAGATGCTGAGAAAGCATTTGACAAAATCCAACACCCATTCATGATAAAAGTCTTCGAAAGATCAGGAATTCAAGGCCCATACCTAAACATGATAAAAGCAATCTACAGCAAACCAGTAGCCAACATCAAAGTAAATGTGAGAAGCTGGAAGCAATCCCACTAAAATCAGGGACTAGACAAGGCTGTCTACTATCTCCCTACCTATTCAACATTGTACTTGAAGTCCTAGCCAGAGCAATTAGACAACAAAAGGAGATCAAGGGGATACAAATTGGATAGGAAGAAATCAAAATATCACTTTTTACAGATGATATGATACTATATATAGTGACCCTAAAAATTCCACCAGAGAACTCCTAAGCCTGATAAACGGCTTCAATGAAGTAGCTGGATATAAACTTAACTCAAACAAGTCAATGGCCTTTCTGTACATAAAGGATAAACAGGCTGAGAAAGAAATTAGGGAAACAACACCCTTCTCAATAGCCACAAATAATATAAAATACATTGGAGTGTCTCTAACTAAGGAAGTGAAAGATCTGTATGATAAGAACTTCAAGTCTATGAACAAAGAAATGAAAGATCTCAGAAGATGGAAAAATCGCCCATGCTCATGGATTGCCAGGATCAATATAGTAAAAATGGCTATCTTGCCAAAAGCAATCTACAGAATCAATTCAATCCCCATCAAAATTTGAACTCAATTCTTCAACGAATTAGAAAGGGCAATCAGTAGATTCATCTGGAATAACAAAAAACCTAGGATAGCAAAAACTCTTCTCAAGGATAAAAGAACCTCTGGTGGAATCATTATGCCTGAACTAAAGCTGTACTACAGAGCAATTGTGATAAAAACTGCATGGTACTGGTATAGTGACAGACAAGTAGACCAATGGAACAGAATTGATGACCCAGAGATGAACCCACACACCTATGGTCACTTGATCTTTGACAAGAGAGCTAAAACTATCCAGTGGAAAAAAGACAGCATTTTCAACAAATGGTGCTGTCACAACTGGTGGTTATTATGTAGAAGAATGCGAATTGATTCATTCCTATCTCCTTGTACTAAGGTCAAATCTAAGTGGATTAAAGAACTCCACATAAAACCAGAGACACTGAAACTTATAGAGGAGAAAGTAGGGGAAAGCCTCGAGGATATGGGTACAGGGGGAAAATCCTGAATAGAACAGCAATGGCTTGTGCTGTAAGATCGAGAATCGATAAATGGGACCTCATAAAGTTGCAAAGCTTCTGCAAGGCAAAAGACACTGTCAATAAGACAAAAAGACCACCAACAGATCTTTACCTATCCCAAATCTGATAGAGGATTAATATCCAATATATATAAAGAACTCAAGGAGGTGGACTCCAGAAAATCAAATAACCCCATTTAAAAATGGGGCTCAGAACTGAACAAAGAATTCTCACCTGAGAAAACTGAATGGCAGAGAAGCACCTGAAAAAATGTTCAACATCCTTAATCGTCAGGGAAATGCAAATCAAAACAACCCTGAGATTCTACCTCACACCAGTCAGAATGACTAAGATCAAATATTCAGGTGACAGCAGATGCTGGTGAGGATGTGGAGAAAGAGGAACACTCCTCCATTGTTGGTTGGATTGCAAGCTTGTACAACCACTCTGGAAATCAGTCTGGAGGTTCCTCAGAAAATTGAACATAGTACTACTGGAGGATCCTGCATTACCTCTCCTGGGCATATATCCAGAAGATGTCCCAACCGGAAGAAGGACACATGCTTCACTATGTTCATAGCTGCCTTATTCATAAGACCTAGAAGCTGGAAAGAACCCAGATGCCCCTCAACAGAGGAATAGATACAGAAAATGTGGTACATTTACACAATGGAGTACTACTCAGCTATTAAAAAGAATGAATTTATGAAATTCCTAGGCAAATGGATGGACCTGGAGAGCATCATCCTGAGTGAGGTAACCCAATCACAAAAGAACTCACACAATATGTACTCACTGATAAGTGGATATTAGCCCAGAAACTTAGGATACCCAAGATATAAGATACAATTTGCTAAACGCATGAAACTCAAGAAGAAGAAAGACCAAAGTGTGGACACTTTGCCCTTTCTTAGAATTGGGAACAAAACACCCATGGAAGGAGTGACAGAGTCAAAGTTTGGAGCTGTGACAAAAGGATGGATCATCTAGAGACTGCTATATCTGTGGATCCATCCCATAATCAGCTTCCAAATGCTGACACCATTACATACACTAAGAAGATTTTGCTGAAAGGACCCAGATATAGCTCTCTCTTGTGAGACTATGCCGGGGCCTAGCTAACACAGAAGTGGACGCTCACAGTCAGCTATTGGATGGATCACAGGGCCCCCAATGGAGGAACTAGAGAAAGTACCCAAGGAGCTAAAGGGATCTGCAACCCTATAGGTGGAACAACATTATGAACTAACCAGTACCCCGGAACTCTTAACTCTAGCTGCATATGTATCAAAAGATTTCCTAGTCGGCAATCAATGGGAAGAGAGGCCTATTGGATTTGCAAACTTTATATGCCCCAGTACAGGCGAACGCCAGGGCCAAAAAGTGGGAGTTGGTGGGTAGGGGAGTTGCGGGGAGGGTATGGGGGACTTTTGGGATAGCATTGGTAATGTAAATGAGGAAAATACCTATTAAAATATATTTTAAAAAGTAATGATGAGTAAGTATGAACACATAAGTATAAATAATAAAAATTCGGTTATAAAATAAGCTATGATCTGATGGACTGAAAAACATCACAAAGCTAAATTACTAGAAAATAATTAGCTGAGGAAGGAGATGGTTGAATCAAACTTAAAGTTCTATTCATCATTCAAAATGAGAAATAGTGAAAGGTGCCAGAAAAGATTTTAGTAAAGCATGTTTCTGGGTGTTTCTATGAGGACATTTCCAGAGATTATTAACTAAAGATGGAGAGACTTGCTGAGTGTGGATGGCTCCATTCAACAGTCTGGTTCCTGGATAAAATAAAAGGAGAAGACAAAATTTATTAACTTAGTCATGTTCTACTTTACCCAAAGCTCAGAAATATGGAGCTTTAGTTGTTGCTTAAAATACAAGTAAAAATTTCAAAAGTAGCCTCCAGAAGAATAAGAGATAGAGAATAAAATAGATGAAAAGAGACCCAAAAGAAAGAATTCTTCAATCATATTTTATCAAAAATATTATTCAAAAAACTCCAGGGAAAGTACTTTTAAAGTAGTGTAGAAGACCAAAATGCCATCCCCAAAATATTATTTTAGGGGAAGGATATTCTCAACTAAAGGCAATTAAGAAATAAGTACAGAAAAGACCTTGTACTTCATCTCTGCTTAAAAAAGACATAAATTCCAACTACTTATATACTGAAAACTTGTTCTCCACATAGCACTGTTCAGCGGCATAGCCTTCCATTGCAGTTGGATCATGAGAGCTCTGACACCAATAATGAATGGATAAGGTGAGTGGGGTCATAGAATGTGGGTCTTACCTGGAAGCCAGGGCCTGCTAGGGGATTACAGAATGATTCCTTTGTGTTACACTTTAAGGAATGTACACTGTGGGACTTCATGAAAAACAATGGGAGAAACTTCCCAAAGCCATACCTCTAGATGAAGCACTACCAGTAATCAATAACTTCAGATGAGGAAGAATCTGTTTTCTCTAGGGACGAGTTTCATGATCTGCCATCTAAGACATCTAAGAGAAGTTACTAACAACACTAAATGGACTCAGAAGGTTGAGATATATATATATATATATATATATATATATATATATATATAATTTTAAAAGAAGAGGTTATGAATTTGAGGAGTGTCATAGGAGGAGTTGTATGGGTGGAAATGATGTAAATGCAAAGCTTGTGTTGAAATTCTCAGAAAGTAAATTATTTAAATAAAAATGCTACCTCACAAGAATGTAAGCATGGCTGTCTTTAATCAATTTTCAGATCTTTAAGTTTTAAAACTTATCTGACAAAAATGTACTTTTCTTTTCATACTTTTGACTGCTGAATAACAATTTCTCACTTTCAAAGAAAAAATCCATATTTATCAACTTTCTTGAACTGGACAATTGAGTCTGGATTTCTGTAGATATAGAAATTTCATAGTACCAAACAAGAGAGCAATTTAAAATATTAACTTCCTTCTTGTTCTAACAATGAAGTAACGTCCTTTGACAAGTCACAACTTCCAATTCTGTGCTTTCAGCAGAATTAACTAGGACTTATTAGTTGTTGGTGGACATATCAATAAAAGTAGTTTTTGATAATAACTTCCTTGTACCTTTTAGTATGGAGTTCATAGATGACACTAAAAGACTGAGTGACATTGCTACAGTGAAACTCCTCTCGGTATTGACTTCTTTTCTATGTGAGTAAGTTTGTTCATTACTCACATACCTAATACATAAAACTGGGGGAGAGTTGATGGTGACTCCTCTGTCATTCTAGTCATAAGTGATAATCTTTCTTAAACACATAATTACATTAGTGTACCTTCATTCTCATCACTAAGTGGTGCATTTTCATCGACATTTTACATTTGATGTTTGATGATTATCAGGAAATGCAAGGCCTCCCACAACATAGGGCATGACTCAGGCTATTTTATTTCAGTGGTTAATGGAGAGTAACTTCCCAAGTTTGCTGACTTTGTGATATATAACTACAGGGATTTCATGAACATTTAAATTCAGTTAGTTGTTTATATTTTAGTAAATAATGTCATTTACATTCATTGATAGTTACAGATATAAAATTTAATTATTTTTAAATACACATATATTCTCATGTTAAAAAATGGGACCATGGTGGCTGGAAAGATGGCTCAGTGGTTGCAACCAATTACTGTTCTTGCTGAGGACCTGCTTTCAATTTCCAGCATGCACTTTGAGTGGCTCACAACTGCCTTATTACTGCAGCTCCAGGGAATCCAATGCATCTGGCCTTTTGGTACATATACACTCATGTGCACATATCAACACAGAGCCACATCTGCATGTATATATCTAAAACTAATAAAAATAAATCTGAAGATGGTATTATTTTTACAAGAAACCTGCACTATCGTAAGTGCAAATATGTTCCAAGATCTCTCTGATCTGTTATATAAACAGAGAAAATTCCCTGAGAGTTTCTATAACACAGTATCTTTTATAGAAGCAGGAGGTACTAAAGGAAATGACATAGTAAAGTTAGCCTTAGTTCTATATAAAGCTATTAAATATGACTACTATTTACCTCTACCTATCTCTGGCTTGGATATCAGTATAAGTAGTGTCTGTTAAAAACAAAAACAAAACAAAACCGACCAACCAACCAAACAAGCAAATGAAAAAATAGCATTTTCACTTGGAAAAATTCTGAGAGTTTCTGAAATCATGTTGCTCAAATCCTCTCAAAATATTACTAGATTTTTATTCTGCAGAAAGGATATAAGATATAAGAAAGGATATAAGAGTTATACAGTGAAAAGTGCATATAATTTAATGGTCCTCCAGAAAGGTAAAAAGAATGAGGTAGAATCATTAGATTATAGGTATGGTGCAAATAATGTATGTGGAAACTTATGCTTGGCTATGCCTTCAAAGTCATTTAGTCCAGCTTCCATGCTTCATATGAAATCCTATCTGGACTGAACAAGAAGTTTTGCTGCTGGAAGAAAATGTGGAGTGGAAAAACTGAAAGAGAATTAGTTTTTACGGTTGGAATACGATTTCTTATACCTAATTTTCTCAGGATGTACATACCTCAAAGGATGGTGATATATATATATATATATATATATATATATATATATATATATATATATATATATATATATATGTATGTATGTATACACACACACACACACACACACACATATATATATATATATATATATATATATTTGAGCTTTAGGGTGAAAAGTACTTTTTTGTTTTTAAAACATTATTGTCTTATCATTAAAACATGTGTTCAGTACTTCACTAGAGTTTGGAACTAGCCATTAATTCATTATGCTGAAGATGCTAATTATGCTATGCATTGCTCCATCCCTGTCTCTGTCCACTTTCCTGAAAATTCTACCTTATCCTCCCAAGACTGGTATCTCTCTCATGTTCCTTTCTTATCCTCCTTAACCCATCATCCTAGAATACTTTCCTCTTCTATGATAATCCATAAGCATGACATCCGTCCTCAGAACTGTGGCAATAAAAATGAGTGTGTGTGTGTGTTGTATGTTGCACTCCAGATTTCTAAATACTACTAACATTTCTGGTTTTATGGATTTTAGTTTGAACTAAAAAAAAAAAAGATCATCGCATCCAATTTGGTTTACTACTCCAGAAGACTTGCCCCCCTCCCTCTTTGGATTACAAGGCACCTCTACATGGTGCTCAGTTCTCTCTCCATCAGGTAGGCACCATCCACACCCTGTTCAGTGACTAGCAAGTAGAATTCAAAAGAAAAACATTATGATTGGTAGTACAGTGAGTTTTTAATCTAGAAATGTTTCTTTAACTCCTCAACAGAAACAAAATACCTATGATGTTTTTTTCTTCCTTTAAATTACCATGTGCCAAAGGTTCATGGCATAAAACCAGAAGTCATCTTATAACCTTGAAGGGAACCAACATATATTACATTAAACACCTGCTTCTCTGACTTAAAAAACAAATTGCAAAAATAAATGAAGCCTTTTCCCTTTAAGTGTTGTTGACTGTTGTGTCACAGTTATTAATAAGTACAATGTTGCTTAAGGCCAGTTGGTTTAAGTTTTCTCTTACTTGCAGCCTTTACCATTAAAATGGATATGAAGATGCAGCTCCTATCAAAAACTGATACTTGCCATGGTCCCTGTGAACATATATCACAATGACACTGCTTGTTTTCTTCTGGTTTTCAAAATTGCCTTAAGAAAATATCTATGATTGGGTATAAAATAGAGAAGCTAATGCAGGAAGTTTATAAACTTTTAAAATAGTGAGAATTTCCTGCCTTGCTCTATCAGTTTTACCCCTCTCAAATTTTTTTTCTTATTCCAATGCCTTTTTCATTTCTCCCACACAACTGAATTTTAGGTTCACTTCTAGGCTAATTTATCTCCAGGTTTTGTTTTTTGCTTTTTTTTTTTTTAACTAGCAAAGGTTTACTTGCCAAGAGACTGTTGCTAGCTGTAGCAAACATGGCATGGTCAACAGATAGTTTTGAGGAAACCTGGAAACAGGGTTGACAGTTGGGAAAGGCGAAGAAGAATAAAGCACAACTCAGCCAAAATTCCATGTAACATCTGAGCTTTCCCTCTTACAGAGTCATTTTTACTAGCAAAGAATGCAATTCAGAGCTAAAATTTCAGCAAAAAACAAAAAGTACAGAAGATCTGAGGAAATTATTTGAGACTTACTGATTTTGTAAAACTTGTCCTTAGAGGAACAAGTCATTCTTGGTAAGAAAAATATTTATAATTGAGTCATTTCTTAATCTCTACAAATCTATTTCAATTCAGAAAGCATTCAATGGGAGCCTCTCATCAGCTCAGTCCTGCACTGAATGGTTGGTTTGAACATAGAAATATGAAACAAAACAACACTGTTCTCTGTGCTAAAACAGCTCACACCTGGCTCCGATTCTAGCTAAAAAGTGCTAAATCGACATATAAATAAGGCTTTTTTGAAAGCAACAAGGGTAGATATCCAGTGCTAACTGGAGTGCCTGGGGACATCACACAAAATAGGATTTGAACTATATCATAAAGGATGAGGAAGATTCATAGAGAAGAAGAGACCCCAGATGAGAAGATTGGAGTGCAAAAAAAAAAAAATGACACTTCCAAATTGACAATGGAGCATACAACTTGTATGCTCTTTACGACTTTCTCTTTGAATGTTAGCTAAACAGCAAGATTCATTTGCTTATCTTCCTTTCCCTGACCTGCCAGGTGTTAGAATTTCTCCATCTTTGGCTATTGTTCAGCTCGCCTCAGTTTGAGCACTACAATTTTAGGCATAACTTCTGCTCTTTGTGTGACAGTTCTTGCATAAAACACATTCTCAATGCTTTCTGTGGTATTCTTGATGCAAGGAACAGATGGCAGAATCTAAAGTCATTTCTCTTTATAGACCATTCAAGATGTAAGTGGTGGACCTGGATGCTGTGGAATAGGATGCTTACAGATCTTTTATGCTGTTTTCATTTCAATTGTTTGATTGTCTTTAAGAAGCAGCAACCATTCCTCATATATGTATTTAAATAGTAGAAATTTATCTTTATTTTCAATCCTTCCTTAACTATGCAGATTTTGAATAGAATTGCTTGATTTAACTTTGTAACACAAATATAACACCCATGTTATAGTATCCTTTGACATTTGTTCAGTGTTGGCCTCATACATCCTAGTCTCTTTATCACACAGTAGACATATGTGAAGCTCTCTATTCTATGTTTTCTCTAAGAAATACAACAGTGACTATAAATAAATAAAATAGTGACTATAAGTAAAGTCACAATAAAGTGACTATAAAGAAAGGTTATTAAGTGTATAAAACCAACTGTTATTTGGATGATATACTGAGAGTTCAACTACTTGGTAACAGTAATCCTTAGTAACTCACTGCAGCTTGTTTTATATTAATCCTATAGTATTTAATATACAGATATTAATACTCAATTATTTTATAATATTTTTATTGATTCTTTGAGAATTTCATACATTGTGTTTTCATCATACTCATATCCTTCCCATCTCTTACTACATCCATCCTCCATCCCATAGTGATCATATTTTGTGTCCATTTAACTTTGTAAACAAATAAATATATATATATATATGTATATGTATATGTATATGTATATGTATATGTATATGTATATGTATATGTATATGTATATGTATATGTATATGTATATATACACACACACACACATATTTTAAAAATCCCTCAAGTCCAATTAGTGCTGCCTATATACTCTTGGGTGTGTGACCTTCTACTATAGTGTGCTACCAATCAGGGGCTGTGCACTCAAAGAAAATGACTGATCTCCCAGCAACTTTCAAATGCCTATAGCTCCTAAGGTGGAACTTCATGCTCACCTTCCTCCTCCGTGCTAAAATTTTATCTGACTTGAGCTTGCACAGGTCTTGTGCATACTGATATAGTGACTGGGTTTTTATGTGCAACTGCACTATCTTGTTCAAAAAACAGAGTCTTTGTAGTTGTCCAGTGCTTCTGGGCTCTTGCAATCTTTTTGGCCCCCTCTTGTACAATGATCTCTGACCACTGGGAGCAGGGTGTGTGGTAGAGATGTCTCATTAGGACTGAGAACTGCATAGTACTCAATTCCCCAAAATTCTTAAATTGTATGTAAGAAACATAACAATTAAGCACAGAATAAATGATGCTATACTAACAATACTCATTATACATACAGCGCTGCATTAATAATGCAGCCTGAAAAATAAAAGAAATCCTCACAGAGGAAAGCTTATTGGCATTGTCTACAGAAATAAAGAGGATTATCTGGAAGACAGAGGCATAAAAGATCTTGAATAAAAGGAGTACCACATAAAAAAAGAATGAGGGCAAATAGTGGTTTTAGGTCATTTTAAGAATCACAAGAATTTTGATGTTGCTTAAACCTAAAGTAAATGTGAAAGAATGGCAGGAAGTACAGAGGTGTAGACAAAAACAACACCAAAAAGTTGCTGGCTAAATACAAATGTCTTTTACCCATTCTAAGATATGTGATACTTAATCTGTTGATCAATAATAACAGATTTTGTTTATTTTTGTAAAGATTTATTTATTTATTTTATGTACATGAGTACATTGTAGCTGTACGGATGGTTGTGAGTCATCATGTGGCTGGGGGAATCGAACTCAGGACCTCTGCTCACTGTGGCCCCACTTGCTCAGGCCCAGAGATTTATTTATTATTATATGTAAGTACATTGTAGCTGTCTTCAGACACACCAGAAGAGGGTGTCAGATCTCATTACAGAGGGCTGTGAGCCACCATGTGGTTGATGGGATTTGAATTCAGGACCTTCAGAAGAGCAGTCAGTATTCTTGACTGCTCAGCCATCTCTCCAGCCCCACATTTTATTTATTTTGAAAAGAATAGGCTTATGTAGTGGGATATGCTAATTTTTTTAATTTCCTAGGTTTCTGTTGTTTTGTCTCCCTTTTCATTTCTGATCGTGTCAATTTGGATACTGCCTCTGTGCCCTCTGGTTAGACTGGCTAAGGGTTTGTCTCTCTTGTTGATTTTTTCGAAGAGTTTTGTTGATTCTTTGTATAGTTCTTTTTGTTCCTACTTGGTTGAGTTCAGCCTTGAGTTTAGTTATTAAATTATTTCCTGCTGTCTACTTTTCTTAGGTGTATTTGCTTCTTTTTGTTCCAGAGCTTTCAGGTGTGCTGATAAGCTGTTAGTGTATGCTCTCTCCAGTTTCGTTTTTGGAGGCACTCAGAGCTGAGTTTTCCTCTTGGCACTGCTTTCATTGTGTCACATAAATTTGGGTAAGTTGTGACTTAGTTTTTCATTAAATTCTAAAAAGCCTTTAATTTCTTTATTTCTTCCTTGACCAAGTTATCATTGAGTAGAGTGCTGTTCAGCTTCCATGTACATGTGGGCTTTCTGTTGTTTTTGTTGTGTGAAGTGCAATGTGTGCTTTGAACTTTAGTAAAGTTTCTTTTATGAATGTGGGTGAGGACCTACCTATACCATTTGTGGGCATATATACCCAAAAGATGCTACAACATATAACAAGGACACATGCTTCACTATGTTCAAAGCAGTCTTATTTATAATAGCCAAAAGCTGGAAAGAACCCAGATGTCCTTCAACAAAGGACATGGATACAGAAAATGTGGTACATTTACACAATGGAGTACTACTCAGCTATTAAAAACAATGATTTCATGAAATTTTTAGGCAAATGAATAGAATTAGAAAATATCATCCTGAGTGAGGTAACCCAGTCACAAAAGAACACACAAGGTATGCACTCACTGATAAGTGGATATTAGTCCCAAAACTCAGAATACCCAAGATACAATTCACAGACCATATGAAGCTCAAGAAGAAAGAAGACTAAAATGTGGATGCTTCAATCCTTTTTAGGAGGGGGAACAAAATACTCCCGGGAGGTAGAGAGTAGGAGGGACTTGGGAGAAGGAAAGGATGGAGAAGGAGTAAAAGGGGGGCAGGATCCAGTATGGGAAGAGAAGGGGATGATATACAGAGGGTCAGGAATTTAAAAAGAGGTGTGTAGCAATGGGGGATGGGGAACTAGGGGTAGCCACCAGCAAGTCCCAGATGCCAGGAAAGCAAAAGGCTCCCAGGGACCAATAGGTATGAGATTAGCTGAAATGCCCAACAAAGTGGATGGAGAACCTGTAAAGAACATATCCAATTGTTAGGCAAGGCCCCTGGTTGGGAGATAGGGCCACCCACTCATCTCGAATTTTTTAACCCAGAATTGCTCCTGTCTAAAGGAAATATGGGGACAAAGTGTGGAAAAAAAGACTGAAGGAAAGGCCATTCAGAGACTACCCAACCAGGAGATCCATCCCATATACAGTCACCAAACCCAGACACTATTGAGGATGCCAAGAAGTGCTTGCTGATAGGAGCCTGGTATAGCTATTTCCTGAGAGGCTCTGCCAGTACCTGAAAAATACAGAGGCAGATGCTCTCAGCCAACCATTGGACTGAGCAAAGGGTCCCCAATGGAGGAGTTAGAGAAAGTACCAAGGGGGCTGAAGGGAATTGAAACCTCATAGGAAAAAGAACAATATCAAGCAACCAGAACCCCTGTACCTCCCCAGAGCTCACAGGGACTAAACCACCAACCAAAGAGTACTCATGGAGGGACTCATGGGATGCCTTTGTCTGGCATTAATGGGAGGAGAGGCCCTTGGTCCAGTGAAGGCTTGATGCCTCAGTGTAGGGGAATCCCAGGGAAGTGAGGTGGAAGTGGGTGGGTAGGTAGTTAAACACCCTCATAGAAGCAGGGGAGAGGGGTGAAATAGGGGTTTTGGGGAGGGACCAGGAAAGGGGATGACATTTGAAATGCAAATAAATAAAATATCCAGTAAAAAGAATAATCACTTTTACATATCAAATTGACAGACCACACTTTTATTTTAGATTAAGATTGCAATTGTAGTAGGCATGGAAAGTCACACAGTAGTCATGAGAAAATGGTTATTTCAACAAGAGACAAGAGGAGACTGACATTGACAGGACAGAGTTAGCCAGAGCCAGGCCAACTCCATGACAGGCTGCAAACTGGCTAAGTTTCTATATCCCTGAACTGGAAAAATCTAGAAGTCAATTCTAGGAAAAGCCATACCTCCCGGGCAGCCAATCAGGAAGCTGCACCACCACCTAACCTGAGCCAACCTCCTGGGAAGAAGAAGAGCTGTAGAAGCTGCCCTACCACCTAGCTTGAGCCAAGTATAGTTAATTAGCAAAAGTTCACCCCACCCCCCATCCTCTCAGATCCTTAACCAATCACAAAGGCACCTATACCCCTGGAGATAGAACCCACCAATCAAGGAGATAAAACTATCAAAGCAAAGAAAGGTAAGAGTCCCCCACTCCCGCCCTAACAGTCTTTAAACTGACCCTGCACAGTCCATCTCAGTCTTCCATCCTAAAGTGTGATGGACCTGCAGGCAGGTTCTCTGTCGAATAGGTGTTCTTTACTGTTGTATATTATTTAAGTCTGGGGTATCATTCTTTGCAAATTATAGACCCTTACAACATGAGGTAGATTATGGTGACCTATAAAGGATCAGCAAAGATTTTCTCCCTAATAGGAATGAGCATGGAAGGGATGAGAAGAAAAATATCTTCAGGATATCTCTCATGTTTCTAAAACCTAAGAAGATTGAGAGGTCATTCACAGAGTTGGGATAAGAATTAAGTTTTGAATAGGTTGGTCTTACCAGACATCCAAGTAGAAGTGTCAACCTGAAAATTTTATCGTTTAGACATCATAGATGGTGGGTTAACACTATAGATTTCACCATTCACATATATTAGTGGTCAAGTTTAAATCAAGATGATTTAAGAAGCAAGTCTTTAATAAGGAACTTGACTCTACTTTTGCTGTCTGATTGATGAAAACTTGTAAACCTTACCATCTCCCTCATTAAACCTGAAAAACTTGGTAAGAAAGCTTGAATATTCCCTACTTTAGTTCCAGAAGAGAGTTCAACTCATTCAAGAGCAAGTCTATCCATGCAAGGAAATCATAATATTTGCTTTACCACCTAAAAGCCTACATTGTTTCCTCTAAAATTTTTTACTATTGTCTTTTTTTTTATTATTGCTTCAATGAAACACCATGAAGAACAAGCAAGTTGGGGAGGAAAGGGTTTAATCAGCTTACACTTTCATATCAGTGTTCATCATCAAAGTACATCAGGACAGAAACTCAAATAGCATCGAAATCTAGAGGCAGAAGCTGATGAAGAGGCTATGAAGGGCTGCTACTTACTGGCTTGTTCATCATGGTTTGTTTGAACAGCCTGCTTTCTTATAAAACTCAAAACCACCAGCCCAGGGATAGCACCACCCACAATGGTGAGGGCCCTTCTCTAACAATCACTAATTAAAAAAAAAAAAAAAAAACACCCTACAGGCTTGCCTACAGCTTGATTTTATATAAGCATTTTTTTTTTCAATTGAGGCTTTCTCTTCTCAAATGACTTTAATTTGTTTCAAGTTCACATAAAATTATACAGCATGACTATGTGAGTAATCTCTTCATACACACAGGACATGTGCAGTGTCACCAGAAAAATTTAGATATGTGTAAAGAATACATTCTTCATCTCTTGTATGAGAAAAATATGGTAAAATTGTGTCTGGATGTAAATGTCCAGTGATGTATACCTTTCTTATGATAATACATAGTTTTGTGTAATTAAGTAGTTATGATCTTAGTAATGGAATAATCATGGTTTAGCATGTATAACATGTATATATAAAGGAGAAATGGTCAAGGAATGGAAAATTGTAGGATAAAATCAGTATTTAAACACTAGGCATAAGAAGAATTCATGAAGGAGTCTGAAAATGACTTGGCAGAAAATGAAGATATGCAGAATCCCAGCAAGAAGAGCCTTTTGAGAAGGAAAAACAATTCCTCATAGTCAAATATTTAACAGATTTAAATTATATTTGAAAGCTACAACTGGTTTAGTAATTAAGATGCCAAGAATAAAATATTGTTTGATTTCTAGAACATCTATATGAAGAACTATCTCTCAAAGTTTTGGCCATTACTATCTTTGATCCACTTATAAAGAATCAATCATGTGGACTATTTTCATGTTAACACCACATCAACACCTACTTCTCTCCATAAAAAATAATCATAGATTAATTAGATAAGTTCTTTAAACCAGATTTTACTGAAAATCTATAGGCAGTAACAAATAAAGTAATGAAATATGACAAACATATATTTCAAAGGCATAATTTGGTGGCCAAAAATAGATTAATTCCCATGCTAAACTAAATTCTGACACTCAGTTTTCAATATGAATTTATGATTCACCAAGACATCATCACTTATAAAATCCTAGAACTATTAAAATAAGCACATATTTGCACCAGAGTTAATACATTTTACATGATGAGAGTTTCATGTCATATGTGGATCTATTAACCCAAGTTTTTATTATAGATAGATGAATTGTAATTCAGCAACATGGCTGCTCTGGCAAGAGATCACATGCAAAGACCTTCTAGGTCTATGTTATCAGGGTGGAATACAGACATACCCTGGGTTACAGTATGATCTGACTGGAATACAGACATGCCCTTAGTATACACCTTTAATCCATAAAGATGAAGAAGGTAAGGTTAGTTTGTAGAAGGAAGCAGTCATGTTTAAAAGTGACATCTAATTCAGAGACAAAGTGGCCAATCAGAGAAAGATTTGACAGAATGAGTCAGAGATAAGATATGCACAACTCTTATGAGAACAGCACAGGAAAAAGAGGCTACTGAAGAGCACAGCCGGGAGATAGAGAGGTCAGTTAGTTGAATGCAGTTGAGTTCATTGGAGTTTAGACAATTCTGTTCAGTCAGTTTGACAGTTGTACAATTCTGTTTGGACAGGTGGTCAGTTGGGAGTCAGTGCAATGAGTGCAGTGCAGTGGAATTCAGTTTGTTCCTGAGTTCACTCAGTTCAGTGTAGGTCAACAGAGGCAGTTGAAGCCAAGGAAGAAGAAGTAGCTAGAAGATAATAGATTCCCAAGCAAAGGAATTTAATGGGAAGTTGAAAGAAGCCAGATTAAATCAGTCAGCTTGCTGAGGCCTTTGAGCCAGAACAGCTGAGTTGAACCAGTCATCCAGAGTTCAGAAAGAACTAGAAAAGATGAATTTGTTCAGTAGTAAACCTCCAAGACAACAATTACATCTATCAAATAAAAGTTACTTTTACAATTATGTTCCAACTTCATTTAGTATCTTCTTTTGCCTGAAGCTTGGGGTCAAAGACATTTTAATATCACACTGAAGTTTGCTGTGGTTTCTGACCTTGATTTTCTATAGCAAGTAGAAATTAGTTCTATCAACTACTGAATGAACATGGTCATGTCTTAACACTGCTTTTCAGTTCATTTCTCTGCCATTATACCTTCTACTCTGCTGCTTCCAGTTTCACAACTACAAAATCTAAGCTACAGCCCCAAATAAACATACAGTTGGTATCCTTAGCACAAAATTCATTTTTACATATTTCTGAACCATTTAGGACACTGGCAAAATTAAGCAAGCACTCCTAAATGGATTTATTATGATTAGGTCAAAGCACAGGTTCACAATTGTTTGTTTGTATTAGAAGTTATAATGGTTATTTCATTAAATGGGTCGGAATAATTTTTCTGTGGCAGTGGTTCTCAACCTCTGGGTCAAAACCCCTTGGATGTTACATATCAGCCATCCTGCATATCAGATGTTTATATTACAATTCATAACAGTAGCAAAAATAAAGTTATAAAGTAGCAATGAAATAATAATATGTTGGAACCACAGCATGAAGAACTGTATTAGGAGGTCACACACTATTAGGAAGGTTGAGAACCACTGGCCTATAGAATTAGTTTTTTGTACATATCTCAGTTTCACCACACTCAACATAATCCTGAAATATATAATTTTTGTGAGCCTTATTATCTTCATATATTAAAAGTAGGTATGGTGGTTTGAATAGATATGGGCTCCATAGACTCATGTGTTTGAATGCTTAGCCCTAGAGAGTGGCACTATTTGGTGGTGTAGCCTTTTGGAGGAGGTATGTCACTGAGACAGACTTAAGTCTCATATATATGCTCAAGCTATGCCCAGCCTGCATGCTGTCAGGCTTCCTACCATGATGATAATGGACTAAACCTCTTAAACTGTAAGCCAGTCCCAAGTACATGTTTGCCTTTATAAGAGCTGCTTTGATCATACTGTCTCTTCACAGCAATAAAACCCTAATGAAGACAGTAGACTTTAAACATACCTATGTCACAGTGTTTCTGAGGATATATGTATGTGTGTTTATGTGTATAGTTTTGCTTATTGTAACATATGCCACAGAGGAAGACTTTATAATTCATAAATATTACTATAGCATCTAAAAGCATATATGTTAGCAGCTACCATTTGTTAGTCCAAATTTGTAGTTTAAAAATCTAAGATATTAGAAGATTAATGTACATCAACAAAATAACTATCCATAGCTGTTCAACCAGGAGCATTAAGATTCTTAACAATCTCATTTATTTGAAGGAAACAAGGGAGACAAGTTTTAGAGAGGTTCTGAAATGGAGGAGTGGGGTGAATAAGGTTAAATTATATTATACACATATAAAAAATTTTAAATAAGGAAAAGGTAGAGATTTCTCATAGCCCCTTGTCCCCACACAAGGTACAACATAGCCTACTGTCAACCATCCCTAATAAACTGAATTGGCACATTTATTAAAAATTGACAAACCTACATGATGATGAAACAAGCATCAAAATTCTATATTCTAAATCAGTGTTGACTGTTGGTGGTATAGAAGATACTATGAGTTGTATCATCATTACAATGACATACAGAATATGTTCACTGACCTGGAAATCCTCTGTGCACTGTCTATTTATCCCTACATTCCCTCACTACAACCTCTAGTTGTAGTTGTCATTCCTGTTAGATCCTTTGGTAACGTACTTGAGATTTTACAGGTAACTTTTGGGGGAGCTGGTATTTTGTATGTTTTTTTTTTCCTTTTATTCAGTATCAAACAAAGGTCATAATTCTGCTACTTTTTCAATTTTTGTAAGAACATTTATATAATAACCCCCCATGAATAATGTTGTTTATTTGAACACTAGAAAATATCTTGAGAATTTGGTGAGGCACTCAGGCCATGTTTTAATTATGTACAAATCAAATGATAGTTGATAGCATCCAGCAGCTTTGTCTATGGGTTAGTTAAAAATTCTGGGCCATTAAACCAACTCCCCTGGAAGGCTGCACTTACTTTGCATTGATTGGTGAATAACTGAATCTGCAAAGTGCACCTGAGCCAAATTTGTATAAGGAAAATAGAATTAAATGAACTTAATGGTTTATGTAAACAAGCACTCCAAAGGAAGGGCTTAGCACAGGCACAGTTGGCTTTGGTCTCCCAAAGACTTTTGTTACTGATCTGACCTCTTGTTTTATTTTTCAGTCACTTCCTTTTTGTACTAGCCAGACTCTTACATTCAAGCAAAGCAGGAAAAGCTATCACTTCCCGAGAGACCTTGTAAAGTGCCCCTTTGTATTGAATAGATTTGTATAAGATTGTAGGGTCATCACTTAACAAATACTAGGTCCTGAAAAATGTGATATACTAATTGGCTTAATCTCAGCCATGATCTCCTTACCAGGTTCTGCCCTCAGTGTCATGGGATGTAAACACGAGACAAAATTCCCAGAAACTTTTACATACAGAATGAATAAATAGGCTTGGCATTTTCATTTCCACCTCCCCATGACTATTTTGATGCATCAGTTCCCTAAAGAGCATCATGGAGGAGAGCAGTTTATCTCTATATTTAATTTGTGCTAATAGGTACTCTTTAAGGGAAAAAAAAAGCCTAAGTAGCAGCTTCCAGAATATATATTGTAGGGGTTAGCTAATAGGATTCTTCTGTATTCTTCTGCCACCTGTCACGTTCAAACCTGACCTCTCACCATTTATTATCTGTTAGCAGGCCGATATTGTGCAGATGGAAAAATCACCCCAGAGGGAAGAGAGCTGTTACACTCTACCCCCCTTCTGGTTCCACTTCTGGGCAACGCTAATTTAATCGGGCACATGATTCATTGACTCACCTTAAGCTCAATCCAGACCTTATTCTATTTTAAAGATTTTAGCTTTATTATTCATCCACAAAAGTATCCATTTCAGCTTGGGTATATTTCTGAGCAGTCAGGAATTTAAGCTGAGAAGGGTAAGATCTTTTTAATGACTCCTATTCCAGTCCTCTTTGAGTCATTCCAAATGCATTGTTTTGTTCAATGTATATTTGCTGTGAGTAAAACTTTAGAAATTTACATTGAAGTCAGAATTGTAGTTGATAGCCTACAGACTGAAATTCCAAGTTGAGACAACTAAATGGCCCTTCCTTAAAAACTCCATTGTAAAAGAGGGCCAAGCAGGTGGGAAGAAATTCATTGAAGAAATTCATATGAGGGAAGGTTAGTGTGCTGGCTGGTTTTTTATGTCAACTTGATAAGACCTGGAGTTATCACCAAGAAAGGAGCCTCCATTGAGGAAATGCCTCCAAGAGATCCAACTGTAAGGCATTTTCTCAATTAGTGATGAAGGGTGGGAGGGCCCATTTGTGGGTGGTGTCATCTCTGCCGTGGTAGTCTTGGGTCCTATAAGAATGCACGCTGAGCAAACCAGGGGAAGCAAGCCAGTAAGTAACATCCCTCCATGGCCTCTGCATCAGCTCCTGCTTCCTGATCTGCTTGAGTTCCAGTCCTTACTTCCTTTGGTGATGAACAGCAATGTGGAAGTCTAAGTTGAATAACCCTTTCTTCTCCAACTTGCTTCTTGGTCATGATGTCTGTGTAGGAATGGAAACCCTAACTAAGACAGAAATTGGTACCAGGAGTTGGGTATTTCTGTAGCAACCTCACCATGTTTTGGGGAAGACTGTGGAAGGACTTTGGAACTTAGGGCTAGAAGAGCCATTGGTGTTAAGAGCTCTGTGGGATGTACTAGAGGAGCTTGGAAGATAATCTTGAGAACAGTGCAGACTATGGAGGCCTGGCTTATGAAATTTCAGAGGAAAGATTAGAGACTCTTATCAAGGCTGTTGCTGTTTTGATAGTGGAGACTCTGGTTTTGGTTAGCTGCGGCTGAAGAGTCAGCTGTGATTAGCAAGATACCAGAACTTTTGCATCACTGGAGCTATTGATACTGGTTAGCTGCAATTAAGAAATTAGTGGTGATTAAGGAGTAATCTTTACTCCCAGCAATACCTCTCCTGGGCATATATCCAGAAGATGCCCCAACTGGTAAGAAGGACACATGCTCCACTATGTTCATAGCAGCCTTATTTATAATAGCCAGAAGCTGGAAAGAACACAGATGCCCCTCAACAGAGGAATGGATAGAGAAATTGTGGTACATCTACACAATGGAGTACTACTCAGCTATTAAAAAGAATGAATTTATGAAATTCCTAGCCAAATGGATGGACCTGGAGGGCATCATCCTGAGTGAGGTAACACATTCACAAAGGAACTCACACAATATGTACTCACTGATAAGTGGATATTAGCCCAAAACCTAGGATACCCAAGATATAAGATACAATTTCCTAAAAACATGAAACTCAAGAAAAATGAAGACTGAAGTGTGGACACTATGCCCCTCCTTAGAAGTGGGAACAAAACACCCATGGAAGGAGTTACAGAGACAAAGTTTGGAGCTGAGATGAAAGGATGGACCATGTAGAGACTGCCATATCCAGGGATCCACCCCATAATCAGCATCCAAACGCTGACACCATTGCATACACTAGCAAGATTTTATCGAAAGGACCCATATGTACCTGTCTCTTGTGAGACTATGCCGGGGCCTAGCAAACACAGAAGTGGATGCTCACAGTCAGCTAATGGATGGATCACAGGGCTCCCAATGGAGGAGCTAGAGAAAGTACCCAAGGAGCTAAAGGGATCTGCAACCCTATAGGTGGAACAACATTATGAACTAACCAGTATCCCGGAGCTCTTGACTCTAGCTGCTTATGTATCAAAAGATGGCCTAGTCGGCCATCACTGGAAAGAGAGGCTCATTGGACACGCAAACTTTATATGTCCCAGTACAGGGGAACGCCAGGGCCAAAAAGGGGGAGTGAGTGGGTAGAGGAGTGGGGGTGGGTGGGTATGGGGGATTTTTGGTATAGCATTGGAAATGTAAATGAGCTAAATACCTAATAAAAATGGAAAAAAAAAAAAAGAAGAGACCAGCATCACTGAGGCAAAATCTTCTGTGAAATGTCTTCTGAGAGCACAAAGAAGCTGTGTTCCAGAGATATCCAAGGTTATACCTCGTGCTGCAGCTGGACTTGATAATGTGTAAGAGTCACCCAGATGGTGGTTTTGAAGGCATGAAGGGGTCATGAAGAGCAGCTGAGGCTCGACACTATGAGAGGCCATGGAAGGCCATTGGTGAAGGTGCAACCTCAGTTGCAATTGATGGCCCAGGACTGATGCAAAGGAGTTAAGGCTTGGTTCATGAAGAGAGTTTATGAGAGACTACTGGTGAAGCCTAGTTGCAGCAGAAGACAGCAGTGTTTTGGACATGCCAGTACCATGAGATGACCACCAAGAACAGCAGCAGCAGTGGAGTATAGGCAGCTGGAGCCTAGAAGACAAGGTGTGTGCTACAAAGGGCAGAGCTGGAGAAGTGACCCAAGCTCTTGGAGGAGCCCAGAAGATCATAACCGGATCCCATATATAATATGACTAGAGTTTGATTTTGCTTTTGATTGTTTTTTCCTCTTGAAGAAAGAAAGTATTTTAGTAGAGTCCACAGTTAAGAGACGTTTATTGTAAAAATACTTTGAATTTTAAAAAGAGGTTGGCTATTTGAAAGGGATTGAAACTTTTTTAAACATTTATTTATTATTATCTGTAAGTACACTGTAGCTGTCTAAAGACACACCAGAAGAGCATCAGATCTCATTACAAATGGTTGTAAGCCACTATGTGGGTGCTGGGATCTGAACTTGGGACCTCCGGAAGAGCAGTCAGCACTCCCAACCGCTGAGCCATCTCTCCAGCCCTGATTGAAAATTTAATATGCAAGAATTTGTAAAGATTGTGAGACTTTTAAAATTATTTAAATCTTGGGGATGAATAAGAAAGTAAAGGTTAAGTCTTAATAACGATGTGTTTCTTTGTCAAGTTGACAAAGGGACAATTGTACTGGCAGGTTTTGTGTGTCAACTTGACACAGCTGGAATTATCACAGAGAAAGGAGCCTCCCTTGAGGAAATGACTCCAAGAGATCCATCTGTAAGGCATTTTCTCAATTAGTAATCAAGTGGGGAGGGTGCTATCCCAGGGCTGATAGTCCTGGGTTTGTAAGAAAGCAAGCTGAGCAAGCCAGAGGAAGCAAGCCAGTAAGCAGCACCCCTCTATGGCCTCTGCATCAGATCCTGCCTATGTGAGTTCCTGTCCTGACTTCCTTTGGTGATGAACAGCAATGTGGAAATGTAAGCTGAATAAACCCTTTATTCCTTAACTTGCTTCTCAGTCATGATGTTTGTGCAGGAATAAAAACCCTGACTAAAACAATATACTTGGGACACCCAGAAATTGAAAACTTTTAGTTCTATTATCAGACTTTTTATGATCAATCTCAGAGTCTACAAAGGATACTGAGCACAGAAAAATGGTAGCAGGATAAAGGAAGGCGGTAAAAGACCAAGAAATCATCATTATTGCTATTGGATAGTAGAAGTTCCAAAACAAAAACTTAGGAGGAGAGCTTTGAAACTAAAACATGAATTGACACAGGAATATATTTAACTAAAGTCTCATAGAGCTAATTAAAATTCCTTTTGCTACAATAGTGACTGTAGGTTGCTGGGGGTTTTAATGTACTGCTGCTAATTAGCCATCAAAACTTGGCCAACAGCATATGAGTCACCTCTCTTAATAATACAAATAGGTTGGAATTCAGTTAGAGAGGAACACTAGTTGTACTAGTGAAACACAATATATATAGACCCAGCCTTCCATTTGATTTCAATTTGAAGTTAAAACCTGAAAAAAATGTTCAAAACAATATTTTTGAGATACTTGTATGTATATTAAGCCATGTTCTCACTATCTTCCCAGTGTTCTAATTCATGTGAGTGAAAGAAAAGTTGAAGATTTTAATTTTAACAGTAAAATTAACAGGAGATACTACCACATACACAGCATTCAGTTGGTATTTCTCTTGCATGATACATATACACCTCAGTGTAGAATTAATAGTTACCTAAATCAAAAGCTACTTTAGTTATCTAGGAAAAATGAACTCGGTTTCTCCTTCTGTGCTCTCACAGAACACTTCTGAGATGACATGTGGGAGTAATATACTCCCGGTATACCAATCAAGAAACATGCAGTTCTAGGGTAGGCACAAGTCAGATGTCCTCTAATCAAATTAGACTCTGAAACAATCTATCTGGAAATAAAGCAGGAACCCCCAACTTAAGGGCTCACTGGTCCCACAAGATTGCTTTCATATTTGAATCAAATTATAAGTAATAGGAAGCAATCTATTCTAGCGATTGCTCTAAGTTAAGGGTTCTACTCTGCCCTCATCAAGTTCAACTAACATGCTAGAGCAGCTCACAGAACTCGGGGAAACAATTCGTTTACATTTATTGGTTTATTATAAAGGTGTATTCCAATAGAAATTAATGAGGGGAGGCATGAAACAAATTATAGAAAAGAGGGTGTGGAGAGTCAATGTTCTCTCTGGGAACATGTTACCCTCCAGGAATCTACTTGTGTTTAGCTATCTGAACTGTTCTTTGTGGTAGCTTCATGTCTGGGGCATGCTTGGTTCCATCATTGCTCTTTAGTGATCAACTTCGACTTCAGCCCATCTGCCATGCCTGGCTGTTGTAGGTGGGACTTAAAGTTTCAACTTCTAATCTTGCTTGCTTCATTCTTCCAAGGCACTAGTTTCCAACCTTAAGCTATGGCATTGCTATCAACCACCATTTGATTCCAAAGATCTGGGGAGTTGTATGCCAAGAAATAAGGGCAAAAACCAAAGTACATACTTGACAATATCACTTATTCTGAGACACCTCTGAGCTGTTTGAAATATACAGTACTGCAAATAGAATTTAATGCTCTTTAGATTCTGAAACAATCTATCTGGAGATAAAGCAGGAACCCCCAACTTAAGGGCTCACTTGTCCCACAAGATTGCTTTCACATTTGAATCAAATTATAAGTAATAGGAAACAAATTATATGTTTTATGTATAGACTAATTGTGAAAGTTTTATTAAGAATGAACCATCTAGAGACTGCCACACCCGGGGATCCATCCCATAATCAGCCTCCAAACACTGACACCATTGCATATGCCACCAAGATTTTGCTGAATGGACCCAGATAGAGCTGTCTCTTATGAGGCTATGCCAGGGCCTAGCAAACACAGAAGTGGATGCTCACAGTCAGCTATTGGATGGATCACAGAGCACCCAATGGAGGAGCTAGAGAAAGTACCCAAGGAGCTAAAAGTATCTGCAACCCTATAAGTGGAACAACAATATGAACTAACCAGTACCCCCTGGAACTCGTGTCTCTAGCTGCATATGTATCAAAGATGGCCTAGCCGGCCATCAGTGGAAAGAGAGGCCCATTGGTCTTGCAAACTTTATATGCCCCAGTACAGGGGAATGCCAGGGCCAAGAAGTAGGAGTGGGTGGGGAGGGAAGGGGAGGAGGATATGGGGGTCTTTTGGGATAGCATTTGAAATGTAAAATAAGAAAACACCTAATAAAAATAAATAAACAAATAAAGACAACTCACCCTAAATATAGGCGATGTCATCCCACAGACTGAGGTTCTAATTTGAATAAAGAGGAGAAAACTAAAAAAAAAATGGGGTTTAGGAAGTCAAATTAGTTAGTGCCTGCTTTTTAAAAAACAGTATACATTGGTGGAGGATATTTGTAGAATTAATTTCCAAATGCCTATAAATAAAAGTTTAACATAGTTTGAAAATACCAACATGACACCCAATATTTCAATTAGTTTGTACTCCCAAGGGCAAATAAAATAAATGGTGTGAGAAATTCAATAGAAAAAAAAAAGAATGAAATAGAACACGATGAATCTTTAGGTAACTATTTGAAATATCTCACTATAAAAAATTCACATCTGAAAATAGTAATTAATTCTTTTTTCTTTATGTTTGGGTATTTTACCTGCATGTATACCCAGGTACCATTTGCATGCTTGATACTTGAAGAAACCAGAAAAGAGCATATGGTCCCCTTGGAATTGGAATTACAGACCTTTGTGAGCTGACATGTGGGTGCTGAAATTGAACCTGGGTCCTCAGATAGAGTAGCCAGTGCTCTTAACCACTGTGCTGTCTCTCTAGACCATGAACATAGTAATTTTTAAGTCTTGCTCTCTTTTTGCAATAAACACATCGAATTTTCCTTTCTGTGAAGTTTTTAGTAATCATGGAAAACATGATTAAAATGTGTAGTCTCTAAAACCGCTCACTGCATAACTTTGATTTATATTCTTATACATTATTTTTCTCATTCAATTAAACCAGCAGTTATTAAATGCCTATGATTTGGAAAACAAATCACTACAGGCCTTGGAAGGTACAAGAGCATTCTAGATGTTTGGAAATTTTGGAGGCAAACAGACAGTTGCAAGAGTAACACAACAAAGCCACGGGGCAGTAGAAATGCCATTATTTTAAAACTAAAGCAGTACAAGTAATATTTCTGTATTTGGAGTAATTATTAAATGTTCATTTTTCTAGTCATTAATATTGTCACATGTCAGTGACAACATTAATAGACAACTAGGAAAAAAACTCTGGGAGCTCCTAAGTAAAGTAATATGGGGTCCTGCCCCTAGACAAAGAACTACAGGTAACAAGGGCTACTAAGAGAGGGAGAATTAGTTTTGCCCAGAGATGAATGCCTTAATTGATGACTTAATTATGATTCATTAGCTCTGAAATCTCATACATACTAACAACACTAAACAGACTTAGCAGGTTGCATTTATATAGCTATACATTTATACATATATGCCACAATAGCAATTTTAGAAAGAGAGGCTATTAATTTATGAGGAAGTATGGAGGCATACATGGAAGGGGTATGAGAGAGGAACAGGACAGGCAGAAATGATGTAAGAATACCTTAGTTCTTAAAAATAAAATAAAATTTAAAAAGTAAATTAGTACAACATAGCATAATATGATATAATAGAACAGTGATTTTAGATATGAGTGTGTGTCAGAATCAGAGAGAGTCTATCAAAACAAAATTCTAGGCCACCCCTCAAATTCCTCACTCGGTAGCTTTAGGGTAATATCCAATAGTATGCTTTCTAACAAGTTACCAAGTGATGCTTCTCTCAGGATTATACAGTAGAGGCACTAGGGAATTTGGATTCTAGGGTCAGACAATCCAAGTCATACTATCTACTTGTGCAGGATCCTTGGAGACAGCCATAAATTACTTTGTCTGGAAAATGTGCATAATTGAAAGTATGGTGGTTGAAACCCCTAACTGGTTACCACATCCTTTATTTCTTCCCAGCCTGCAGGTAAGTACCTATTAACAGTTTTCCTTGATGTTAGGTGTGGATCTGTGACTGGAATGCAAGGTTTGTGAGGACTCATTGGAAACCACCAGCTTACCTAACACGGTGCCTTTTCCAATACCTGTGGCTTCAGGCACATGAGCATGCTAAGATTCGATGCTGCAGATTGAACACAGGAGAAACACACAAGATAGATGAAATATAAAATAATATTTAGAATACAGTTGTTTGCCAAAACAACAATATCCATATTTGGCCTTTATATGAAAGTCTCTTCATCTCTTTGTCTGTGACATCTACTATGCTGAGACAAAGGCGCCTGATAAATAGTATCTGAACAGTTAATAATTTGAATTAATCCATCCGCTAGTGAATATGATTAATGATATTAAACTCCACATCATTATAAAGAATTGAATGGCTAAAGAAGAGGGCTACATAAAGTGTATCCCTCCATAGTTAGATTACTAAAGGCCAAGCAAGATCAGAGGTCTTTCTTAACGTAATACTCAATAATATTTTGCAATAGTTTTCTATGACTATAATGTTGTTGTTTGGAGAGCTATAAACTCCTCTTTAGCTGCATTACATTTCATTCCTTTTGTTTCCTTTTAACAAGTGTTGCATCTTTTCTTGTTGATTAATCAATCAGCTATCATAAAGACCCGAAGTCCACCCTGCACCCTATCCACAAGGTGTTTGCTATCCACTTAGGGAGGCAGGCACATTTGGAACAATCAGTAAGCAATGTAAAATAGAGTAGGTTTTTCCAATTGTGGCATGTGTATGTTAAAAGCATATCAATGCAATGGCTAGGAAGTTGAAACACTAAAATTCAACATTGTGTCGCTCTTGCTGATAAGCAGTACAAATGTGGGTAAGCCATTTAAGTTCTTCTCTTCTAGAAAATAAAAATAACAATTTTGTCCAATTTGCTAGGGAGCAGAGTGTGAAATAATTTGCAATTAGAAAGCATGATTCTTTAGAATAGAATGCTCTATTTTCGAACCTTATGTTCTAATTCAGCTGTATTTATAGTGCTTCTTTTATTTCTACATAGGATTCTTGTTAGTGACACGACAGTTCCTCCATTCCACCTCAGTGTAGGATCTAGAAAATTAGCTCTTACTGTGTCTTGTCTCCAATTAGTTTGTTTTTAATTGGGAGGCACAGTAGGCCACCTCTCTTCTTTCATAACAAGGACAAGCCATTGGCACTCTCTGCTTTGGACTTGTGGAGTCTTTCCATAATCATTTATCATAAAACTTCTACTTCTCAGTGAATGCCTGAGTTCAGGGTGAAGACAGGAGACGCCAGCACTTTGAGCAAAACTTGTTTGGTCAGCTGATAATGAACAACTTTCACATTACATCTCAGGGCTGTTATTTCATATTGTGGTAAATAGATAAAATAGACTTTGATATTTGAAAAGATGGCAAAAAAAAGAATACAGAAGAGAACATTTAATGTTTTTCTAAATGTCATAATATAATAATAATAATTGATGTGAGATTGGGCAAGTTTGCCCTGACTAACTAAACTTCCCTGCCAGCTGTAAGTGCTGTCTCCAGCTGTGTTCTTTTCATGGGGAAACAGTTCAAGTTTTGTGCATTTTATCAGACTCATTTTAAATCCATTTCCAAAATGTTTTTCTCTGGTTCTGTTTTGAAGATTTTTGCATGTGCAATATATTTTTTAGATATTTTTCTCCAATTAGACCCTTTGAAAGGGAAATGAATAAAAAGTTCCATTTCAGCTTTTCCATAAGTTTCACTCTATTGCAAGATGGCTTCCTCAAGCTCTGTGAGCCATATTTATGAACAGTTTGACAGCCTCAACTACTTCTGACTGCGGTCCTCTTACCTGAAGGGTAAAAATCCTCAATTAAAAACAAAGTAATTGGAGACAAATAATGTGTTCTAACTGTGCCTAAAAACAATTATCAAAAAGGTACTATGCTTGATGCTTTCTGCATTATATACAGATTGGAGTTATGCTTCATGATTTTATTTTTCTGAGACAGGGTTTCATTATGAGAGTCTGGCTGATCTTGCAGTTATAATAGCTCCATACTTCTGCTTCCCAAGTGCTAAGTTTACATTCATACACTGCCATGCTTATGCTTATGGTTTCTTACATTGAATTAGTAACCCACATTATACATAGTAAGAAAAAACTGTATTAATGTTTGAATTAATTAAGCATTGATAAAGTTAACAAATTATTGATATTTTCTCCTCCAATTTCTTGGCTTAGAGAGAAATATATTTCTTGAATTATGACTCTAGACAATCTATGTAGGAAGCCAACTCTAAGATGGCGCCAGGTGCCAGGTGGGCCGTTGTCATAAACAACATCAGCACAGGTGTAAGTCTGAGTCTGGCGCCAACCCCTCCCAAGCGGGTGCATGCAAATTAGGTGCCAGCAGACTGACCAATCCCAGGGGGCCACGAAGCCTTTCCCTGTGCTGGAGAGTATATAAGCAGACCTCCCTGGGTGCCCGGGGTCCCCATAGCAGCATTGAGGCATTCCTGCAATAAAGGCTGTTGAGAAGAATCCTACCGTGTTGTGTCTTCCTTGCCGGCCGAGGTGGGCACAACAAATCTATATACATTTTATGTGTTATACAAGTATTCTGTAAGTCACTGAGATAGCGATTAAGCTAGCTCACCATGTTTTGGGATTTGTTTCTCTATTTAATTCTTTCTATTTTGTTTCGTGTATTTCTACAATTTGATTCCTAGATATGTGGAAGTCATTAGATTTTTCTGGTGTAGTGACCATTTTATAAAGTCACTATCTCTGGTATTTCTTATCTTGGTCACTTATTTTAGTTATTATTGAAAGCAATAGAACAGTGCTATGGAGAGTCACCATGGCCATGGCAACTCTTAAAAAGGATATTAGTTGAGTTTGGTCATGATGTCATCAAGAATGGGGGACTGAAGCTCTTCACTATTGCTGTTGTAATCAAGTTGCTCTTTATATCTAGTAGTGTTTATTTATAAAAATAGATAATTTGTATATTTAAAGTATCCTCTTGATAGATTGTTCTGTGAATCAATACAAAGTGATCTTCATCTTTTCTGACAAAGTTTTGTTTGAAGTCTACTCTGTCAATCATTAGTATACTGACACCAGTTTTTGCTTTCTCATTCCATTTGGATGGAATGCTTTTTTCCATTCTTTTACCCTAAAGTGTTGTTTTTCTTTGACAGTAAGGTATGTTTGTTGCAGGCAACACATAGATGGCTCCTGCTTTTAATCATATCAGCTAGTCTGTATACTTGGATTGGAGAATTGAAACCATAACTAGTCAGAGTTTTTATTGTTCAGTTCTGTCATTATGTCATTTTTATAATGTTGTATATTTCCTTTACTCATTTACTTACCTAGTGTTACAGCATAGTTTATCCTAGCCCATAACTTCATGGAATTGGTGTGTTTATCTTTTTCTTCAGTATCTTCTATAGATATGATTATATCGACTCCTCTATTACCCATTATTTCTCACTTTCACCGTTTCCCTGGTTACCTCATCTTTTATCAGTGGTCCTTCTTTTACTTTCAGATTTTGATTTTCTTGTTCATTTTTCTGTCTGCTTTTAGTTTCTGAATGTGAGAGGAAATGTAATATTTGTCTTTCTGACTCTGGTATTCTCTTAGTCATGGTTACACTATGATCAAAGAAACTTGGGAAAGACAGGGTTTATTTGCCTTACACTTCATATTGCTACCTTCATTATCAAAGGAAGTCAGGACAGGAACTCAAACGGGGCAGGAACCTGGAGGCAGGAGCTGATACAGAGACCATGGAGGGGTAATACTTACTAGCTTGCTCCCCACAGTTTGCTCAACCTACTTTATTATAGAACATGGGAGCACCAGCGAGGGATGGCACCACCCACAATAGGCTGGGCCCCTCCCCATCAATCACAAATTAAGAAAATGCCCTACAGCTAGATCTTATTGAGGCATTTTCTTAATTGAAACTCGCTCTTCTCTTATGACTTTACCTTGGGTCAAGTTGCCATAAAACTAGCCAGTATTGGTTTATTTTTATATAAACTATAATGATCTCCAGTTCCATTACTTTTCTTATAAACAACTTGGTTTCATCCTTTATGTCAGGATAAAAGTCCATTTTATCTATTATCCTCTTGGCAAACATTTAGGATGATTCCATAACTCGACTATTATGAAAAATGGCACAAAAATGAATATACAGGTATTTCTGTAGTGTGCTAAGTATCTTATTTTTCCCACTGTTGTGACAAAAGCAACCCCAAGGGAGAAAGAATTTATTTGATTCACAGATTTAGATTACACTACCTAAGAGCAGAAAAGTCACACAGCAACCTGACAAAAATGGTCACATTATATTCACTGTCAAGACTAAAGAGCAATACATTAATATATATTTGTTTGGACTCAGCTTGCTTTCTTTACTCCTTATACAATTCAAAATCTTCTGCATATGAACTGTACCATCCACAGTGGGTGGTTCCTCCTGTCCCAGTTAACTTAATCCCCCTCCCTTCCCAAGACATGCTCACAGTCCAGCCCAAAGTGGTCAACCTGTCATCGAGACTTCATTCTCAGGTGGTTCTCTAGATTGTGTTAATGTAACAATTAAAACTAACTACCAGTCCAGGTGAGGTGTGGTAGTTAACTGCAGTACTTAGGAGGCAGAGGCAGGCAGATCTCTGTGAACCCCAGTGTGGTATATATAGTGAATTCCGGGCCATCCAAGGTAGAGTAGATCTAATTTCAGTATTTTGAAGAATTCCTGTATTCATTTCCACAGGGGGCTGGATTAAATTACATAGCTACTGGAATGCATAATGGTTTCCTTTTTTTCTGAATCTTCATCAACATTTGTTGCTGTTTATTGTCTTAATGATAGCCATTCTGACTGAGGTTTGATGGAATATCAGTGTAGATTTTATTTGAAATTTTCTGATGATTAAGAATGAAGGACATTTTAAATGTATTTATTAGCTCTCTGTTCTTTTGAGAACTGTAATCTTTTCCAGAAGCTGGGCATGGAGGCACATGCCTATAATGCCAACACTCAGGAGGTAGAGGCAGGTGGATCTCTATGAGTTCAAAGTCAGCCTGGTCTACAGGGAAACTCCAGGAAAGCCAGGTCTGGTTACAATAAGAAACCTTGTCTTGGGGCAGGGGGAGGTAACTTTGAGGGCTGGAGAGATGGCTCAGCAGTCAAGAGCACTGGCTGCTCTTCCAGTGGTCCTAAGTTCAATTCCCAGCAACTACATGGTTTCTCACAACCATCTATAATGTGATCTGATGCCCTCTTCTGGCATGTAGGTGCACGTGTAGATAGAGTACTCAAATAAGAAAGAAAGAGAGAAAGAGAGAAAGAGAGAAAGAGAGAAAGAGAGAAAGAGAGAAAGAGAGAAAGAGAGAAAGAAAGAAAGAAAAAAGGAAAGGAAAGGAAAAGAAAGGAAAAGAAAGGAAAAGAAAGGAAAAGAAAGGAAAAGAAATCTTAACCAGATAATTGTCCAACAGGACATCAACATCTAGTGTTTAACAAACTCAGAGAATCAAACATCAAGATTTCATCTTACCCTAGACAGAATGACTATCATTAAGAAAACAACAGATACTGATGAAGACATGAGGAAGAAGAAACCATTACTCAATATTGATACTGATATAGAATGTAGAAATCAATAAGAACGCTCCTCAAAAACTAAGAATAGAATTACCAAATAATTCTGCTCCTGGTTATATATATATATATATATACATATATATATATTATATAATATATATATTATATATAATATATTATATAATATACATTATATATATATATATATATATATATATATATATATGAAGAAATCATGTTAGTATACCATAAATGTACATATGCACTCATAGTTTTCATGGAAGTGTTCATGATCACTTCATAGATTTTAATAGGCATATTAATCATTAAAATATTTGACTCAAAAATTCAGGAATAGGGCCTAAGACTCTGCACTTGTTACATATTCTCAGAAGATCCCAATGCTCTTGGTCCAAAGCTCTAAATTTCATCATCTTTCATTCTCTATCCAGTACAGCTTTCACCTGCACTTCAGTAAACCTTGGAAAGAGAACTAGCGGTGTTAGCTGTTGTTTTCAGACCCTTTCAGAAAGATAACTTAGCTTAAAATAGTTTTTAAAACTTTTTCATAAAAATAAAAGTAGAGTAACATCAAATAAAAAGATGCCCTAGTAAGTTGGGTCAAAGACACAGGAAATTTAATCAAGGAAAGAAAATTCTATCTTACATGGCATGTATAAATATAGTAAATAAAATATTATTTGAAGTTGTGATATAAAGAACTATTTAGTTTTTGTTGATCCAACCTCTGGCTAAAATCTACGACATATTCCTGACACACTTTCATTCTCTCAGATTTTATTTTAACACAATTATTTGATCAAGTGCTGTGTTATTTCTAATTTTAAAGACCTAGTGACTAGCAAAATATTGTGACATAACACGTGCTTGATAAGTATTTGCTAGATGAATAGACATGTTACACATGAGGCAGTTCATTATTTAAAGCCCCTTTCACCTTTTTCTGACTCAGTGAACAGGCAGGAGAAAAACACATATTGGCATTTAGACACATGTGTACAATTTAAAATTTGAGTCAGTAATACATTTACTTTTACTAGAATAAATGATGAAATGCATTTATTTTTATTAATCTTATGGCTACCAAAAGCATGAAATGACTTCTCATACTTAACAGATTGTCTTATATATTTACTCCAAGTAGAGTTTATCTAATAAGAAATTATTTTCTCCCTTACACTAAAAATATTGAATCCTATTTATCTAACTTTGAAAGTTTTAGTATTTGGAAACATTTTATTTGTGGTGAACTCTGTGGATCCCTCCTCAGTAAAGGACTTCTTGTCTAAACATTGTGTAGCATTATTCTTCTGTAGCTTTCAACTCTCAACCTCTCCTCTTGGTTTCTTAGGCTGATCTACTGTCACAACTCTTATTCAGTCAACACAAGGATAGAAAACCTGCAAATCTTGACCCAATTTGGAAAAACACTTAGGGGACATTCTATTTCAGGGCTATCTCTAGAGCCTGCCATGGCTATTGTTGGTCCTGCCTTTGTACCTCAATTTGTCCCTCTTTCTAAATTTACTATCTACCTATCGATTGATCGATCTATCTATCTATCTATCTATCTACTCATATATCCATCCAGTCATCCATTTGTTTATTTAGTGCGTGCATGTGTGTGTGTTTTCTACATGCATATCTGGTGCCTCTGGAGGCCAGAAGAGAGAAACCCTGAGACTGAAGTTACAGACAGTTGTGAACTGTCATGTAGGCGCTGAGAATTGAACCTGGGTCCTTGAGTAGAGAAGCCAATCATTAACCACACAGCCATTATTCCTGCCCTTTCAAAAGTGCTTTATAATATGCTAAACTTCATCTTAGTCCGCTTCTTTGTGAGCTGAACTTAAGATAAAATTATTTCCATGCTCACTTTATACAAAGTAGAGGAAAATGATATAAGTACCCAATGAGGGTAAATTGCTGCATTTTGTGGAGTCTACTCTCTGAAAAGACATTTTTACTGGGTCAGAGCTGCTTGACAAAAATTCATGTTGCCAAGGTTACTGGTTTCTAATACTATTTTATTTCATTATTGTGTCAGTGGCCCAGAGAAGTTGTCTGGGAGTCACATTTCCACAAGTAATTTCCTGTAGTAAAAAGTGTCTCCTGTAAGTTTTTATTTTACCCTTATACAACAGTGAAGTGGTTGTCAAGTCGGCTCTCTTCCTATGTTGTAGAACTTTCTCCTTATTTCCAACTGTGCGATATCTAGGCACATGTGACTTTAAAAAAATAAACATTAGCAATTCCCTTTAGATTGACAAGTCACTCCATCACCATCCTGAAGCTCTGGCCTACTTGCTTTGTAGTCTTCCGGAGCCTCAATTTATTTCTGTATCTGTTTATATTGTATACTGATAATTTTAGGTAGAATAAGGCTAAAGAGAGGTCTCCATGGTGAGATTTCTTCTAGTTATCTCTATGGTGATCCCCACATAGCTAATAAATCCACAAGTTAGTTTATTTCTTAGCTTGAAATTACCACTGACTTCAGCGCTACAAGACACACATGGGAGAAGGTACTGGGGCTTATATAGCAATTTGTGAAGCAGATAGTAGCTAACTTCATTAGAGACTTACTCTCTTTTGTACTCCTTTTATTCCTTTTTCTAAGAATCCAATCTCCTATGTTTTATACCTTATCTCTTCCCAACTCCTTCATTATAAGAGAGAAACTAAGGTATAAATAAATGATACAGCACTATATTACCTCCTGCATAGCCATTAAAATAGAAACAGGAGAATGAATATCTAATTCTGGAATTTCAGACATTGAAAAGTATGTGCCTAGAAAATGAACAAGAATAGGGCCTATGCATTGAGGGCTCTGTGATATCTTTCCTTATCTATAAAGAAGAGGAATAATATTAAGTAGTTACCCCTGGGAGTCATCATGTGGACTAAATGAGATATAGCATGCAAAGTGTTTAGAGCAATATTATTTAACTGTAATTTATATTAAAATGCATAC
The DNA here is from genome assembly GCF_000001635.26 of Mus musculus. Classification (NCBI taxonomy): domain Eukaryota; kingdom Metazoa; phylum Chordata; class Mammalia; order Rodentia; family Muridae; genus Mus; species Mus musculus. Next base: position 158,258,084 of record NC_000086.7, on the reverse strand, counting down.
AAAAGGTAGAAAGGCTCAATACAAACTATACATCTTCCCAAAATGTAAAACTAAAGTTATACCATATTCCTGAAGGAATCCTACAGACTAACTCTGCCATCAAATATGTAGAATAGAGAACTTAACATATAAAATGCATTTGTACTCATAAGGAAAAATAAGGAAAACTTCCCTTTTAATCATTAATCTGAAATACTAAATTACCTGAAGTTTTGTTACTTTGTTCCTTCTTAGAATGGGGGAACAAAATACCCATGGAAGGAGTTACAAAGTTCAGAGCTGAGATGGAAGGAAGGACCATCCAGAGACTGCCCCACCCAGGGATCCATTCCATAAACAACCACAAAACCCAGACACTATTGCATATGCCAGCAAGATTTTTGCTGAAAGGACCCTGATATAGTTATCTCTTGTGAGGCTATGCCAATGCCTGGCAAATACAGAAGTGGATGCTCACAGTCAGCTATTGGATGGAACACAGGGCCCCCAATGGAGGAGCTAGAGAAAGTACCCAAGGAGCTGAAGGGGTCTGCACCCCTAACCCTATAGGAGGAACAACAATATGCACTAACCAGTACCCCCCAGAGCTTGAGTCTCTAGTTGCATATGTAGCAGAGGATGGCCTAGTGGGCCATCAATGGGAGGAGAGGCCTTGGTCTTGAGAAGATTATATGCCTCAGTACAGGGGAATGCCAGGGCCAGGAAACAGGAGTGGGTGGGTTGGGGAGCAGGGAGGGAAGAGGGTATAGGGGACTTTCTGAGAGGAAACTAGGAAAGGGGATAGCATTTGAAATGTAAATGAAGAAAAGATCTAATAAAAATCGTTAAAACCTTGTTACTGACACCATGATCTAGAAGCATTAGGCACACCAGGAACTTTTTAAAAGAGCAGAATCCCAAGCCCCATTCTGGACTTAATGAAAAAGAATCGCCATTTAAATAAGATTTCTAAATAATTTGTACATACATTAAAGTTTGAGGAACATGGCAACAGGTATAATGGTTTGAAATACAGGCTCTGAGGCCTGGTCCTTTCTGGTGCAGCAGACTCCTAGCTGGCCTGCGCCAGTGAAGACATCATATCCTGATCGATCCTAGAGTACCTGCTGCACTCAGAGCAGTTGAATTACAGGGATAGAAATGGAGAGGAGCCAGAGACAGGCCCAAAGTGGGATCCAGCTCAAGGGGAGATCCCAAGGCCTGACACTATTACTGAGGCTATAGAGCACTCACAAAAAGGAACCCATCATGACTGCCCTCCAAAAGACCTAACAAGCAGCTGAAAGAATCAGATGCAGATATTTGCACCCAACCAATGTACAACTGACCCCTGTTGTTGAATTGGGGAAGGCTGAATTCAAGAAGCTGAGGAGATCCTGCAGGAGGACCAGCAGTCTCAATTAATCTGGACCCCCGAGATCTCTCAAACACTGGACCACCAAACAGACAGCATACACCAGCTGATATGAGGCCCCCAACACACATACAGTAGAGGACTTCCAGGTCTGTGTTCATTCAGAGATGATGCACCTAACCCTCAAGAGACTGGAGGCCCCAGGGAGTTTAGAGGTCAGGTGGGGTTGGGGGTGGGAACATCCATGTGGAGATAGGGGAATGTGGAGGAGGTATGGGATGTGGAACAGTCACAGGGTGGACAGGGGTGGGGGTGGGGGAATAAAATATAGAGTGTAAAAAATTAATTAATTAATTTAAAAAGATGAAATAGAGGTTCTGAAATCAAAGAGACATAAGTAAAAGTTCATTAGTTCTTGGAAACATTGGCAAGGTATTTTTCCCGAGTCTCTGATTCTCTTGGTATAGAATCTAGGATAATCACACATCTTTAGTTAAGCTATCTTAAAGATTAAATGTACATCATTTATTGATGCATCTGTTGGGCAAATACCAGGTGTTTGATAAATTATGGTTATAATTGCAATTGCTTCCTTTAATTCGCCATTTCACTCTACATATTTTCATTTATCCATAATTAAGTAAGGTCTAAAAATATTAATTGGACAATTTCAGAAGTAATTTACTCATAAATCTTATATGGCCAGCCGTGGTGGTGCACGCCTTTAATTCCAGCACTCAGGAGGCAGAGGCAGGTGGATTTCTGAGTTCGAGGCCAGCCTGGTCTACAAAGTGAGTTCCAGGACAACCAGGGTTACACAGAGAAACCCTGTCTCAATAAAACAACAAAAAAAAATCTTATATTGCTTGGCATTTTGAATTTTATGAGAAAACCTTGTATCATCCTATTCTCTACCAAACAGAACATGAATCGTGTTTTTCTAGTGTATCCAGGTAATGTAAGCTACCACCCATCTAAGTGACTTAGTAGCCATTTCAGTCATCAGTTCATCTATTGCAGTGCTTGTGCCCCAGTAATTCTTATTCAACTTGATGAAGGCCTCCAAAGTTCAAAAGTGGTGATGCTGGCTGGAAATTTGGATATGTCAAAGAGAACCTATAAAGTGGTTGCTTTAAGCAAAAAGATTAATGTTTTTATAAAAGGAAACAAAAATCATATATCAAGGTAGCTAACTAAGACTGATAGAACAACAATTTTAGAGGAAAAAAAGCATAATTACATAAATTTTATTATAATGCATTATCATACTAGCTATCTTTTTCTATTGTCAATCTCTTTCTCTGCCTAATTTAGTTGTGTTTGTTTTTCCCCACAAAGAAACAAATATATTTTTTCCATACAAGCTGTAATTTAAGGCATCCACTAGAGCCTTGGACCACATACCCCACAGATAAGGAGTGAGAAAAGGGCTACTATATTATCAAAAGAACCTACTATATTATCCAAACAATCTCTGAGCCTTTGAAGCTTGAAACTTAAAACTCTCAAGTGTAAATATCCTGACAACTTTCGATGTAGAATTGTTCATAAATTAATTTTTAGATACAGATGGGATTCTATGATCATTTATAAATTCAAAGGGGGGAAAGATGTAGTAGTTCTCATTTGTATTGGAAGGAATGGGATGATGGCAAGAGGGCTGTCTCTTATGACTGAATCTTCTGCCCCGCTGAACATAAACCATCCAAGTAAGACATAGGAAATGTGTATGATCCTGCCATTTGTTTCAGTGTTTTAACATAATTTTTCCCAACCAGCGAGGGTGACCAGTTTTGTTCTGATCTATGAGTCCAAATGATGTGCTCCTAGAAAGATTCTGGACACTAGACATTAGCATTTCAGAACTTGGATTGGTAATCCCCAAATCCATATTCTCCATTGTGTTTCACTCTTAGCTCATGATATGATGGCAAGTGAGCATTGCTCAGGAACAATGACTGACTCGAACTTTGTCTTTTGTGAAGTTAGTATTTCTTTCCTCTGTGGATGGTTAGAAGTTATTAAGACAACATATGTAATCATTTTCGTTAAGTCACTGGTTTGTAGTGAACTCTCAAATATAACTTGTCATTATTACAGACAGAACACCTTACTTATGAAACAAACGGCTTTTTCCTCAAATCCTGTATTCAGTATGTATGATTTCAGCCCATTTTCTTGATGTCAGTGCTTAGTTGTAGAAAATAGTCTGACTCTAAGTAGATTTAATAATAATTCTGGAAGAATTACAATTAAGACCTTCCATATCAATGAGAGGCTAGTCTATGTAGTAGAAGATATTTCTGATGATATTTTTAGATGAATGAGAATTGGGGAAAGAAAGTTCAGTGTTGTTCAAACGCTAGTGTAACTCTGTTCTGAGAGACATTCAGCCCTTTTTATATTTTTAATAAGCTCCCAAAGGAGAAATGAAAGTGACCAATCAAAAACACCAATTCCCAACACTTATATTCTTTGTGTTCAGTTGCCAGTGCTTTAAAGGATGCCCAATGGTATCCTTTGCAGCAGAATGCAATTCCATTTGGAAGTATTATGGAGTGAGCAACATCAGAACTTGAGCAACATATCAATGGGATTTCCTGAAATAGAACATGCTAAGCCTGTGGGAGGCTTCAGGCACCTAAACTAATCAATCTAAGCTGGGACAAATTACAGGTTCTAGAGGAGTTTCCAAGACCTGACCTCAAGTGTTACTAATAGTAGACATCAGGGGAACATGAAATTAGCCATGGTATTTAACTATTTTCATATGATAGTTTCTTTGAAGTAGAGAACCTCAATAAAAGGGTTGGGACATATTTAAAATTTGCATTATACATGCCAAATCACTTTTATAAAGAATTGTTACAGAAGCCACCATTGTTATTCTTAGTATTAACTTTGATAATTTTTTAAAAAACTTTCATGGTAAAAACTGTTATTACCTCTCTACTCTTTTAATTAATGGAGAATATGTTTCTATACATAACTATATTATTTCTTGTTTTCTCTCTTCTGCTACTTGTTTATACTCTACTTTGTTCCATTAGACACATTTTCCTTAAATTTGCAATATCAGTATATACTAAAACAGTCTTTTGTTGCATTTCCAACTTATATTTTAGCATTCATTCTTATTTATAGTATATAAAAATAGAAATTTGTGCAGTCAAATCTCTCTTTTCCTTTATGGTATTTGGCATATTTTTATCATTAATATTTTTATATATTTTTATTAGGTATTTTCTTCATTTACATATCAAATGCTATCCCAAAAGTCCCCCATACCCTCCCCTCCCCAATCTCCTAACCACCCAATCCCACTTCTTGGCCCTGGCATTCCCCTGTACTGGGGCATATAAAGTTTGCAATACCACGGGGCCTCTCTTAACAAAAAAGGCCAACTAGGCCATCATCTGCTACATATGCAGCCAGAGAAACAAGCTCTGGGGGTACTGGTTAGTTGATATTGTTGTTCCACCTATACGGTTGCAGACCCCTTTAGCTCCTTGGGTACTTTCTCTAGCTCCTCCATTGGGGGCCCTGTGTTCCATCCAATAGCTGACTGTAAGCATCCACTGCTGTGTTTTCCAGGAACTGGCATAGCCTCACAAGAGACAGCTATATCAGGGTCCTTTCAGCAAAATCTTGCTGGTGTATGTGATGGTGTCTGCGTTTGGAGGCTGAATATGGGATAAATCCCCAGGTATGGCAGTCTCTAGATGGTCCATCCTTCTCAGCTCCAAACTTTGTCTCTGTAACTCCTTCCACGGGTGTTATGTTCCCAATTCTAAGAAGGGGCAAAGTGAACACACTTTGGTCTTCATTCTTCTTGAGTTTCATGTGTTTTGAAACTTGTAACTTGGGTATTCTAAGTTTCTGGGTTAATATCCACTTATCAGTGAGTACATATCATGTGAGTTCTTTTGTGATTGGGTTACCTCACTCAGGATGATACCCTACAGGTCCATCTATTTGCCTAGGAATTTCATAAATTCGTTCTTTTTAATACCAGGGTAATACTCGTTTCGTAAATGTACCACATTTTCTGTATCCATTCCTCTGTTGAGGGGCATCTGGGTTCTTTCCAGCTTCTGGCTATTATAAATAAGGCTGCTATGAACATAGTGGAGCATGTGTCCTTATTACCAGTTGGAACATCTTCTGGATATATGCCCAGGAGAGGTATTGCTGGATCTTCCGGTAGTACTATGGCCAATTTTCTGAGGAACCACCAGACTGATTTCGAGAGTGGTTGTACAAGCTTGCAATCCCACCAACAATGGAGGAGTGTTCCTCTTTCTCCACATCCTAGCCAGCATCTGCTGTCACCTGAATTTTTGATTAGCCATTCTGACTGGTGTGAAGTGGAATCTCAGGGCTGTTTTGATTTGCATTTCCCTGATGATTAAGAATGCTGAACATTTTTTTCAGGTACTTCTCAGCCATTCGGTATTCCTCAGGTGAGAATTCTTTGTTTAGCTCTGAGCCCCATTTATAATGGGGTTATTTGATTTTCTGGAGCCCACCTTCTTGAGTTCTTTATATATATTGGATATTAGTCTCCTATCTGATTTAGGATAGATAAAGATCCTTTCCCAAACAGTTGGTGGTCTTTTTTCTTATTGACAGTGTCTTTTACATTACAGAAGCTTTGCAATTTTATGAGGTCCCATATGTCGATTCTGGATCTTACAGCACAAGCCATTGCTGTTTTATTCAGGAATTTTTCCCCTGTGCCCATATCTTTGAGGCTTTTTCCTACTTTTTCCTCTATAAGTTTCAGTGTCTCTGGTTTTATGTGGAGGTCCTTAATCCACTTAGATTTGACCTTAGTACAAGGAGATAGGGATGGATCAATTCACATTCTTCTACATGCTAACCCCCTGTTGGTCAGCACCATTTATTGAGAATACTGTCTTTTTTTCACTGGATGGTTTTAGCTTCCTTGTCAAAAATCAAGTGACCATAGGTGTGTGGGTTCATTTCTGGGTCTTCAATTCTATTCCATTGTTCTACTTCTCTGTCGCTATACCAGTACCATGCAGTTTTTATCACAATTGCTCTGTAGTACAGCTTTAGGTCAGGCATGGTGATTCCACCAGAAGTTCTTTTATCATTGAGAATAGTTTTTGCTATCCTAGGTTTTTTTTGTTATTCCAGATGAATTTGCAAGTTGCCCTTTCCAATTCGTTGAAGAATTGAGTTGGAATTTTGATGGGGATTGAGTTGAATCTGTAGATTACTTTTGGCAAGATAGCCATTTTTACTATATTGATCCTGCCAATCCATGAGCATGGGAGATCTTTCCATTTTCTGAGGTTTCTTTATTTCTTTCTTCAGAGATTTGAATTTCTTATCATACAGATCTTTAACTTCTTTAGTTAGAGTCACACCAAGGTATTTTATATTATTTGTGACTATTGTGAAGTGTGCTGTTTCCCTAATTTCTTTCTCAGCCTGTTTATCCTTTGTGTAGAGAAAGGCCATTGACTTGTTTGAGTTAATTTTATATCCAGCTACTTCACTGAAGCTGTTTATAGGGTTTAGGAGTTCTCTGGTGGAATTTTTAGGGTCACGTATATATACTATCATATCATCTGCAAAAAGTGATATTTTGACTTCTTCCTTCCCAATTTGTATCCCCTTGATCTCCTTCTGTTGTCGAATTGCTCTGGCTAGGACTTCAATTACTATATTGAATAGGTAGGGAGAAAGTGGGCAGCCTTGTCTAGTCCCTGATTTTAGTTGGATTGCTTTCAGCTTCTCACCATTTACTTTCATGTTGGCTACTGGTTTGCTGTAGATTGCTTTTAATATGTTTAGGTATGGGCCTTGAATTCCTGATCTTTCCAAAACTTTTTATCATGAATGGGTGTTGGATTTTGTAAAATGCTTTGTCATGTGGTTTTTGTCTTTGAGTTTGTTTATATACTGGATTACGTTGATGGTTTTCCGTATATTGAACCATCCCTGCATCCCTGGGATGAAACCTACTTGGTCAGGATGGATGATTGTTTTGATGTGTTCTTGGATTCTGTTAGTGAGAATTTTATTGAGTATTTTTGCATCAATATTCATAAGGGAAATTGGTCTGAATTTCTCTATCTTTATTGGGTCTTTCTGTGGTTTATGTATCAGAGTAATTGTGGCTTCTTAGAATTAATTGGTTAGAGTACCTTCTGTTTTTCTTTTGTGGAATAGTTTGAGAACTAAAATTAGATCTTCTTTGAAGATATGATAGAACTCTGCCCTAAACACTTCTGGTCCTGGGGTTTTTGTTGTTGTTGTTGTTGTTGTTTGTTTTTTTGTTTTGTTTTTTGTTTATTTTTTGTTTTGTTTTTTTGGGTTTTTGGGTTGTTTTTTTTTTTTTTTTTTTTTTTTTTGGTAGGGAGACTATTAATGACTGCTTCTATTTCTTTAGTGGATATAGGACTGTTTAGGTCATTAATCTGATCCTGATTTAACTTTGGTACTTGGTATCTGTCTAGAAATTTGTCCATTTCATCCAGGTTTTCCAGTTTTGTTGAGTATAGCCTTTTGTAGAAGGATCTGATGGTGTTTTGGATTTCTTCAGGATCTGTTGTTATGTCTCCCTTTTCATTTCAGATTTTGTTTTTAGGATGCTGTCCCTGTGCCCTCTAGTGAGTCTGGCTAAGGGTTTATCTATCTTGTTGATTTTCTCAAAGAACCAGCTCCTCCTTTGGTTGATTCTTTGAATAGTTCTTTTTGTTTCCACCTTGGTTGATTTTGCCCCTGAGTTTGATTATTTCCTGCAGTCTACTCCTCTTTGTTCTAGAGCTTTTAGGTGTGTCATCAAGCTGCTAGTGTGTGCTCGCTTCAGTTTCTTTTTGGAGGAACTTAGAGCTATGAGTTTTCCTCTTAGAAATGCTTTCATTGTGTCCTATAAATTTGGGTATGTTGTGGCTTCATTTTCATTAAACTCTAAAAAGTCTTTAATTTCTTTCTTTATTCATTCCTTGACCAAGGTATCATTGAGAAGAGTGTTGTTCATTTTCCACATGAATGTTGGCTTTCTATTATTTATGTTGTTATTGAAGATCAGCCTTAGTCCATGGTGATCTGATAGGATGCATGGGACAATTTCAATATTTTTGTGCATGTTGAGGCCTGTTTTGTGACCAATTATGTGGTCAATTTTGGAGAAGGCACCATGAGGTGCTGAGAAGAAGGTTTATCTTTTTGTTTTAGGATAAAATGTTCTGTGGATGTCTGTTAAATCCATTTGTTTCATAACTTCTTTTTTTTTTCAAATATATATGTCTTGTTTTCTCCCAAAAGAGCCCACATTGTTCTTGTGATTAGAATCTCGTTTCTGGAGCCAGGAACTGAGGCCTCCTCACTCGTCAGCCTGCTGCACAGTTCCCTTCTCAGACACATAGATGCCGTTCAAAAACTTCCTGATATCCTTGTTTTTAAGTGTTGTGGCTTGCTGAATCAGGGCAGCTGAATTTGAAACAAGTTCAATATCATTTCCTTCAAGGATTAACTCATCCTTCTGGGCTTGAGAGACAGAACAAGCAACACCTGTCCTCATCCGAACCCTGCGGATGTATTTTTTCCCCAAGAAATTTCGGATTTCAACCAAAGAGCCATTCTCCTGGATGACAACGTTGATGGGGAAGTGAGCGTACACAGATCGCATCTTGTATCGGAAGCCCAGTGTGACACCTTTGATCATGTTCTGAACATGACTGCAGATGGTCCTGACGGTGGCCAGTTCCTTTCTGTTACCATTTGTCAACCCAGAGCGTTTTCTTTTTCTTCCCAAGAAGACTCAGCTCCATGTTGATGTGATTGAAGTCCCTCCGCAGTGTCCCCCCGGGGCCCTTCACAATGACCGTGTGCCCCTTCAGAGTGATTTTGACATTCTCTGGAATGTCCACAGTCTGATTGCTGAGAATGGTCGTCATCCTCGCAGTAGATGGGGCAAAAGCTATTTCATAACTTCTGTTAGTTTCACTGTGTCTCTGTTTAGTTTCTGTTTCTAGGATCCATCCATTGATGAAAGTAGGGTGTTGAAGTCTCCCACTATTATTGTGTGAGGTGCAATGTGTGCTTTGACCTTTACTAAAGTTTCTTTAATGAATGTGGCTGCCCTTGCATTTGGAGCATAGATGTTCAGAATTGAGAGTTCCTCTTGGAAGATCTTACCTTTGATGAGTATGAAGTGCCCCTCCTTTTCTTTTTTGATAACTTTCAGTTGGAAGTCGATTTTATTCAATATTTGAATAGTTATTCCAGCTTGTTTCTTCAGACCATTTGCTTGGAAAATTGTTTTCCAGCCTTTCACTCTGAGGTAGTGTCTGTCTTTTTCCCTGAGATGGGTTTCCTGTAAGCAGCAAAATGTTGGGTCCTGTTTGTGTAGCCAGTCTGTTAGTCTATGTCTTTTTATTGGGGAAATGAGTCCATTAATTTTAAGAGATATTAAGGAAAAGTACTTGTTGCTTTCTATTACTTTTGTTGTTAGAGTTGGCATTCTGTTCTTGTGGCTGTCTTCCTTTAGGTTTGTTGAAGGATTACTTTCTTGCTTTTTCTAGGGCGTAGTTTCTGTCCTTGTATTTTTTTTCCCCTGTTATTATCCTTCAAACGGCTGGATTCTTGGAAATATATTGTGTGAATTTGGTTTTGTCATGGAATACTTTATTTTCTCCATCTATGGTAATTGAGAGTTTGGCTGGGTATAGCAGCCTGGGCTGGCATTTGTGTTCTCTTACGGTCTGTATAACATCTGTCCAGGATCTTTTGGCTTTCATAGTCTCTGGTGAGAAGTCTGGAGTAATTCTAATAGGCCTGCCTTTATATGTTACTTGACCTTTTACCCTTGCTGCTTTTAATATTCTATCTTTATTTAGTGCATTTGTTGTTCTGATCATTATGTGTCGGGAGGAATTTCTTTTCTGGTCCAGTCTATTTGGAGTTCTGTAGGCTTCTTGTATGTTCATGGGCATCTCTTTTTTAAGGCTTGGGAAGTTTTCTTCTATAATTTTTGTTGAAGACATATGCTGGCCCTTTAAGTTGAAAATCTTCATTCTCATCTGCTCCTATTATCTGTAGGTTTGGTCTTCTCATTGTGTCCTAGATTTCCTGGATGTTTTGAGTTAGGATCTTTTTGGATTTTGCATTTTCTTTGATTGTTGTGTCCATGTTCCCTATGGAATCTTCTGAACCTGAGATTCTCTCTTCATCTCTTGTATTCTGTTGTCATTAAGCTTTTTTTATTGGAAAAACCTGTGGGTTTTCTTAACAAGCACACCAAACTTTACTAAATGACAAAAATCCTTATTTGAAAACAAAATGTAACCAGAATGATGTAACTTTATTCTTAATAACTAAAGTATTCATAAAGGACATGAATTTAGAGGTACTCTTGAATAGATATAAAGATCTCAGGACTTAAATAAAATTATCTTTAAAACGATTGCAAAGAGTACTTTAGTAAAGAGCAAAAAATACATCAGTGAAGATTAGTAACTCATAAATGCAAAATTGTATATCAATCTTTTAGAGACGCTACTTAGTTCTAATACATTATTAGACATTATTATATTATCTGCATCCTAATTTAGCTTGTTTCATTTGGAACAAATATTTAACAAGTACTCAAGTATTAAGATATCATTGAAGTATATTTGTAACATTTCCTTGAAATCTGGCCTTTTCAAGGTCTGAATAAATTTTATGATAATTTAAATTTTTGTGCAGCATTTGAGAAATCTTTAGGGTCTTTTATAGTCATTTAACACTTGAATAATATCTTACTAATTTTTGAAATGAACTTCTTTGATATCTGAGCAACAATATTTATATTAAAAGGCATTTGTATTTTTACATTTATTTATTTTATTAGTATGATAGAAACAGGTAGAGATACAGAAAGACAGAGATATAGAGATACTGAAACAGAGACAGAGAGAAAGAGACATAGAGATACTGAAACAGAGACAGAGAGAAGACACACATATTCCAAACACAGGTAAAGAGTCAGAAAACACTCTTCAATAGTCAGTTCTGGCCTTCCTCTTTGTTGAAGCTACACCTCTCTCATTGTCTCTGCTATTATTCTATATTCTCCAGGCTAGCTGTCCCATATACTTCCTGGTAATTCTTCTATCTTCACCTCCCAGTCCACTGTTGGAACACTAGAATTACAAAGGTATGCCATCCATTTTACATGGACTCTGAGGATCAAATTTGGGTCATTGGGTGAGGCATTTCCTCACCACTGACCCAACAGATATTATTTTTAGTTAATTCCACTAGTTAGGTCTTTTAGATTTGTTATCTTATTTAATTTAAACAATTACATGTAAGGCATTTATGTCATCTCTGACTTGCAGATAAGAAAGAGAGGCCTGGTGAGATAGCTCAGTTGGTTAGGATACTGACTGTTAAGCCTTATGACCTGAATTCAATCCCTGGAATCCATATGGTGGAAGGAGAGAACTAACTCCCACAAGCTGTCTTTTAACTTCTTTACATATTCCATGATACACATATATGTGCAGCATTAAATAAATGAATATAAAAAGCAGAACCAAAGAGACTATACAAGTGTCTAAGTATATAATATAAGGAGAAAGAAGTAAGAACCAAATCCTGGTAAGTCTAACTCTATTGCTCATATTCTACAGCTATGGTAGAGATCAGCATGCATCCTTACTGTCATATACATTGTTCTGTCTAGTGTTTGTCAACTTGACATTAGCAAAAGTCATCTGAGAGGAGAGAACCTCAATTTGGAAAATGTCTACCTAAGATTGTGCTGTAGACAAGCTTGTAGAATATTTTTAAAATTAATGATTGATGGGGAAGGGCCCAATGCATTATGGGTGGTATAACCCCTGGACTGATGGTCCTGCCAAATAAACTCTGTCCTCCCTAAGTTGCTTTGGCCATGGTTTTTCATCACAGTAATAATAACCTAACTAAGACAAGTTTATACCAGGGTAGTGGGGTATTGCTGTGAGAGAATTGTAGGACTTTGGAACTTTTGGCTGGAAAAGTTACTGAGTGTTTAGAATGCAGTGAGCCTACTTAGAAGCATTCTTATCTTAGAAGATAAGAATGTTGAAAGCAGTACAGATGACAGAGGCCTGGCTTTTGAAGTTTCAGAGGGAAACAAAGACTCTATCTGGCTTTTTGGATAAAGAATTTGTAGTTTTGACTGAAGAATCAAGTGTGGTTAACAAGATACCTGGGTTACTAAAGTGAAATCTTTGATTTACTTGGGGTCCTGGTATCTGTACCTAGGCCCTCATGCACAAAAGTCTGAGATTCAAGAGAATGTTTTAACTGTAAGCCCTTATAAAGAAACAATTGTGTTACATAAATCCAGTATATAATATCAAAAAAGAAATATTCCATTTCCAAAAGAATAATAATACAAACATAGCAAGAAAAAAACCAGACTAAAGAAAGGTAAAAACCCAGCAGGGCAAACAACAAATTTTGTAGCTTCATGTCTAGCATCTGGGGCTCTTGATAACATTATTGTAAACAGTAGATAGCCCTTGCAGCACTTACAGCCTCTTGGTTGGACCAGCTTTTCTCTGCAGACATTCCATAGTCCTAGTATCTCAAACATCCCTGGAGATTCTATTACAATTATGCTTCTCTTAATTCACACAGTGGCATCTTAGGGCCTCTTTATAGAGAATCTGACTCTGCCAAACATTTTTGGCCTTAGTAATTTTCTGAAACCATACTACAAACCTTCTCTCTCTCTCTCTCTCTCTCTCTGTGTGTGTGTGTGTGTGTGTGTGTGTGTGTGTGTGTGTGTATGTGTATGTATGTATGTATGTATGTATGTATGTATGTGTTTTCATAAGCACATAAAAGTATGCATGCCTGTATGTGTAGAGGCCATAATGTTGATGTTTTCCCCACTCTCCAACTTGTTTTATGGGAAAGAACACCTCACTAAACCAGGAAGTCATTTACCTGACTAGAACTGAATGTCTGCCAAGCTCCACTTCTTTGGTTTGGAAGTCTCTACTTCTTTGGTATTTGGATTATAGGTATTCAGCACAGCACTTTTAAAGCTCTGATGGCCTTATAACACTTACATTTTGCACACTGCACATCAGTGCAAAAAACAAGCATTTGTGTGGCTGATATTGCCAAGTTCTGCTGCCAGTTCAGTATGTAGTCTGCTCCCCTTCTACCACAACAATAATGACCCTATGCCTTGGAAGCTGAATCTGGGGAAAGACTTCTTTAGGTTTTTTTTTTAATCTGGTTAGCCCTTTAGTAGAATTCTTGTTTCAGTTTCTTTTTCTTCAAATTCATTAACAGCTTTATAAGCTGGAGCCTTTGAGGGGCAGAATTTTACCCTCAGGGTAACCCAATTGCTCCATGACACAGTGGTGCTAATGTCTTTAAAAATTACAGTGCTTTATCTGCACTGTTGCTACCCACAGTTTTAAACTTATGTTTTTCTTCCATGCCTAGCTGCACATGTTTTGTATCTTCCTATTCTCTTTCACTACAGATCTAACTAATAGTGCTGAGCAGTAACCATGCCCCAGCCTGAAGGTTGTGGTGTCTGCTGGGGTTGTTCTGGTGGGGATATGTATTCAAATGCTAAATTCTAACCAGAGGGATTCAAGGTGTGAGCTAAGGGCTGAGCCACACTGCAATTAGAAACAGCTTTTTCAGTAAATAAACACAATCTTGGGGGCTCACAGTGTGATCAAATATCCTGCAACAGGTGTCCTTACATTTCTTCTGCCAACAATTTAGTTTCATTAGTTTTAAAACCAGCTTCATTCAAGCTTTTAGGACACTGGCAGGAAGTAGCCAGATTTTTGCCAGAATATAATACAAATGGCCTTTAGCCCAATTCACTGTAGAGGAGTTTTAATTTAGCAACATGGCTGTTCTGGCAAAAGAAGACCTTCTAGGTCTGTGTGATTCAGCTAGAATGCAGACACATTCTGGATTACAGTATGATCTGGCTGGATACAGATATACCCTCAGTACACAACTCTAATCCATAACAATGACGATAAAGTTAGTTTGTAGAAGGAAGCAGCAAGTTTCAAAGTGATATCGAATTGAGGGGTAGATGAAGTGATGAGTTAGAGAAGATGTGAAAGAGTGAGAAATATCATATGCCCAACTCTTCTGAGAACAGCACATGATGAAAAGGCTCCTTTAGAGCAGTGCAGGCAAAGAAAATAAAGGTGGTGGCAGTTTTATTGGGGCAGTTTTACAAAGACAGGTAGCAGAGAGAACAAGCTAGACACAGGTGAAAACAGAATGAGAAGGAAAAGGAGCCAGAAGATTAAGACATTGCCAAAGTTTGTATGAGGCCAAGCAGAGTAATTTAGTGAGAAGTCAAGGGTAACCAGTTTGAATCAGTCATCTTGGAAGATTAGATTGCATAGAGGCTAGAAGCTTCCAGGCTTAGGTTTGAAGATACTTACAACAGAGAAAGAAAGGATCTGGGCTCAGCTCAAACTGTGTATGACTCTCATCTCATTCTCAATCTGAGGAAATAAAAAAAGAAATCTACAATTCTCAATGTAGACTGTAGATCCTGCTCTTTTCTGAAAACTTGTTAGCACAGTCTTTATTGTCTGCATTTGCATTTTATATTTGCATTTTGGTCTTCCCTAAATGTCCTATTAAGTTCTAGTCATAGCATTTCATGGCTTCTCTAACCTATAGATCTAAAATCTTCCAATTTTTCCTGCAAACCATTTTCAAAATCCCACAAACCACATGATCTAGAAGTCACGGCAATGGGCTCATTACTTGTTAGCAATGTTTTCTTTCAGCTTCTTTTCTCATTATTGTGAGTAAATACCCAATATAATAAACTTAACATTATTTTAATTCATTGATTAAGAAGGGACATTGTCTGTCATGGTGAAGATTCATGGTAATGGGAAAAATAAGTGGTGACTAGTTGGCTACATTTCATACACAGGAAAAGAGGAGGAAAAATAATTCTGGTGCTCTGCTAATTTTTTTATTTTTCCATTTTATATCAGTCCAGAACTTGAGCCTATGGGATGGTACTACCCACTTTCAGGTATGGTCTTCTCACCTCAGCTAAACCTCTCTGGATATATCCTAACAAACACATGCACAAATATATCTTGTATTTTCAGAATCCATAAATAAGTTTTAATAGTTACCTGATCTAGTCTCCTTTCCTAAACTAAGGTCATATGTGTGTGTTCAAAGATAGATGGTGAAACTACGTAAATCTATTCTCAAATGTTTTTGTTCTGTTTCTTTCTCTGGCCACTGCATAGAGTTATATTCTCATTCATTCTCTCTCTCTCTCTCTCTCTCTCTCTCTCTCTCTCTCTCCCCCTACCTACCTGTGACTCTATTTCTTAATTATAAAGTAGGAATAAAAGCAAATTGTAAGTCATAAATGGCATAGCAATTTGCAGTAAAATATATAGAAATCTTTTTGTGAAAATTTTAATTTTAAGGTTTAACAATGATAACAAGCACTTAGGTTATAATAGGGAGAAAAAAAGAATGTTATTGCTATTTAATTTCGTGATATTCTGAGATTAGAAAAGGAATCTTATTCATTTGGAAAGAAACTACCTATATTTGAAGAATTTGAAATTAACATAAAACTACTTATTTCATAAGAATTGGCATTATCAGTGTTCAAAAAATGAACTACCTTTATCATTATGTACAAATTTACAACATTATGTAAATGTAATCTATCCTTCTCGTAGGCTTTTTTTCAACAAATTCATCTTTTATTTATTTGGCAGCTATGTTCTAGTCATTTTGTGTCATATCTGAGACCGTCATTTAGGAAAAGGACATCTTAAGAATTTAGGTATTTTTCCAGTCTTTGCATTAAGTGTCTGAAAAAATATTGGACATATGTAATGGAACTGCAAATTATCTCTAGTGTTAACATTTTCTTGGCCCCAGCCTTTCTATGTTTGCCTGTCCATCTGTTTGTCTTTGAACAACTCTAAGATCCCCTATTTAAAAACTAATTATTGACGTTTTAGTAAGCTCAACCCTTATCGGGATTCTGAAAAGGGTAAGATATGTTTTTTATTCACATTTAGCTATGTCTTCCCCTTTCTTCATTATTGTAGATCAGGTACCTTCTTTCTTAACTGTGAGCTCACTTTTTCTCAATAATTTTTTATATAGATCTTCTACAGTAGGACATTAAAATGTACAAAATAAATGTCTTCATTTGATGTGAATTAAAAACCTTATCTAAAAATGTATTTTTCAGACCAATCTAAAAATAAGGCAGATATTGGAGGCAGATGTGCTTTTTCTGCTGCCCTTAAACGGTTAACTGTGATTACTCAGCCACCAACACAGAATACAGATCCTATTGGTAAACCTCTGGTTAGTCTGTATGCATCAGGATCATGCCGGTATCAAAATCTACAAATCTCTGAGATACACTCATGAAAATCCTGAGTGTTTAAATCTAGCAAGTGGGGTCTAGGAAGGAAAGGAGGGAGGGAAGGGGAGAGAGGTAAAGAGTAAGAAATGAATACAGACAAATAGTTGGGTTAAACTGCAGTCCTGTTCATATATAAAACTATAACTAGTGGTCCTATTGAGACATGGTAAAAGGATGAGAGAACCATATTGCTAATCATCAGGCTTCAGAGGAAGCTAAATACAAGGTTTCCCCAAGTCAGTTTTCATTGCAAGCCCAGTGGTCCATATTTAAAAGTTTCAAATTCATCACTTTAACACAACATTTAATTAAGATCCTGAGCACAGGATTTAGTTTTTATTCTCACCCAGACATAAATTGGTTGCGGCTTCTCTGGAGCTTTAAATCACATGGACTAGATGCAGTTAGAAATACCTAGGAGCATATAAAGTATTTTTCAGTGGAGATGAGGAATACTCTTTTTCTCTAAAAGGCTTTAGCTGTATGTTTAGAATCTTTTATTTCTTCAACTCCCTACTCCCAGGTGTACATGGAAGTATTTAACTCTAACATTCTAATTAGAGACCTCCCGTGTTGAAAAGTTCTGTTTATGCATATGAAATGCATGTTGTCTCATGTCTTACCCCACAGAGAATGCTCCATTGCTCTGATTATTGAGCAGATTTTACAGTGCACTCTGTGGACAAGCTTCATTCTTCCTTCTCTTACCTGCCCACATTTTCTTTGGTTCTTTCTTCTTCACCAATTTGGGACTCTACCACGTCTTATTTCCCTGACAGTCTCGTGCCAGGAAATGTCATTTAGGTCTCCTTGTTCTTCATACAGTCCTACAAACATAGCTCATAACTAAGGTATCCTCTTGACCCTCAAGGTTCTTTTTTTTTTTTAAGAAGGAAAAAGAAAGAAAAATAAAATGCACAGTTCTGTGTTTTGATATTCTCTAATCTTCAGTTTTCCCTGCAAACAACTCATATAGGAACATGCAATAATCTTGTTCTGTGTAATTTAGCCATACTTCAATTTCATAGAGGTAAAAATCCATTATTTTGCCTTGTTCCCTTTTTTTTTTCATTAACTCAGAATACATTTTAGAGCCTCCTTCTACTTTCCAATATAATAAACACCAGAGAAGAGGGTTACAGTGAATTTTTTTTAACCTTTTTTTTTTTTTCAGAAAATCTGGGGCTGATAGCATTAAAGATTCAGTCCAATTTAATCTCTATTGAAAATACTGTGTAAGTTTGCAATGCTCTATAAATAACAGTCACATTCTTTAAAGTTGTCCATGGTTTATGGAGGACCCCAATTAAACTCAAAACAGCTGAAAGAATAAGGCTGGCAAAGAAAATACATGTGTAGTATTCTAGGCAGGCTAAACCATAGAATAAATCAAATTCTAATCTCCGTAAAGTCATTGAGCATCCACATTTTGTCGTGATCAAGTACTAAGTAATAAATTCAACCAATTTTACACAATCATATAAATAAGTCTTTTATTCTACAGGTGACTGGTTGGAAGTTTTGGATGAGAACATACATTTAGAGCAATCAAACCTAAATCAAATCTCATTTCCCTAACCTCATATTCTGCCAACTCTTCTTTATTACTATTTAATAAACTCTTGCTGCCTATATATTAAAATTGTATATGTTTCAAGATATTATATTAGAGAATAAGTAAAATACCAGTGTGCTAACTTTCCAACTTTCAATTCTCTGATATATTATATAAGAGAGTGGTCAAGGCTGAAGGAGATAACATTGCAGAACACACAGTAACTTGATTTTCATGGGCAGCTTTATATTCCAGTTTACCGGGAGTGGCACAAATAACAGAAAAATACGGTAGTGGCAAATAAGTAAACTGCAAAATGTACCACATCTACAACTAACAGTCCCTGGCTAGCTTGAATATCCCCATTTAATGAAATGTTCTTATTTGAAATACTTCCAAATTAGTAGAAAGTTTAAACTGTCTCTTTATCCATGTTTGATGAGAGGAGTTAAGTTCTTCTGCCATTTGATGGGGATTGGGTAAGAAAACTGGCTGTGAATTAACTGAACAAATTTCTCTGAGTGGTATCCTATATGATAAGAACCACGTGGCTGAATTGCACAGCAACTTTAGAATGTAGGGCTTATATTTCACAGTATGCATTCACACATTCTTTCTCTTTTCCTAAACATAACCATCTCTTCCCCTATTTGTTTCCTTTTTATCACCTACAAACATATCTCATATCTAAATATAAAACTGGCAAGAATGAATGTCTATAATATTGGCAATAGAGTACTGGAAATACTAAGCTCTGGTAGTTTCACTCTGTGTGAATACTAGCACAGTGTTACCCAGGCTGCCTCCATTTGAAATCAGGTTTTTAATCCTTCAGGAAAAACAAAACAAAAACAAAACAAAATAGCAACAACAACAAAACAACCAGTGGGCAACCTTGTAAATCTGGCTTTAAATTTAACAGGTTTTCTAAGATGACATTGTCTGTTCCTCCTACCCATTAGTATTTATATACAGTGTCCTCAACTAATGTCTATTTTGTCAATCAGTTTATCATTTAGACACATACTAAATAGAAAGAAAAATGTCCTCAAATCCATTAGAGCTGAAGAACTGGAAAAAAAAGCAGAGGGGTGGTAGGAACTCATCATTGTGTGTGGATATTTGGGGACTTACTGGATAAATGATTTCTATGTATCCAACATGCAAAGTTTTCCCAACATGTTTAGTCAATGAATATTTTTTTTCCTTTTTTTTTCCATTTTTTATTAGGTATTTAGCTCATTTACATTTCCAATGCTAGTCAATGAATATTATTGCAGTCAGAGAAACCTAGCCATCTACATTCATTTTCATTATTTCTTGAGTTTGTCTCATCTAATTGTGCCTTTCCCTTTAATTTTGTTTTTATTAGTCTGCAGAGTCTTTCTTCATTCCATTTAGCTTGCAAAAATCAACATTAATCATTTGTCTATTCAAGCACCTTATGAGGTAACAGGAATCTATTACTGCCTTCAACTTCCTTTTGAAACATTCATTACCTTTCTTACTGTTTAAAACCGTGAAACATTCCTGGTGTACATGTTTAGGCTGATGTAGAGGAATACTGTTCTGTAGAATAAAACAACAGGGTATATGACATTTCCAAGAAAAAAAAAAACGAATAAAGTCATTTGAAATTAACTCCCTTAGAAGTCTATTAATCCGTTGTTCATATCTGTTGAATACTGTCTGAACCACGGCGCACTGCTGATGTAATCGCTGGACTGCTTCATTCTTTAATGAGCAAAAACTAAAGGAGGAGACAAAATACCTTGAAAGCAGAATTAACATCTCATTTTTTTCCTAAGCACTGGCAAGTTGTTTATTAGAAAGGTGCCTTTTAATTCATTTATTTATTCGTATTTTCTTAAGTCCCAGTCTTTGCCCCCAGTACATACAAAGGCACAGATGTTGGATGGTGAACTTTGGGAAGTCCTTCATCCTCTAAGGATGCTTGTGACTGTAAACTGGTGTGCTTGCCTCAGGTTTCCATAATTATTGTTATATGAATGATATGAAACAAAATATTTGGTAGGCCATCTTCTCTCATTCTATACAGATCACTTTCTACCTTCTAGTTGATTACTCTACAAAGGTCCTTGTTTGAGAATATGTGTGACGGTTATAAACAAGAAAGCAAATTACCTTATTCATATATTCCAAAGTATAAATCAATTTAGAAAAACTATCCATGCAGTGGTACACCAAATTTACCTAGAACCCCCCACTCCCCCCGCACACACACACTTTTTTTAAGGATACAATCTTTAAACTAATGATTTACGTTTGCATAGAAACTAATGGGCTTCATTATGAAATCTGCATATATGTATGTTCCTATTCATCCTCAAACTCTCCTCTCCAACCTTCTCTCTCTCTCTCTCTCTCTCTCTCTCTCTCTCTCTCTCTCTCTCTCTCTCTCTCTCTCTCTCCTTGTAAAACCACAAATCTCTGGGACCCATCTCCAAACTGGGTTTTCTAGTTAATCAGGTTTGAGATAAGGATTTCATTTGCATTTCTAACAAGTTCCCAGCTGAAGTCACTGGATGTTGCTGTTCTTGGGCTACTTTGCGGGAAACACTGGTCTATAGAGTTCTTTGAAGACATTACATTTACGAGACTGAAAATATAAATCTTATATGTTACCTATAAATCAGAGTCTAGTACTACCAAAATAGCAGACTGTGTTTTCTAATTGAGGCCCAGGGATTTAACAATCTCTAGCCTACTTCATTCACTCCTCAGGCCTCTATCTCCTTAGCTTTCCCCTCAGGGCATCAGAAAGCGATGTGTTTAAATAATTTATTCACACACTAAAAGCCTTCTTTGGGGGAAACCCACTCTTTCTCTTATTCTGGTGCTTTCTGAAGTGCTCTGTTATATAAGAAACAAATTACTCTCAAATTTAAGCAGATGTCAACAACTATTTCCCTAGTCAAAGCTGATTGGGACCAGTGTGCAAGAAAGCTCTTCAGCATTTTCTCTTTCTGATGAAGGGAAGATCAGGCAAAATCAATATTAATCTGAGTGCTCAGATTCTTACAGTTGAATTTAAATAATGAAATAAAATGGCTACCTTTTCTTTTCACAAAATGCTTTCTTTCCTCCCCAAAACTTATATAGTATTTTGGCTAGATGAGCATTTGCTAATGTATTCCCTGAACACATTAGTAGAAACCTTCCACAGAGTAGCCTCAGGTTTTCTTACATGGTAAAACGGCTGTAGTTAAAATGTAAGCGGGGAAGCTTCCTTCTCCCCCAGAAAAGCCAGTTCTTCACATGGACTGTTATGAAAGCCTGCTGGCTGAGGGAGCCTCGGGTACAATGACTCCGCAGTTATTTTAAATATCAGTGTGGGAGGGAGGGGGATGGAATGGACAGAAGCTTGACGAATTCCCTTTCCCCACCTCTGGAGAGGAGGAAGTCTGGGCAAGTTGGTGTTTATTTACACAGGGGAATAAAGCATTTGTAGAATAGGTTAGGCTGATGGCAATGGGGGGAAAGGAAAAAGAGACTATGAAGTGGGAAATATTCCATTTATTCGTTTTTTGAAGCAAAATCACACAGCACATAATAGGATAACTTAAAATTTTAATGAGTATGTTATCGTTCATTCATCTCTTTGCCATTTCAGGTTCTTAACATACTGAGCTGAAATATCTGTGTAGCTTTTACCGTCTGGGTGAAATTTAGTCTGTCAGAGTCATGATCAAGAGCAGCCTAAACTAAGCAGATTTCCTGTGATGAGACAGGCTGACTCCATGACAGGCTTCAAATTGGCAGTTCAAGGAGATTAGGCCTAAAAACCCAGGCTTCCGGCAGCTAGTCAGAAACTGCCCCACCACCTGGCCTGAAGCAAGGACAGTGGGTCAGCAGTTTCCAGTCAGCGCCCACAACCAGTAATGTCCTTAGAGATAGAGTAAGAGAAAGCCCACCTACCCTGGGATTCCTCAGCAACAGTTTTCAGCCTCCACGCCTCTGTAATGGTTCCAGAATGAATGCCTAGAGATAGAGTAAGCTAAAGCTTATCTACCCTGGAATTCCAATGTGCTTTAAATCAGGCCTGCAAGTTCCTTTAGTTGTGTCTTTATCTTGGTAATGGGGAGATCATGGCATGCTGGACTTGTGCAGAATAAACCACTCTGCGTTTACATACTATTTGAGTCTGGGGTGACATTCTTTAGTGAATCACAAACCCTTAAAATTGGTATGGTGGTTTCTTCCTGGATACCTGCCCATACCAGGAATTTTCTATTTCTTGACATTTAAAATGTGGACTCTGGGACTTTCTAGTGGCTCCCCCCAGTCGTCGTCCCCCCCACCACCGCTACATTTTTCTATTCATTTTCCTGACCCTTTGGACCCTTCTTTCCTATCTCTTCCCATACCTGATCCTGCCCCCTTCCCCCCCTCCTTTCTCCCTCCCAGACCCCTCCCTCCCTCCATCTCCCATGATTATTTTGCCCCCCCCCCTTCTAAGTAGGACTGAAACATCCACACTTTGGTCTTCGTTCATGTTAAGCTTCATACGGTCTGTGAGTTTTATCGTGGGTATTCTGAGCTTTTGTGCTAATATCTACTTATCAGTGAGTACATATCATTTGTGTCCTTTTGGGTCTGGGTTACCTCACTCAAGATGATCTTTTCTAGTGGATGGTTCTAGTAGAGAAGGGAAGCTGTATATTCTAGTATCTAATTGAAATTCTAGCCTCCAACTTTTACTGGTAGCAGCAGTACCACCATACTTTCTGTGCTGGGTGATTTGGGTCTGAGTTTTAGCTCTTCAAGCTTTTGATTATTTGCAGGCTTGAACTTGGATTTTGAAAGATAGCCAATGACAATTTTTCATACTTTGTATTTTTCTCAGATAAAATTCACATAACATAAAACTTTCACTATATATTATCATCCCCCCAAAATTGTTGAACCCATTAGTCATAATTTCTGGTAATCATGACTGTATTTTCTGTCTCTAGAGGTACTATTTCAGTACATTTCATATAACTGGGTGTGATGGTTAATATTGAAAACAGTAGCAGATGTTATTTATATAAAACAATGGAACTTATCATATTTTCAAAATGCATACAATGTATTTTGATTATATTCACCCCTTTCACCCTCTTTTAAGCCTCTCCCTTCTCCTGCTGATCCTCCATTTCCTGTAAGTGGGACTTCTTTAATTTCTTTTAGTCTTTTTAGACTAGATAATGTACATGAGAGAATACAGACAATGTTTGTATTTAGCTTACATCATGATCTTCAGTTCTATTTCTCTCCCTACCAAGTATCATAATTTTATCCTTTTTTGGTGACTGGATAGTACTCCACTGTATGCTAATGTAATGTGTGTGTGAATGTGTGTAAAATTGCTGAGTCTGGAATGGCTGTTTAAGAGGAAGTGTAACACAGTTCCTGCCTCTGGAGCATTGCTAAGCTGTTAATCCCCACGATCCCCATATTTGCTGATGGTTCCTGTTGCCCTAAAACTGATCTGCTGTCTTTACAAATTTACTTTCACTCTTTCTTTCTGGTGAATAGACTTCCCCCATTTCTTGGAGCTAATCACTCCATAATAAATGAAACAGATGCAGTTCTCAGGAATAAGGAATGGAGGTGGTCATGGTCATAAGGCTGTGGAGGACGAGGAACAGGCCTTCTGCTTGACCTTTAGGGCCATGGGAAAGGATCTAGACAGCATAACCACAAAGACCATTAAAACCTACATGGTCCTTTGTAGAAATAGTTCATTTCCAAACTTGGCTTTGGATTTGGAATTATGAGGAGATGTGTGTACCCTCTGGTCCAATGACTGTTGCATTAATTAGCTAGGGTGAACTTGGGGACATCAAGGAAAGAGAGTCAAGAAGACAAGGCATGGATAGAAAAAGAAAGAATTTATAGAAAACAAGTAAATGGTAGATGGGTTTATTTTATAGGAGAAAAGCTTATATGTGATCAAGAAACAATAGTATTAGAGGCTATGGAATTGCTAAAATGAGAAAACAAATATTAGAGAATTAAAAGATGATGTATAATCATACAAAAAGTTCTTCATTCTCCTAGTTACTTGAAGAATTGGAGATGACCCTGCCTAGAGAGATATTAGAGAGAGCTAGCTGCTTTACTTGCATAAATTTTAAAACTTTGTAAGAAATCATTCCAACCTTAGTAGTCTGTCGCCTTTCTGTTCTTACATGAAAGGAGTTACTAAAGACTGCTGTCTGCTGTACCAGGAAACCACAAGAGCTGTGCCCAGCACCCGTGAAGAACAGGCTGTGTAAAGACTATAAGGAAATGTGCTTTTACTATGTGTTTAGTTTATGCTCTAAGGAAGCTGGGGTTGGAACTAATGACCCAGGGTTCATAGAATTTATGTAAATTTAAATTTTTCTAAAAATATTATAAATAATGATCAAAGCCTTGATATAACTTTAATCAATAAAACAGTGGGTTCAGGCTCTCTGGTTGGGAGAAGATTAAAGAATGAGAGTAGAGAAGGCAAAAGTGTGAGAAAGGAGAAGGCAAAAGAATGAGAAAAATGGGAGAAGGAAGTATGATAAGAATCCTCAGGCAAAGAGAGAACACCTGAGCTGACAGCTTGCATCCACTACTGACACCAAGTCATTATTAAATCAGTGTTGCTCCCATTCTCACCTTTCTAGGGACCCTCATGCTGAGCCTGGCATAAAATTTTCTTCATCCATTCATCTGTTAATGAGCATATAGGTAGGCTCCATATGGACCACTGTGAATAGTGTGTCAATGAGGGTGTGTATGAAAGTATCCCTATTGTTTCCTTCAAGGTTGTATTCAAGATTGGTAAAGCAGAATCATTTGATAATTGTTTTATTTCCTTATTTTATATTAGCACATGAAGTATTAGGTTTCATAATCACATTTTTCAAATGAAATTTGCTTTTTGTTGTTTTTCTTTCAACCTTCTTCTTCTCCATCCTCTATCCCCATTCTACCTTCAGTAGCTTTCTTCATACTTTCATGTGTTTTTGCCATGCCTCATTCTGATTTCAATCCCCTTGTTCCCCACTCTTTCCAGGTGTCCTAACTAGAGTTCACAATCTATATCTACTTTATATCACTTATAAACATACATATATTATTAAAACTTAGAATCCACTTATGAGAATGAACACATAATCTTTGTCTCTCTGATTCTAGGTCAATTAAAATAATTTCCTTACCCATCCAATTTTCCTGAAAAATGCATAATTTCATTCTTCTATAGAGCTAAGTAAAGTCCATTGTGTATATATGCCACATTTTCACTATTCAACCATCCGTTAAAACTAATGATAAGGGAGAAAACAGATATAGAAATAAGCAGAGACTAGAGGGAGGAAGAAGTTGTCATCATTGTGGGAAAGACTGAAGCAAGAACTTTCAGTGTCTTACTTAGGGTTACTGTAGCTGTAATGAAATCCCATGACCAAAAGAAAGTTGGAGAGGAAAGGGTTAGTTTGCCTTAAACTTCCTCATTGCTGTTCATCACTGAAGTCAGGACAATAACCCAAATAGGGCAGGATCCCGAAGGCAGGAGCTGGTGCAGAGGCCATGGAAGCTTGCTGCATATTGGCTTGCTCCCTGTGAGTTGCTCAGCCTGCTTTCTTATAGAACACTGGACGACCTATCAATAATTGTTTAGGCCGTTCTCCATTAATCAGTAATTATTAAGAAAATTCCCTACAATCTTGCCTACAGCCCTATCTTATAGAGTAATTTTCTTAATTGAGGCTCCTTCCCCTCAGATTACTATAGCTTGTGTCAAGTTGACATAAAACTACTCAGTACACACAGCATCTTTTTAAAAAGGAAAAGGAGAAATCAGAGAGTGATAAGGTATGTTTACATACAAGTTAATCATTTAATATTTACAAAAAGGGAGTTGGACACTGTTATCTTGACTTTTTGATAAGGAAAATGAAGTACATTGCAGTTAATTAAATTTCTAAAAGTAATAACTAATAAGTGGTATGATTAGGATGCAAAATAGCATTTGTTTGATTCTAAAACTAGGAAGAGTCAGAGAAAACAAAAATGTTTTTAGCCACAGTTCTAATTTATCATTACCTTGAATGTGCGGAAACTGCTACCCACATCTGTTAAAACTGGTCTGAGGAGAAACTTTGGGTTTGGAACTTTAAAGAGTTTCCTAGGTGTTTTCAATGTATAGTCATAGATGAAAATCACCCTGATAGGTGATATCTCTGCACAGAAGTGAAATGACTTAAGTCTGGGTAGACAGTAAACAAGCAATAAAAGCTGAATGAAATCGTTTTGCTAGTGATAGGATAGTGAAATGTCGATTTGAAGGATACAAAATTGAAGTTGTATGAAAAGGGAGTCAGAAGTGGACACAGAATAAAGAGACTAATAGACTCTACACAGTAATTACAGAGGTAAACGGAGTCTGTAGACAGGTAGCTAGTCAGTAGGAACATAATTTAAGAAAATGCTTTGGGGAAGTTGAAAGCTATGGGTATATTTGTAGACTGGAGGACAAAGGTGTCCACAAAAAGTGAGAATTTGATGTTAACAGAACAAAAAGATTTTTTTATATTGGAAAAGACTAAGATAGGTAATAGGAAAGTAAAATAATGAGATTGTGAAAGTTAGAAAAATAAATTGAATAAAGACCCCAAAGAGCAAAATAATATTCACTTGACACTACATCAAAATAATGTTCAGTGTAATTAATCATTAGTGTTACATGGGTTTCTGAAACAATAAGTAAGGATCATATATATGTGAGAAAATATATAATAGAGTTTACTCACAGCCAAGGATTACACAGGTTGATCAAGTAGTAAGGCAGAGAAATCAACTTTAAGATTGCTAATGAAATTACACAGAGATGCACATTAGAAATCAAAGCAAGACCTTGTCTGATAAAATTGAATATAATACAATTACTTGATATTCTGATTTTGAAAAAAAATAAATGGTATACAAAACTTATATTCAAATGCATTAAGTGGTAAATAATAAGTCTTTTTTAAATAGATATTTTCTTCATTTACATTTAAAATGCTATCCCAAAGTCCCCTATACTCTCCCCCCCAGCCGCACTCTCCTCCCCTATCCACCCACTCCCACTTCTTGGCCCTGGCGTTCCCCTGTACTGGGGCATATAAAGTTTGCATGTCCCATGGGCCTCTCTTTCCAGTGATGGTCGACTAGGCCATCTTTCTATACATATGCAGCTAGAGTCAAGAGCTCTGGGGTACTGGTTAGGTTTCATAATGTTGTTCCACCTATAAGGGTTGAAGATCCCTTTAGCTCCTTGGGTACTTTCTCTAGCTCCGACATTGGGGGCCCTGTGTTCCATCCAATAGATGAATATGAGCATCCACTTCCATATTTGCCAGGCACTGGCATAGCCTCACCAGAGACAGCTATATCAGGATCCTTTCAGCAAAATCTTGTTGTCATATGCAATAGTGTCTGGGTTTGGTGGCCAGTTATGGGATAGACCCCCGGGTAGGGCAGTCTCTGAATGGTCCATCCTTTTGTCTTAGCTGCAAACTTTCTCTCTGTGATTCTTTCCATGGGTATTTTGTTCCCTATTCTAAGGAGGAATGAAGTATCCACACTTTGGTCTTCCTTCTTCTTGACATTCTTTTTTTATTATTATTAGGTATTTTCCTCATTTACATTTCCAATGCTATCCCAAAAGTCCCCCATACCCTCCCCCCAACTCCCCTACCAACCCACTCCCATTCTTTGGCCCTGGCGTTCCCCTGTACTGGGGCATATAAAGTTTGCATGTCCCATGGGCCTCTCTTTCCAGTGATGGCCGACTAGGCCATCTTTCTATACATATGCAGCTAGAGTCAAGAGCTCTGGGGTACTGGTTAGGTTTCATAATGTTGTTCCACCTATAAGGGTTGCAGATCCCTTTAGCTCCTTGGGTACTTTCTCTAGCTCCTCCATTGGGGACCCTGTGATCCATCCAATAACTGACTGTGAGCATCCACTTCTGTGTTTGCTAGGCCCCGGCATAGTCTCACAAGAGACAGCTATATCAGAGTCCTTTCAGCAAAATTTTGCTAGTGTATGCAATGGTGTCAGCATTTGGAGGCTAAGTATGGGATGGATCCCTGGATATGGCAGTCTCTAGATGGTCCATCCTTTTGTCTCCGCTCCATACTTTGTCTCTATAACTCCTTCCATGGGTGTTTTGTTCCCAATTCTAAGAAGGGGCAAAGCGTCCACACTTTGGTCTTCGTTCTTCTTGAGTTTCATATGTTTTGCAAGTTGTAACTTATATCTTGGGTATTCTAAGTTTCTAGGCTAATATCCACTTATCTGTGAGTGCATATCCAGTGACTTCTTTTGTGATTGGGTTACCTCACTCAGGATGATATCATCCAGATCCATCCCTTTGCCTAAGAATTTCCTAAATTCATTGTTTTTAATAGCTGAGTAGTAAGTACTCCATTGTGTAAATGTTCCACATTTTCTGTATCCATTCCTCTGTTGAGGGACATCTGTGTTCTTTCCAGCTTCTTGCTATTATAAATAAGGCTGCTATGAACATAGTGGAGCATGTGTCCTTATTACCAGGTAGAACATCTTCTGGATATGTGCCCAGGAGAGGTATTGCTAGATGCTCCGGTAGTACTATGGCCAATTTTCTGAGGAACTGCCAGACTGATTTCTAGAGTGGTTGTACAAGCTTGCAATCCCACCAACAATGGAGGAGTGTTCCTCTTTCTCCACATCCTCGCCAGCATCTGCTGTCACCTGAATTTTTGATCTTAAGCCATTCTCACTGGTGTGAGGTGGAATCTCAGGGTTGTTTTGACTTGCATTTCCCTGATGATTAAGGATGTTGAACATTTTTTCAGGTGCTTCTCAGCCATTCGGTATTCCTCATTTGAGAATACTTTATTTATCTCTGTACTCCATTTTTAAATAGGGTTATTTGGTCCTCTGGAGTTTAAGTTCTTGAATCTTTTGTATACATTGGATGTTAGCTCTCTATAATATGGAAGGTTCTTAAAGATATTTTCCCCAATCTGTTGTTTGCTGTTTTGTCCTATTGACAGTGTCCTTTGCCTTACAGAAACTTTGCAGTTTTATGAGGTCCCATTTGGAGATTGTCGATCTTAGAGCATAAGGCAGTGGTGTTCTGTTCCAGAAAATTTCCCCTGTGACCATGTGTTCAAGGCTCATCACTACTTTTCTTCTGTTAGTTTCAGTGTCTGTGGTTTTATGTGGAGTTCCTTGATCCATTTGGACTTGAGCTTTGTACAAGGAGATAAGAAGGGATCAATTCACATTCTTCTACATGCTGACCTCCAGTTGAAACAGCACCATTTGTTGAAAATGCTGTCTTTCCCCCCCCCCCCACTGGATGGTTTTAGCTCCTTTGTCAAAGATCAAGTAACTGTAAGTGTGTGGGTTCATTTCTGGGTCTTCAATTCTGTTAAACTGATCTACCTGCCAGTCTCTGTACCATGCAGGGTTTTTGTTTTGTTTTGTTTTTTTGTTTGTTTGTTTTTATCACTATTGCTCTATAAAAGGACTTGAGGGCAGTGATGGTGATTTCCCCCAAAAGTTCTTTTATTGTTGAGAATAGTTCAATATCCTGGGTTTTTTGTTATTCCAAATGAATTTGCAATTTGCTCTATCTTACTCCATGAAGAATTGAGTGGGAGTTTTGATCTGTATATTGCTTTCAGCAAGATGGACATTTTTATTATATTATTCCTGTCAATCCACAAGCATAGGAGATCTTTCTATCATCTGAGATCTTTGATTTCTTTCTTCAAAGACTTGAAGTTCTTGTCGTACAGATCCTTCACTTGTTTAGTTAGAGTCACACCAAGTTATTTTATATTGTTTGTGTTAATTGTGAAGGGTGTTATTTCCCTAATTTCTTTCTCAGCCTGTTATCCTTTGAATTGAGGAAAGCTACTGATTTGCTGGAGTCAATTTTATATCCAGGCACTTTGCTGAAGTTGTTTATCAGGTTTAGGAGTTCTCTGGTGGAAATTTTGGGTCACTTAAGTATACTATATATCATCTGCAAATAGCGATTTTTGACTTCTTCCTTTCCAATTTGTATCCCTTTTATCTCCTTTTGTTGTATAATTGCTCTGGCTAGGACTTCCAGTACTGAATTGAATAGGTAGGGAGAGAGTCACCAGCTTTGTCTAGTCCCTGATTTTAGTTGGATTGCTTCAATTTCCTCTCCATTTAGTTTGATGTTGGCTACTGGTTTGCTGTATATTCCTTTTTACTGTCTTTAGGTATGGGCCTTGAATTTTTTTTTTGGATTGTCATTATAATCTTTGCTTCATGGGAAACTATTGAGATTTAAGAACATTAAATACTTTTATCAGCATCAGCATCTACTAAGACCCACCCTAATACTTCAGACATGCCTTTCTTAAAATTTCTCTTCTGTGTTATAGTACCCTCTTTTTTAATTAGGTATATTCTTCATTTACATTTCCAATGCTATCCCAAAAGTCCCCCCATGCCCACCCACCCCCACCTCTACCCAACCACTCCCACTTCTTGGCCCTGGAGTTCCCCTGTACTGAGGCATATAAAGTTTGTAAGACTGATAGGCCTCTCTTTCCAATGATGGCCGAATAGGCCATTTCTGATACATATGCAGCTAGAAACATGAGCTCTAGGGAGTACTGGTTAGTTAATATTGTTGTTCCATCTATAGGGTTGCAGACCCCTTTAGCTCCTTGGGTACATTCTTTAGCTCCTTCATTGGGGGCACTGTGATCCATCCAATAGCTGACTGTGAGCATCCACTTCTGTGTTTCCTAGGCACCAGCATAGCCTCACAAGAGACAGCTATATCTGGGTCCTTTCAGCAAAATCTTGCTAGTGTATGAAATGGTGTCAGCGTTTGGAGGCTGATTATGGGATGGATCCCCGGGTATGGCAGTCTCTAGATGGTCCATCCTTTTGTCTCAGCTCCAAACTTTGTCTCTGTAACTCCTTCCATGGGTATTTTGTTCCCAATTCTAAGAAGGGGCAAGGTGTCCACATTTTGGTCTTTGTTCTTCTTGAGTTTCATGTGTTTTGCAGATTGTATCTTATATCTTGGGTATTCTAAGTTTCTGGGCTAATATCCACTTATCAGTGAGTACATATCATGTAAGTTCTTTTGTGATTCGGTTATCTCACTCAGGATGATGCCCTCCAGGTCCATCCATGTGCCTAGGAATTTCATAAATTCATTCTTTTTAATAGCTGAGTAGTACTCCATTGTGTAAATGTACCACATTTTCTGCATCCATTCCTCTGTTGAGGGACATATGGGTTCTTTCCAGCTTCTGGCTATTATAAATAAGGCTGCTATGAACATAGTGGAGCATGTGTCCTTCTTACCACTGAGAAACAATACTGTGAGAAAGCAAGGCTTTTGCAGTTTCCCACCCTAATAAGCCAAATGGCCTTGTGTTAAGGAGCCAGTCACCTCCTCCTCCCTGTCCCTTCCTGGCACCAAAGACCCTAAAAAGCTGAATTATAGTCCCCTCTTCCTTATCTCTTCCTGACTCCCAAAACTTCCAAGGACCTGAGTTATGTCCTGAGCCCAGCTTGACACCCTGTGCTGTTAAGGCAGAATCTACATTCTTGAGATAAGAATCAGAGTGCCTCCAGCCTGCTATCAGAATTTAGCCTTCTTGTCCCCAGATGACTACTTCTTTGTTCTTTGTTAATTCCCTCTCAGCCCCTCCCTATTTTCCCTGACTGTGTGCTCATAACCTGGCTTTTCAGCTTAATAAATTCAGACATTGACAGGAATGTTCCTTGGTCTCCCTCTTTTTTTCCCCAAACATTTCTCTTGCAGGTTTGTGGTTCCCCTTGAACCCATAAATAACTGAGTCCTGCTGGACAGGAAAACCAGTTGGAACATCTTCTGGATATGTGCCCAGGAAAGGTATTGCTAGATCACCTGGTAGTACTATGGCCAATTTTCTGAGAAACCACCAGACTGATTTCTAGAGTGGTTGTACAAGCTTGCAATCCCACCAGCAATGGAGGAGTGTTCTTCTTTATCCACATCCTTGTCAGCATCTGCTGTCATCTGTGGTTTTGATTTAGGCATTCTGACTGGTATGAGGTGGAATCTCAGGGTTGTTTTGATTTGCATTACCCTGATGATTAAGGATGCTGAACATTTTTTCAGGTCTTTCTCAGCCATTCCATATTCCTCAGGTGAGAATTCTTTGTTTAGCTCTCAGCTCCATTTTTAATGGGGTTGATTTTCTGGAGTCCACCTTCTTGAGTTCTTTATATATATATTGGATATTAGTCCCCTATCTGATTTAGGATAGGTAAAGATGCTTTCCCAATCTGTTGGTGGCCTTTTTGTCTTATTGACCGTGTCTTTTGCCTTACAGAAGCTTTGCAATTTTTAGAGGTCCCATTTGTCAATGCTGGATCTTACACCACAAGCCATTGCTGTTCTGTTCAGGAATTTTTCCCCTGTACCCATATCTTCAAGGCTTTTCCCCACTTTCTCCTCTATAAGTTTCACTGTCTCTGGTTTTATGTGGATTTGCTTGATCCACTAAGATTTGACCTAAGTACAAGGAGATAGGAATGGATCAACTCCCATTCTTCTATGTGATAACTGCCACTTGTGGCAGCACCATTTGTTGAAAATGTTGTCTTTTTTCCACTGGATGGTTTTAGATCCCTTGTCAAAGATCAAGTGACCATAGGTGTATGGGTTCATTTTTGGGTCTTCAATTCTATTCCATTGGACTACTTGTCTGTCACTATACCAGTACCATGCAGTTTTTTTTTTTTATCATAATTGCTCTGGAGTACAGCTTGAGGTCAGGCATGGTGATTCCACCAGAGGTTCTTTTATCCTTGAGAAGAGTTTTTGCTATCCTAGGTTTTTTGTTATTCCAGATGAAAATGCTGATTGCCCTTTCTAATTCCTTGAAGAATTGAGTTGGAATTTTGATGGGGATTGCATTGAATCTGTAGATTGCTTTTGGCAAGATAGCCATTTTTACTATATTGATCCTACCAATCCATGGGCATAGGAGATCTTTCCATCTTCTGAGATCTTCTTTAATTTCTTTCTTCAGAGACTTGAAGTTCTTATCATACAGAATTTTCACTTCCTTAGTTAGAGTCATGCCAAGGTATTTTATATTATTTGTGACTATTGTGAAGTGTGCTGTTCCCTAATTTCTTTCTCAGCCTGTTTATCCTTTGTGTAGAGAAAGGCCATTGTCTTTTTTGAGTTAATTTTATATCCAGCTACTTCACCGAAGCTGTTTATCAGGTTTAGGAGTTCTCTGGTGGAATTTTTAGGGTCACTTATATATACTATCATATCATCTGAAAAAAGTGATATTTTGACTTCTTCCTTCCCAATTTGTATCCCCTTGATCTCCTTTTGTTGTCTAATTGCTCTGGCTAGTACTTCAAATACTATGTTGAATAGGTATGGAGAAAGTGGGCAGCATTGCCTAGTCCCTGATTTTAGTGGGATTGCTTCCAGCTTCTCACCATTGACTTTGATGTTGGCTACTTGTTTGCTGTAGATTGCTTTTATCATGTTTAGGTATGGGCCTCGAATTCTTGATCTTTCCAAGACTTTTATCATGAATGATTGTTGGATTTTTGTCAAATGCTTTCTCAGCATCTAATGAGATGATCATGTGGTTTTTTGTCTTTGAGTTTGTTTATATATTGGATTACATTGATGGATTTCCATATATTAAACCATCCCTGCATCCCTAGTATGAAAAATACTTGGTCAGGATGGATGATTGTTTTGATGTGTTCTTGGATTCGGTTAGCTAGAATTTTATTGAGTATTTTTGCATCGATATTCATACGGGAAGTTCTCTATCTTTGTTGGGTCTTTCTGTGGTTTAGGTACCAGAGTAATTGTGGCTTCATAGAATGAATTGGGTAGAGTACTTTCTCGTTCTATTTTGTGGAATAGTTCGTGAAGAACTGGAATTAGATCTTTGAAGGTCTGATAGAAACTCTGCACTAAACCCATCTGGTCTTGGTTTTTTTTTTTTTTTTTTTTTGGGAGACTATTAATGACTGTTTCTATTCCTTTAGGTGATATAAGACTGTTGAAATCATTAACCTGATCCTGATTTAACTTTGGTACCTCGTATCTGTCTAGAAATTTGTCCATTTCATCCAGGTTTTCCTGTTTTGTTGAGTATAGCCTTTTATAGAAGGATCTGATGGTGTTTGGATTCCTTCAGGATCTGTTGTTATGTCTCTCTTTTCATTTCTGATTTTGTTAATTAGGATTCTGTCCCTGTGCCCTCTAGTGAGTCTGGCTAAGGGTTTATCTATCTTGTTGATTTTCTCAAAGAACCAGCTCCACCTTTGGTTGATTCTTTGAATAGTTCTTCTTATTTCCACTTGGTTGATTTCGCCCATGAGTTTGATTATTTCCTGCAGTCTACTCCTCTTCGATAAATTTGCTTCCTTTTTTTTCTAGAGCTTTTATGTGTGTTGTCAAGCTGCTAGTGTGTGTTCTCTCCAGTTTCTTTTTGGAGGAACTCAGAGCTATGAGTTTCCTCTTAGAAATGCTTTCATTGTGTCCCATAAGTTTGGGTATGTTGTGGTTTCATTTTCATTATACTCTAAAAAGTCTTTAATTTCTTTCTTTATTCATTCCTTGACCAAGATATCATTGAGAAGAGTGTTGTTCAGTTTCCACATGAATGTTGGCTTTCTATTATTTATGTTGTTATTGAAGATCAGCCTTAGTCCATGGTGATCTGATAGGATGCATGGGACAATTTCAATATTTTGTAAATGTTGAGGCCTGTTTTTTGGCCAATTATATGGTCAGTTTTGGAGAAGGTAACATGAGGTGCTGAGAAGAAGGTTTATCCTTTTGTTTTAGGATAAAATGTTCTGTAGACATCTGTTAAATCCATTTGTTTCATAACTTCTGTCAGTTTCACTGTGTCCCTGTTTAGTTTCTGTTTCCATGATTTGCCCATTGATGAAAGTGGTGTGTTGAAGTTTTCCGCTATTATTTTGTGAGGTGCAATGTGTGCTTTGAGCTCAATAAAGTTTCTTCAATGAATGTGGCTGCCCCTGCATTTGGAGCATAGACATTCAGAATTGACAGATCCTCTTAGTAGATTTTATCTTTGATGAGTATGAAGTGTCACTCCTTGTCTTTTCTGATAACTTTGGGTTGGAAGTCGATTTTATTAGATATTAGAATGGCTACTCCAGCTTGTTTCTTCAGACCATTTGCTTGGAAAATTGTTTTCAAGCCTTTTATTCTGAGGTAGTGTCTGTCTTTTTCCCTGAGATGGGTTTTCTGTAAGCAGCAAACTGTTGAGTCCTGTTTGTGTAGCCAGTCTGATAGTCTTTGTCTTTATATTGGGGAATTGAGTACATTGATATTAAGAGATATTAAGGAAAAGTAATTGTTGCTTCCTATTATTTTTGTTAGAGTTGGCATTCTGTTCTTGTGGCTGCCTTCTTTTAGGTTTGTTGAAGGATTACTTTCTTGCTTTTTCTAGGGCGTGGCTTCCGTCCTTGTATTTTTTTTTTCTTCTGTTATTATCCTTTGAAGGGCTGGATTCGTGGAAAGATAATGTGTGAATTTGGTTTTGTTGTGGAATACTTTGGTTTCTCCATCTATGGTAATTGAGAGGTTGGCTGGGTATAGTAGCCTGGGCTGGCATTTGTGTTCTCTTATTGTCTGTATAACTTCTGTCCAGGATCTTCTGGATTTCATAGTCTCTGGTGAAATGTCTGGTGTAATTCTGATAGGTTTGCCTTTATATGTTACTTGACCCTTTTCCCTTACTGCTTTTAATATACTATCTTTATTTAGTGCATTTGTTGTTCTGATTATTATGTGTCAGGAGGAATTTCTTTTCTAGTCTAGTCTATTTGGAGTTCTATAGGCTTCTTGTATGTTCATGGGCATCTCTTTCTTTATGTTTGGGAAGTTTTCTTCTAAAATTTTGTTGAAGATATTTGCTGACACTTTTAGTGGAAATCTTCATTCTCATCTACTCCTATTATCTGTAGGTTTGGTATTCTCATTGTATCCTGGATTTCCTGGATATTTTAAGTTAGGATCTTTTTGCATTTTCCATTTTCTTTGATTGTTGTGCCGATTTTCTCTATGGAATCTTCTGCACCTGAGATTCTCTCTTCCATCTCTTGTATTCTGTTGCTGATGCTCGCATCAATGGTTCCACATTTCTTTCCTAGGGTTTCTATCTCCAGCTTTGCCTCACATTGAGTTTTTTTTTATTGTGTCTACTTCCCTTTTTAGGTCTAGTATTGTTTTTTTCATTTCCATCACCTGTTTGGCTGTGTTTTCCTGCTTTTCATTAAGGACTTTTATCTGTTTGGTTGTGTTTTCCTGTTTTTCTTTAAGGACTTGTAACTCTTCAGCAGTCTTCTCCTGTATTTCTTTAAGTGAGTTATTAAAGTCCTTCTTGATGTCCTCTACCATCATCATGAGATATGCTTTTAAATCTGGGTCTAGCTTTTCGGGTGTGTTGGGGTGCCCAGGACTGGGTGAGGTAGGAGTGCTATGTTTTGATGATGGTGAGTGGTCTTGGTTTCTGTTAGTATGATTCTTACCTTTGCCTTTCACCATCTGGTAATCTCTGGTATAGTTGTCTCTGGTTAGAGCTTGTTCCTCTTGTGATTCTGTTAGCCTCTATCAGCAGACCTGGGAGACTAGCTCTCTCCTCTGAGTTTCAGTGGTCAGAGCACTCTCTGTAGGTAAGTTCTCCTCTTACAGGGAAGGTGCACAGTTATCTGGCATTCAGACCTGCCTCCTGGCAGAAGATGAAGGCCCGAAACAGGACCTGTCACAGAAGCTGTTAGCTTCTACAGTCCACCCTCTCACCTGTGTAGACTAGTCTTGGAGGGATCCGGGAACCAAGATGGCTCCCCGAGGAGCTCCCACAAAGCCCTCCTAGGCAGGGCAAACACCTCTCCTCTGGCAGCGAAGGTGCCTGGATGTCTGGAGCATGAAATGCGGTCTGCCTCAGAAGCTGTCCTCTAGGGACCTTGATGGGGGCCTAATATCCAATATATACAAAGAGCTCAATAAGCTGAACTCAAGAAATCCAAATAACCCCATTAAAAATGAGGTACAGAGCTAAACAAAGAATTCTCAACTGAGGAATACCTAAGGGCTGAGAAGCACCTGAAAAAATGTTCAGCATCTTTAATCATCAGGGAAATACAAATCGAAACAACCCTGAGATTCTACCTCACACCAGTCAGAATGGCTAAGATCAAAAATTCAGGTGACAGCAGATGCTGGCGAGGATGTGGAGAAAGAGGAACACTCCTCCATTGTTGGTGGGATTGCAAGCTTGTATAACCACTCTGGAAATCAGTCTGGCAGTTCCTCAGAAAATTGGACATAGTACTACCAGTAGATCCAGCAATACCTCTCCTGGGCATATACCTAGAAGGTGTTCCAACTAGAAATAAGGACACATGCTCCACTATGTTCATAGTAGCCCTATTTATAATAGCCAGAACCTGGAAAGAACCCAGATGTCCCTCAACAGAGGAATGGATACGGAAAATGTGGTACATTTACACAATGGAGTACTACTCAGCTATTAAAAACAATGAATTTAGGAAATTCTTGGGCAAAAGGTTATATCTGGAGGATATCATCCTGAGTGAGGTAACCCAATCACTACAGAAGTCACTTGATATGCATTCACTGATAAGTGGATATTAGCCCAGTAACCTAGAATACCCAAGATACAATTTGCAAAACACAAGAATATCAAGAATAAGGAAGACCAAAATGTGGATACTTCATTCCTCCCTAAAATAGGGAATAAAATATCCATGGAAGGAGTTGCAGAGACAAAGTTTGAAGCTAAGACAAAAGGATGGACCATCCAGAGACTGCCCCACCTGGGGGTCTATCCCATAATCTGCCACCAAACCCAGACCCTATTGCATATGCCAGCAAGATTTTGCTGAAATGACCCTGATATAGCTGTCTCCTGTGAGGCTATGCCAGCGCCTGGCAAATACAAAAGTGGATGCTCACAGTCAGTTATTGGATGGATCACAGGGCCCCCAATGTCGGAGCTAGAGAAAGTACCCAAGGAGCTGAAGGGGTCTGCAACCCTATAGGTGGAACAACAATATGAACTAATCAGTACCCCCAGAGCTTGTGTCTCTAGCTGTATATGTACCAGAAAATGGCCTAGTGGGCCATCATTGGAAAGAGAATCTCCTTGGTCTAGTAAACTTTATATGTCCCAGTACAGGGGAATGCCAGGGCCAAGAAGTGGGAGTGAGTGGGTAGGGGAGCACGGCAGGAGGAGTGTATAGGGGACTTTTGGGATAGCATTTGAAATGTAAATGAAGAATATATATAATAAATTTTTTTTCAAAAATCAAGAACCCTATTGCTTAGCACACTCAGGAATCTAATAAAATATTAAAGTAAAAGCCATGATATAATCTCAAAGGACCTGGGACAGACCTGTGGAGACCCTGTGTATACTGCCTCAGTCTCTATGAGTTCATATGAGCTTTGCTCATGTCAATTTAGAGAGTCTTCTCTCTCTCTCTCTCTCTCTCTCTCTCTCTCTCTCTCTCTCTCTCTCTCTCTCTTTGGTGTCCTCTATCATCTCTGGCTTTCATACTCTTCTTCACTCCTTTTCTTGAGGCTCTCTTAGCTCTGAGGGAGGCAGGGGATTTGTTGGAGACATCTGTTTAGGGTAGTGTGTTCCAAGGTCTCTCACTCCCTGTGAAATATGTAATATCTGGCTGTGAGCCTCTGTGTTTGATTCCATCTGCTGCAGGAAGAAACTTCTCTGATGATGGCTGAACAAAGCACTAATCTGAGTTTAGCAAAATAGCATTATTTGTTGTTTTATCACTTTCCCTCCTTTTTTTGACCAGTAGTATTTGGTTCTGCTCTTAGTCCCGGGGCTATCTAGTTTTATATTCTTAGTCACCCATGCAGTGTTATTTATGAGTCTCATCTTGGGGTATGTGGCTTAAGTCAAATAAGTTATTGATTGATTACTCCCCCAAGCTCAGATCCAGAAAGACAAATATGGTATATGTTTAGATATATGTGGATATTAGCTGTTAAGTCAATTGTAACCAAGTTACAGTCCATAGAACCACAGAGACTAGATATAGAGTAAGGCACTAGAGGGAACAGAAAGATCTCACTAGGAAAGGAAAATAGAATAAATAGATATGAATGGAATTGAGGGCCTGAATGGAAAGGATCAAGTGGGGAGGAAGAGGGAAGGGGGTTTGTGGGAGGGAACACAGGACGAGATTGCTAAAATTAAGGGACTTTGAGAATAATATGGAAATCCAATACAGAAGACTTTGTTGAGATTTTGTTGGCCAAAGATGACCCTTGGGAAACTAAACAATCCAGGCTCTTGCCAAGACTATACGTTATTCTCCATAAACTGACAGCAAGGCTCCATTGCTAAAGACAAAGCTCATTGAAACAAGGACATGTTGAGCTTGTGCCTACATAGAGCCTTCACCACTAAGTTCTAGTGTCCTTGGTACAGGAAGGCTCTCTGTACGCTATCAAAAGAGAAACATACACTTTAAGACAGCCACAAATCCTTTATACAATGGTATACTACCTGCAAGATGTGCTAGGACAATGAGGGCTGCACTTTATGTTCTTTATATTCTACCACAAATCCAAGTTTCTTTTTTCTTTTTTGTCCAGATTCTATCTGCCCTGCTAAGCAATACAATCTGTCAAGCAAGAACCATGCCTGACAGGTTATAGCTATTCAACAAACATGCTTTTTGTATCTGAATAGATATACAAATGATAATTAAAAATGGATTATATGGAAGACAAATGAAGGAGCATAAGGTCACATAGGAGAATGACAACACATTTAACAGATAAAACCACCTCTAGCTTTATCTCTTTCATCCTTTTCAATTTTTATGGGCACTGTATGCAAGTTTACTTTTCATCCAATAGCTGACACCTTCATTTCCTGATCTAAAGTTAATGCAATCTACGTTTCTCAAGACTTACTTTCTAAACAGACTGCTATTTCTTTATCTGTGGAAATGAAGAAGGACCTTTAAGAACAGATTTTAGCTAAGTATAAAGTTATAAATAAGTTTCCTAGTATAGTTTATGAAAGCAATAGTATGGGTTGTTTTAGCATATGTAGGCAACAAGCTATAAAGAAAAGTAAGGAAATAAGATACAATTTGTAATAGTAGTCATCTCTGTGAAAAGGAAAAGGTAGAAGATGTGATTAGAGAGATACAGTAAAAGTTGGGTGTGGTGATTTGCTACTGTAACATCAGCATTGGGGCATGGAGATGGAAGATTCCTGAAAGTCACTGGCTTGTCAGTCTGGGAAAATCAGTGACCTTCAGGTTCAGTAGGAGACCTTGCCTCAAGAACTAAAAGATATAAAGGAAAGACACTGGTATAGACCTCAGGCTTTCACATGAACTCACATACAGGTGTATGAGTAATCCCACACCCATATTAGCAAGTATATATCATACATACAATACAACAAACACACATACACACACAAACACATTAACTAAACTAATTAATTAACTAACTAATTAATTAAAATAGCAATAGGAATCCTTTTGACCCCTGGAAAATATACAGTAGTCCAAGGAATGTAGCATTTCTATCCTGTTCTTAAACATTTACAATGTACTTTTTCAGAATCATCAGAATTTAATAATCTCTAATTGTTGAAAAGATATTATATTTTATGTTCTTTTAAATGTTTCTGTCTTTTTCTAAAGTTATTTTATTTGAACATAAGTTTCCTTGATATTTCAACTTTAAGTTTTATTTTTAGTAAGCTAAAATTATGTTAAAGTTAAGACAAATTCAGTGTAAACCAAAAGACAAAATCGCAAAGGATGTAGAGAAAGAAGAGCTCTCATCTATTATTGGTGGGGATGTAAATTAGTACAATCACTGTGAAAAACAGTAAGGGAAAGGAATGTGAAGTAGAACTGTCATGGAGTTCCTCCATCTACCTATTGGGTACATAGTCAAGGGAAATGAAATTAGTATGCTAAAGATGTACCAGTAGTCTCATGTTTATTGTAGTACTATCTATAATCTCCAAGGTACAGAATCAACTGAAGTATCTACCCCCCAAACTGGTGTGTAAACTTCAAACCTATTCATAATAGTTGTAGGCATAAAGCTACAGTTCCCAGATTTATTTTGAATGATTGCTGCTATGGTTGGAATGTTCTTCATTAGATAAACACTAAAAGGTGCCTCCCTGAAACTTCCACCACTGATTCTACTTCTACTGCCCCAAGCAACATAGACTATCCATGAGAACAAGGTTCCTCTCACTAATTGACTTCATTTTTCTCATATAAAGGGGACTAAAATGACTCATTCTGCCAGGTTAAGATATTTAAAGACATTGCACATGAATCAGCAGAGGCAGATCTTGTTTCTCCTGGCTAAATAAATTGTACCTTGCAAAAATTACAGTTGAAGGAAAGTGAGATGGTTCCATGATTAGGTGCTTGCAGTCCTGTCCAAGGAGCTGAGGTCTAGCCTATGACTCACGTTGTAATAGAAAAGAACTGAGTCCTGAAATTGTACTCTAATCTCTAAATGCCCAGCCTGAGCTACATACTGAGTTACCATCTACTCTAGGCTGCAGAGTGACAGCTTGTCAAAACACAAACAACCAAAAATTCTTAATGATCAGCAACAGAAAAAAATATTCGTGAAGTCAGAATCTGACAAAGTCCTATATTAATCCACAGCAAAATGAGCTCCCCATCTCTCTTTTCTCCCTAAACGAAGAAGGAATTTTAGGGAGGAGAGAGAAAGATTAATTTTCCTTCTTTATCACTCTCAACACCATTTCAAGGACTTACTGCTTTTTAGACTTTAATCTAAAGGCATTAAATAGAGTATTTCGCTTCATTGTCATAAAGTCTTGTAGGCAAGTCCTTTCCAGTTCTATGCTT
This sequence comes from Mus musculus, assembly GCF_000001635.26. Lineage (NCBI taxonomy): Eukaryota > Metazoa > Chordata > Mammalia > Rodentia > Muridae > Mus > Mus musculus. Next base: position 158,215,736 of record NC_000086.7, on the reverse strand, counting down.
ATAGATGAGGAAATTGGGGCTTCCTTAATGGAGCAGTTAACTCTAAAATAAGAGTCAAACTTGGGGTTCTACACTGGGTTCAATTCTTTGTTTTAAACTCACAACCAGGACTTTAATTGTTTCTTTCCAATCAGCCAGAGAGTAGCACTCTCAATGTAGTGGCTCTATTCCTAGAGGAATCTTCAGGAATGTGTTAATTTTCTAGAGCTGCCATAACAACCTACTGCATTCTAGGTGGCTTAGTAGGAATTTCTTTTCTCATCCTTCTGGAGGCAGTCAAATCTCTGAGCTCAAGGTCAACCTGGTTTACAGAGAGAAAGAGAGTTCCAGAACAACCAGGGCTATACAGAGATACCCTGTCTCAACATCAACAACAAACAAACAAAAATCATGTTTTATACTTCGCCTAAGCTACTAGAACTTTGAGATCAGGTCTCTATTTGCCATCAGGAACCTGTGGATGAGGCTTTTCACAAATATAAATGTGATAAAACAAAATTTTACACACAACTAGATGAAATTCAGTGTTTTCTTTAAATATGCATATAGACAATAATGCATAGTAACACTAATTATTATTATTATTATTATTATTATTATTATCCGTGACTTCGTTATCATCAGAACTCAGGTTTTTTTGGATATTTTGTTTATTTACATTTCAAATCTTATTCCCTTTCCTGATTTCCCTTCTGAAACCCCCCTATCCAATCCCCCCTCCCCCTGCTTCTATTTTATAACATAGAATAGTTGTTAGAGGTTTTTCCAACTGGTAGGCTTATCATTGCACTAAGCCTATGACAGTTTGCAGCCTACTACTAGACCTGGGCTTGTAATGTATTAATAAAGAAACTATCTCTGTACTATAAATTTATTTCTATACATCTTGATAAGTATACTTCAGTATAATTGGTTTCCTTTTAAATCATAAGATATTTACTTTATATATTCTAAAGCATTCTAAGAAATGGAATAGTAGGTTTCATCATTTATCAAGAGCTCATGGAAAAAATATGAAAAACCATGTCTGATGGATCTGTGATAGAAGTAGCTAATGCAGAGAGGAACTAAACCTGTTCAGCCATGGCAAGGCAAGTAATCCACCATGGTGTGCTTTAAATCTTTCCTACAATGTATAATTTACTTGTAATTTAAGGTAAGGGGCTCTAGTTGTAAAAGTTTTGTCTCTCAAAACAAAACCAGAAAGATTCATTTTTGAAAAATACCATCTCCATCAAGGCTCAACTGTTTTAAAATATTCCTGCTGGGGAATATATTTATGAAACAATGTTATAAGTTAAAAATGACACTTTAGAATAAAAGGTTAGTATTACTTGTCTATAGGTATTAAAATTATTACTTCCTTCTTATTCTCTTACATATATATATATATGTATATATATACATATATATATATGGTACACATGTAGAAATACAATAGATATATATTAGCATTATAATTATAAATCATTAATTAAAGAAACTAATGGCATGGATGTGCAAAAGAATCCAGGTTTCAGATACATGTCATTGCTACTATCTGTTAACAAGACTAAAAAATTGCTAGCAAGTTCTTGAGATCAAAAAAAAAAAAGGGGCCTCTGTCTGAGTGCAGTAGACAGGAACATCTTACTTTAAAATAGTGCTAAAAGAATTGGCAAATGGAGTCTGATTCCAACCTCTCTACTTTTAAAATTCTGTGTTATTTGTGTTAACTAATCGTGTTTGGTCGACAAATCAAGGAGCACCTTGCAGATCCTCAGATGGCAAGATCATAGACTGTAATTTCAGTCATTAACCCGTGGGAACTGCTGGTACAGAAAGGCACTCTAAATATTAGTTGCTTTATATGCATAGAGCTATGAAGAGAGGAAAGAGATTTAGATCTTGCCGTGAGATAGACATTCTAGAAGACTTCTAAAAGCACATATAAAGGCAGACATTAAATTAAGTCACCCACCAAAGAACCTCAGGACAATTGTTACCATATGGTAGCCAGGGTGAAAGTTAAAGAAAGCAAGAGTTTTTTTTCCATCTAGTTGCATAAAATATATTATTCAGAATTCATGCAGATAAAATGTACTCTAGCAAAAAGCATACTACAATGTTGCTGTTAGCAAGTCTGGACTGTAAATGGTTTATTGTTCAATTAAATGGAAAAAAGTTTAAACATCTGGTAGCACAATACTCAAAATGTTCAAAATTGTCAGTGCAAGATTCTTTAGAAATGAATTTCCTTTCCTAAGACTGAAAATGTGCCAAGCTTTATAGGAAAAGTGAATGGGTGCTTCGGTTGACAGGTTAAAATAAGAAAAGTGTTTTCTAAATTGTAATAAGATAATAGGATATATGTGAGTAAAAGTGATGAACTCAGGAAAGACAACTTACATCTTGGATGTTTAAAATACACTGGGCTCTAAAGAACACAGATCATGTTATTCCCTTGCAATTAGATGAAGTTAATGACAAGTTTTGATGTTTTCAAATCTCCATCATTCTAAAGGCCTCAAAATATGTTTCATTATAGAGGCTCCAAAGTAGCCATATAGTCAGAAAAATAGTTGAACAATAAGTGGTACATAATCTACAGAAGACAGAAATAACAATAAATTGTTTAATATATTTAAATCATTTAAATTCAAGTTTTCAACTTAGAAAAATCAATATTAATAATAATTTTGTCAAATAAATCTGAAGGATGCATTAAATAATAAAATAGACTTGATTTTTCTGGCCCATAAAAATATTTCTCTCATAGGTCAGTTGTGAAGGGGAAACTGTACAAAATGGATAAGTAATTAAATGATTTTTCTATTTAAGTACAAAGACTATTCTTAAGGGTTAATCCATTTAAATAGAAAATCTTAGCTGTGGACATAAAATTGGGACTATACTCCAAAAAGAATTTAAAAGGTGGACCTTCTAAACCATATGAGACACTCCTTTCAAACAATAAATAGTAAATAACTTATAGACTTGGCTTGGGCATTTGGTTGAACTGTATACCTATGTCATTAAGTGTATTAAAGAGATGAAACAATTTTATATGCAGCCCACTTTTAAAATGTCAGTGCAGTAAACAATTGTATGACTTGTGGTTATTTTGTGTGTCAACTTGTTGAGGAGAAGAATAAACAAATAGCTGATAAAGCATTATTTCGCATTGTGACTTATAGCAATGTTTCTAAAAGACATTACCATTTTAATTGATAGAGTGAGTGAAGAAGGTGTGTCTTCACTTATTTGGACAGACATCATCTTATCTGTTAAGGACCAGAAGAGAACAGAAGACAGAGGAAGAACAAATCTGTCTTTTTGAGCCGGGGCAGGTGAATCCTCCTACTATATTCTGAGGCCTTTGTGTAGAGGGATTTTAATCCAGCAACATGGCTACATCCATGCCTTTAGTACATATCTTTAATTCTAAACAATGAAGGTAAAGTTAATTTGTTGAACAGAGCAGCCATATTTGAAAGTGATGTCCAATTGAGTAACAAAGTGAAACAAAGAAACATTTGATAGAATAGGATATGCCCAACTTTCATGATACGTGAGGGGGGATAAGTAAGCTACTGGAGGGAGCAGTGTATGTGTGTGTGTATGTGTGTGTGTGTGTGTGTGTGTGAGAGAGAGAGAGAGAGAGAGAGAGAGAGAGAGAGAGAGAGAGAGAGAGAGGGAGAGAGAGAGATTTTATTGTGAGAATTTTTGAAGAGAGTACAGGTAGACACAGGTGAACAGACACTATGTGAACAGACACCATGACCAAGGCAACTCTTATAAAGAACAACAATTGGGGCTGGCTTACAGGTTCAGAGGTTCAGTCCATTATCAAGGCAAGAGCATGGCAGCATCCAGGCTGGTATGGTACAGGCAGAGAAGAGTTCATCTGAAGTCTGCTAGTGGAAGATTGATTTCGAGGAAGCTAGGGTGTGTGTGTGTGTGTGTGTGTGTGTGTGTGTGTGTGTGTGTGTGTGTTCTGTTTTGATGAACTTGAACTGACACAATTTGTTTGTATACCTACTATGTAACAAGATCTGGAGGACCATTATGAGTGAGACAAACCTCTGGTTACATGTTTCATAGCTCATGTTGTCCTGATAAGGAACCAAAATCCCCAAAGAATATTTTGTTTCATTAACCGTTTTCTTACTATTTAATCCTTAAGTTAGTATGCCTCATGACCCAATTCCTTTTCTCTATACAATCTGACAATAGTTGAATTCATGATATAGGGCAAATTAGTGTAATATTTTCTTGATAATGATAATTGAGACCCTGAATGTTGAATTCATTCAGAAATGATAGAGTCTTGAACAAAAAGGAAACATAAAATCAAAACCAGAGGCAATTTCTTAATAATTAAGTCATAATCACATTTAGGCTGATGTTTAAAAACAACCAAGAATTATTACAGCTGGTCTATATTCAGAAGCATGCAAGGGACTGACTATCCAAAGGAAAAACATATTGATTGATTGGCTTTGGAGGAGATATGCAGAATACTTTGATCTATAATTTTCAGGTTTTGGTTCCTATGGAGTGGTTCTGCATTTATTTGTCCCCCAACTTTACAAAGTTAATGAGAGGTCTGTTATTCAGAAATCTCCCTGTCTGCTTGAATCAGCTTCATTGTTTCTAATTCTTGGAACAGATGAGAATTGGTTTTTCTACTAAGGTAGTTTTTGATTCCTACAAACCATTTTGAGGGCTAAGAAGTATTAGATCATTTTGTAACTGTCGAGTTTGGGTATTGTCTTATATTTATTTTGCAAACTTGCCTCAGAATATAATACATTGGTTTTAAAGGGGCTTTGAAGCTGTGTGGTGATAGTAAATGCCCTCATTCTAACATTTGGGATACAGAGGCAGGTAGATCTCTGAGTTTAAGGCCAGCCTTAACTGGTTTGTAGAGTCCCAGGATAGCCAGTGCTACACAGAGAAACACTGTTTTAAAGGGAAAAAAAGGGAGTGGGGGCATTAGATTTTACAAATTTATTTTTTAAAGTTTAAGCTTGAATTACTTTGTCTGACTTAGTGAGTCCTCTAGAATTCAGAATGAGAATAATTACCCGGTGTTGGTTACTATTGAAACATCCTGATGTCTTTGATCAGGCTGTTCCCCAAAACAGTTATATCTACTTAAATTCACTTGTCTTCCATCATCTTCTGATTTCAACACCAAACAAAACTGCCTGTAATTAAGAAAACATCTTGGAGACCATTCTGGAGAAGTTGTTTTTCAGCATCTCTAATACTTATGGTGTATTCATCAAACTTTTGACAAAATACTTCACTCAAACAGCTTAAGAAAGAAATGATTACTTTCATAATTTCAGAGGCTTTATTTACAATGTAATCATCAGCTCTATTGATTCTGGCACAAGGTTAGGCAGAACATCATGGAAAGAGCATCATGTTACAAATGCTGCCCCCTTTTCCAGCAGATATGAAATAGAGAGAAGATAGAAAAAGTATAGGGACAAGATGTCAGTCCCAAGAGAACTCACAATAATTTTTTTTCCTTTTAGCTAGTTTCTACCCAAAAGTATTCCAGAACCTTTTAAAGTAGTATCACTGGCTAGAAACCAAGCCTTTCATAGATGATTCTATTGGTGGGGACACAGTGTGTGTGTGTATGTATGTGTGTGTGTGTGTGTGTGTGTGTGTGTGTGTGTGTGTGTGTGTGTTTGTGATTTATATATTCATTATGGTAACTTAGGTAGATGACAAAATTATTACTACTACTTAATGTATAAAAACAACTGAGGCTTAGGTGGAATAATTTGTTCAGTAAGTGACAAAGAAATACTTAACTTCATACATGTTAGATTTTATATAATCTCATCTTTACATACTTACAACAATACTGTTAAACAGGTACTTCCCCCTTTTGAACATTAAATAACTGAGGCTAAGGGACTTTGAAGACATTATTTAAGGTTACACGGATAGTATGTAGCACTATCAAAACTAAAACCAAAGTCTTGATTCTTTTCTTTGTTTGTTTGCTTGTTTGTTGATGTCTCAATTCTTAAGTACTAGACCACTCTCAGGTCTAGAGAACCAGTGCTAGAGATTACCCATTTGAACTTAGTACCCACAAAATGATTCAGTAAATATAAACTTGCTCTGAAAATGTTGTTGTAATAAATGGTCTAAAATATGGGAACAAGTTAGCCAAAATTATAACTGATGTTTTGTTTGTGATGAAAATGAAAATTATGTCTTTCTGTGAAACTATAAACCACCTAAGTGTTAATTAGCTTCATGTTAACATTTTGATGCATTTCTGCACTTCTTAATCGAAATGCAAATTAGTATTTCATCATCCATTCTGTCTCTGGTAAAATGAGGAACTACAATAACAACCTCAAGGTTACTTAGCTTTGGATTTTTTTCTTGCTCAATAGTTTGCTGTTTTGTCTCCCAGCTAATTTCAACCAGAACGGGAGAGGAATGATCATTGTGTGGGTGGGTTTTTTGACTCATTTTCTCATAGCAATAGAGCTATATTTCATCTACAAATAAATGCTTGAAAAGCTTTAGCTTGGAAAAGGAACTAAACACAACTAATTTCCAATAGAAAGAGAACGGATCAAGCTATATTTGGCATTTAAGGCACCCCAGGGAGGTTAACTGTCACCAATTAGATCAAAATTGAGTCTTGTGGGTATTGTTGTTCCATCTCTTCCCCGGTAAGGTTTCAAAGTGAAGTTTTTCCAACCCTTTTGTGGTCTTGATGAGTGATGAGGAATCCATTGCTAATATCACGGGAAATAGAAATATGGGGTCCATAGCTAGAAGAGAACTTGGCAGTCACAGTCATTTATGTTTAAGTGTCTTACACACTGTTCCCACAAATTGATCATTGCTTATATTCAAAAGCATTCTAGGGAATGCTTGGATTCCAGAGTTGACTCATATCATCTGTGAATGGATCTTATCATATTAGACTAACACATGTCTTCCTCTCTAGTCTGTTCATAATAATAAATTATTACTTGAAGAACATAATAATTATATTTTGCTATGTCATATTTACTGCTATATTATACTTATTTAAAATAATATTTCAGTGCATATATATATACATATATATATACACACACACACCAAAAATTATTGGATAAATATACATGTATAAAATTGTGATAATGGGTACTAATTGTTGAATAGTTATGATAAAAGGTAGCTAACATCAATTCTTATTATAGTAATATTGATTGCTTGGGGTATCTGTGAGGCATAGTACTAAGAACATTAGAGACAATGACTAATAGAATCCTCACAATCAAATTATAAAGTGGATGCCATTAATTTTGTAGTGCAGATGACAAAATTAGAACTCAAACCTATTCAGTGCCTCCTAAAAATTAAAAAATAATAGTTCATAGTCACTGCATCAAAAAAATTAGATCACTTTCTAGGTCATTACTTTACTTTAGTCTATGTAAAAATTTCTTTTTCTTGCATCAGATGGACCCATTCATAAGAATTGACATAATATTGGGTAGATTACTTATGTATATTAGCTTGTGTATGAATGCTAGAAAACATGAAAGAATGTCCTCAGTTCACATCGTATTGGCAAAACAAGAAAATGTCATAGAGCAGTCTTACTGACTACTCCTCTTTGTGTCAGCTCAGGAACACACTGAATCACTCTTTCCACTTTGTGCCACAAGGCACATGAACATTGATTTGACATGAAGCCAACCTAATATATCCACCCAGAGTGACATGTTTCCCTAGTATTGCAAACAGAAGGGATCTGCAACCCTATAGATGGAACAACATTATGAACTAACCAGTATTCCCAGAGCTCATGTCTCTAGGTGCATATGTGTCAGAAGATGGCCTAGTCGGCCATCATTGGGAAGAGAGGCCCCTTGGTCTTGCAAACTTTATATGCCTCAGTACAGGGGATCGCCAGGACCAAGAAGTGGGAGGGGGGTAGGGGAACAGGGCAGGGGGGGAGTATAAGGAACTTTCTGGATAGCATTTGAAATGTATATAAAGAAAATATCTAATAAAAAAGAAAAAAAAAGAAAGAAAAGACAAAGTAAAACAGAAAAAGCCTCTGCCTTGTCTGATACCACACATATTTATGTTCAATTTTTATCCTAGATTTTTAAATACAACTGAATATATATGGGCCTCTCTATATGTTATTTCAGGTACCCTTCCAGCCTCTATAATCATATGCTTGCTTCTACAGAAAACGTGATTTCTAGATGCTAACTCTACAAACTTTTAATTGGGGTCTTAAGTCAATTTTTCAAAGAATGTCTGCTTATTGTGGTAGAGTATATGTAGAAAGGCTTTTTAAGTTATGGTTGTTTGCTTTTTTAAAAAAAGATATATTATCATCTTACTATTTACAAGTTAATTACTTTGTATAGTCTTTGGGTCTAGATAATTATGGTTTGTGATTCTTTTAAAAATTATTTCCAAGTTATTTTATACTGATATAAAAAGTAATCTAAACGAGTACTTTCCAGTTTTAGTGTTTTTCTGGTGTTCACTTCCAATATTCTAAATCAGTTGCTTTCAAATTTTTATTTGTACAGTAGTTGCTTGCAAAGCATATTGTCTGGTGAAAAGCAGATAATTTGGCCACATTGTCAGAAGACCTAGACTTTACTCAAGGAACCTGAATTTGTAAAATAAACGAGTACACAAATACCCCCTTGGATAATTTACATTCTAATACTTTATAAAATTAAGTTATTAACTTTTTTTTTTACCATGGAAGATGGGATACTATAAAATTCTTTATTTTCTAAATGTTACTATGTGACTTTGACTTTTATTTTTTATTGGCTCTATTGCAGTTTTTAATGAGGCTAAGTCAGCTCCATTTTACCTGACAATTACTGACTATTCACAGTATGAGATAAAATCTTCAGCTAAATGCACTCTTGTCAATATCTATTGTCCCTCTCCAAACTGTGCCTTTACTACAATTAACTTTTTAAAAAAATATTCTGACAAAAATACTGTAAATATACCCATACTGATATGATTGGTATAAATGTATTTCTGTGAGCCAAGGAGCATAATTAGACAATAGAGAAAAATTAGCTCTATATCACAAAACTTCTGACACCAATATGTGAGACACTACTCCAATTGCTAAGATTTACTTGGGTCTCTTATATTTTATCAACTGCTTAAAATGGAACCTTGCATTAAAGGCTCACATTTGAGTTAGAATATTCTTGAATGTAATTTTTCTTGATTCTTTTTTAATAATAAAAATGCTGCATAACATCATCTTAAACATCCTATAGCAAGGATCACATAGTTTTCTGAAGCACACTGCTTCTAGTTTTTGAATTTGTGATATTCTGAATTCCTGGAAGTTTTAATTTTGTTTGTCTGTTTAGACAATGGCCTCTTCTTACCCAAGTTGGCCTAAAACTTGCAAGTTTTCTAAATATTCTCTTTTAATGCTATGAAATAGAGAAAGAACTCCTACAACACACAATGACAAAACAACTTAACTAAATCATGAGCAAAGGACTTGACTAGACACTTTACTAAAAGAAGCTTACAGAAGTAGCCATTGCTTATATTAAAAGACTAATATTCAGAGAAATATAAATATAAATCAAAACCACAATGAAAATATGTCCTGAATAGATGTTGTTATGTTAAGTGAATTATGCCATGCCCTGAAAGATGTATCACATATTATTATTTCTTATACATGGATTCTAGGTTGTTTTATAGAATATAAAGTTAATGCGGGTGTATTGGGGAGTTGTATAGTACTTGCAAGTATGGTGAGAAGGAAAAGAGTAGGTGAATAAAATATAAATATAAACAAAATGTATTATATATGAAAATTACAACATTTATAAAAATTACAGAGAAGCACATGGCTTTGTACGACTAACACATACTAACACAAAATAGCATATCAGCTCATATTTATAAAGATATGTATTAACACAAAATTGATAATAGCATGTGTTTTTAAAGATGTAATTAGAAGCCAAGCATAGTGGTGCACATCCTTAATCCCAGGAGGCAGATATAAGCAGATCTTCAAGTACCAAGGCAGCCTGGTCTACATACAAGTTTTAGGACAGCTAGGGCTACATAGAGGTACTCTGCATCAAACACACAAACAAACAAACAAACAAACAAACAAACAACAAGAATGTAATTAGAAACCTCTCATACTTTTGGCAGATATAAAATTGGGCAGATGCTATGGAAAAGAATATGCTGGCTCCTCAAAAACAAGAAAAATATGAGTGACATAAGGTACAGTACTTCTATATGCGAGGAATTGAAAGCAAATTTCAAAGAATATGTGTACATTGATATTCTTAGTATCACTATTATCATAGTGTCATAGAATCACAAAAGCCAAATGTTGAATGAGCAGCCTAAATGACTGTGGTTGAATGAAAAAAAAAACCACAATGGTACATATACACACTTTAGTCTTCAAAAGGAAGGAAATTCTGATCCACTTCTGTCTTAGGTAGGGTTTTACTGCTGTGAACAGACACCATGACCAAGGCAACTCTAATAAGAACAACATTTAATTGAGGCTGGCTAACAGGTTCAGAGGTTCAGTCTATTATCATCAAGGTGGGAATATGGCAGCATCCACGCAGGCATGGTGAAGGAGATGCTGAGAGTTCTACATCTTCATCAGAAGGCTTCTAGCAGAATACTGACTTCCAGGCAGTGAGGATGAGGGTCTTAAAGCCCATGCCCACGGTGACACACTTTCTCCATCAGGGCCACAGCTTCTAATAGCTCAGCTCCCTGGGCAGAGCATATGCAAACCACCACAACTACAATATTAATGAACATTGAGAACACTACGCTGAGTGAAATAAGTCAGATATATAATGAAACAAACTATATAGTTCTATTTCTATGATACATAAATTAGTCAAATTCATGGTGACAAAATGTGTACTAGTGTTTGCCAGTGACTGGATGGGTACAGAAAAGTTATTTTTAAATAGATACAGATAATCTATTTGCTAATAAGAATTGTGATGATTGGCTATACAACAAAATAACTATGATTAACAATACTTATCTGTACCCTTAAAATGGTCTAGTTGTTAATTTACAGTAAGTTTTAGTATTGCTGAACAATAATTTTTCATAAGAAATCTGAAAGGATTACTTTATTGTTTCCTAAACACTATTTGATACATTTTTGTCACTAACATAAGATATTCAATTTTTTTCTGGACACTAGAAGGAGATCATTTCAATGTCAACACTAGTTTTTCTCCAGGTTTTGGAAAATAGTCCATTCTTTTGTATGTTATAGAAAATTTTTCTTAATATGATTCTACTGGATACTTGTATATTTTATGTATTCACCTTCATGTCCTTGGATTTTCACAAGTTTAAATTAATCTTCATTAATCCCTTCTGTATGTTTTAAATTCACTTTTCTTAGTAAGATAGCTAACCACAATGTTAAGACAGCTAACCAAAATGTTATGGTTTTGAGTAAGGTCTCATCAAATGGGAACCTTCTCCAAAGGTTATAGAAGATAGGCAGATTTATTTAGTTATTTTTCTAAATAAAATAAAAAGGTGATAAAACTTCCTGTCAACAAATTGCAAATGATTAGAATAATCAGTTTTCAGAAAGACAAGGAAGTAAGGAAAGAAGGAAGGAAGGGAGGGAGGGAGAGAGGGAGAGAGGGAGGGAGGGAGGGAGAGAGGGAGGGAGGGAGGGAGGGAGGGAGGGAGGGAGGGAGGCAGACAGACAGTGACCAGTACAATTTTTTAAAAGTTTTAACTATCCTAAGCATCAGAGAACAGTAGATTAATGCTATTTTGAGTTAGCACCATAACCAATTCAGAATGGTGTGATCAACAAATCTGACAATAAATGCTTAGAGGATGTAGAGAGAACGAAATCCTTACTCACTGTTAGTGGGAGTGAAAATTAATACACCATTGTGGAAATCTTTTTGGAGATTTCTCAAAAAATTAAAAATAGAAAATAGAAAAATAGAAATGCCATATGATCAAGCTATTTAACTCTTGGGTACCCAGAGCAATCTATACCTTATTATAAAGATATTTGGAACCTCTTCTTTTTTTTTTTTTTTTTTTTCCTTTTTTTTTTTCCATTTTTTATTAGGTATTTAACTCATTTACATTTCCAATGCTATACCAAAAGTCCCCCATATCCACCCACCCCCACTCCCCTGCCCACCCACTCCCCCTTTTTGGCCCTGGTATTCCCCTGTACTGGGGCATATAAAGTTTGCAAGTCCAATGGGCCTCTCTTTCCAGTGATGGCCGACTAGGCCATCTTTTGATATATATGCAGCTAGAGTCAAGAGCTCCGGGGTACTGGTTAGCTCATAATGTTGTTCCACCTATAGGGTTGCAGATCCCTTTAGCTCCTTGGCTACTTTCTCTAGCTCCTCCATTGGGAGCCCTATGATCCATCCATTAGCTGACTGTGAGCATCCACTTCTGTGTTTGCTGGGCCCCGGCATAGTCTCACAAGAGACAGCTACATCTGCGTCCTTTCAATAAAATCTTGCTAGTGTATGCAATGGTGTCAGCGTTTGGATGCTGATTATGGGGTGGATCCCTGGCTATGGCAGTCTCTACATGGTCCATCCTTTCATCTCAGCTCCAAACTCCGTCTCTGTAACTCCTTCCATGGGTGTTTTGTTCCCAAATCTAAGGAGGGGCATAGTGTCCACACTTCAGTCTTCATTCTCCTTGAGTTTCATGTGTTTAGCAAATTATATCTTATATCTTGGGTATCCTAGGTTTGGGGCTAATATCCACTTATCAGTGAATACATATTGTGTGAGTTTCTTTGTGAATGTGTTACCTCACTCAGGATGATGCCCTCCAGGTCCATTCATTTGGCTAGGAATTTCATAAATTCATTCTTTTTAATAGCTGAGTAGTACTCCATTGTGTAGATGTACCACATTTTCTGTATCTATTCCTCTGTTGAGGGGCATCTAGGTTCTTTCCAGCTTCTGGCTATTATAAATAAGGCTGCTATGAACATAGTGGAGCATGTGTCCTTCTTACCTGTTGGGGCATCTTCTGGATATATGCCCAGGAGAGGTATTGCTGGATCTTCCGGTAGTACTATGTCCAGTTTTCTGAGGAACCGCCAGACTGATTTCCAGAGTGGTTGTACAAGCCTGCACCAACAATGGAGGAGTGTTCCTCTTTCTCCACATCCTCGCCAGCATCTGCTGTCACCTGAATTTTTGATCTTAGCCATTCTGACTGGTGTGAGGTGGAATCTCAGGGTTGTTTTGATTTGCATTTCCCTGATGATTAAGGATGTTGAACATTTTTTCAAGTGCTTCTCTGCCATTCGGTATTCCTCAGGTGAGAATTCTTTGTTCAGTTCTGAGCCCCATTTTTTAATGGGGTTATTTGATTTTCTGAAGTCCACCTTCTTGAGTTCTTTATATATGTTGGATATTAGTCCCCTATCTGATTTAGGATAGGTAAAGATCCTTTCCCAATCTGTTGGTGGTCTTTTTGTCTTATTGACGGTGTCTTTTGCCTTGCAGAAACTTTGGAGTTTCATTAGGTCCCATTTGTCGATTCTCGATCTTACAGCACAAGCCATTGCTGTTCTGTTCAGGAATTTTTCCCCTGTGCCCATATCTTCAAGGCTTTTCCCCACTTTCTCCTCTATAAGTTTCAGTGTCTCTGGTTTTATGTGAATGGAACCTCTTCTTTATTTTAGCTTTATTCACTACAGCAAAAAAGACCAATGCAATCAATCTAATTGTCCATCAACAGTTTACTGGATAATAAAAAAATCTGAATATTTGGTATATACCTATGAATACTATTTAAATTATACAGAAAAATATAAGAAAAAATTATCAGGAAAATGAGTGAACCTAGAATGTATATAGTATTAAGCAAGGTCATACAAGTTTAGGGGAAAAAAAGCTCACATTCTTCTTCATATATGGAATCTAACAAATAATATACCCACCCATGAAAATAAATATATGTGTATGTACAGTATAACACATAGAAAAAGGGAACAAGAAAGGACAAATACTAGGGGATGAGGGAGAACTGAATGCAGGTAATGAGTACCAGTTATAACATTTTTGCTTATTTGTTTGTTACTTTTTTTGTGGTAATGAGTAAATCATAAAATATATTTGATGGTGAAAATATAAAATCCCATGTGAAGTTTCACAACTTTCACTTTGATCGGCTATTCCAACTGTTTAGAAGTTCACTGAGTTGTATAGCCCTTGGGTCTGGTTAATTCTTGTGTGAGATTTATTTACCTACAATTTATCAATTAATTATTTTATGTATTTACATCCCAAATATTAGTTAACCCCCATCCCAGTCTCCCCTTCTAGAGTTCTTCCTCTCTCCCACTTTACCTCAGAGAGGATGCCTCCCTGTACCCCCCAACCCTGGTACATCAAGTCTCTACAGAATTAGACACATGCTCTCCCACCAAGGCCAGACAAGACAGCACTCTGCTGCATATGTGCTGAGCGTCCCAGAACATCTCTTTGGTTGGTGGTTCAGTCTCTGGGAGCTCCAAGGGGTCCAGGTCAATTGACACTGTTGGTCTTCCTCTGGGGTTGCCATCCCCTTTAGTTCCTTCAAGCCTGCAAATTTCATGATGTCATTTTTTAACAGCTGAGTAATATTCCATTTTGTAAATGTTTCACATTTTCTTTATCCATTCTTCTGTTGAGGGATATCTAGGTTGTTTTCCATTTCTGGATGTCATGAATAGAGTACCAATAAACATGTTTGAGTAAGTGTCCTTATGGTTGGATGAAGCATCCTTTGTGTATGTGCCCAAAGGCAGAACTGACATTAGAATGTTCTTTTATATCCTTAATTGCTTTTTTTTCAAATGGTAAGAATAAAGTGATCTGATTGAAAAAAAAAGAAATATCCAGATTAATGGAAGATAATTATATATATATATATATATATATATATATATATATATATATATCATATGTTGTGGATGGCTCTATGCTGCCTGTATTTTGATGTTAATTCTGCTCTCCTAGAAGTTGTCTGAGTGAGTCACATACGTACTCAGGTAACTTCTTGTGAACCTCCCTGAATGAATAAAGGGATCAATCACTGGGTGAGTAGGCAGGACTTCCGGGTTGGATAACGGGAGAGAGGAAGCAGGAAAGCATTAGGGTCTTGGGATCAGGGACAGCGAAAGGGCAAGATGTAGCTGCTAGTGTCTCCCAGTTTATGGTAGATCCACCACCAGAGGAATTAGATTTAATATGGCTTACAAGATTAAGATCCTAGTTGTTGTGCCCAGAGATTGAGTTACCATTGTTTCTGAACTAGATTTGTGTGGTGTTTTTCTTCTCCCAGTGACTCGACTGGGTTCCAGAGAGAAAGGCACAGCCAGCGGTAAAGCGTGGGTTTCTCTGATGTGCACCACAAAAGCTGTGGGGGTTTTGAAGCATGAGCTGGTGTGGAAATGACCCACCAGAGGGAACTTAGTGAGTTGGGTAGAGACGTTTTGGGAACTATCAGGCCAGAGAGTCTGCCGAGATGAGAACACCCCACTAGTACCATGTGGCCTGCTGGTGCCTGGTGTAGCACAGGATATTGATAGTCTTTTAATATTTCCTGTCTGTCTATCTATATATCTATATATCTATATCTATATCTATCTATATGTATAGATATAGATATATAGATATCTCCTAGGAAAATATATCACACATTGTAAGAGCTCCTTAAATGTTAACTCTTGTTAAAACCAAGATATTAGTAATAGAATCTGTAGAAAAAATGTCACTAGAGGAAGAAAGAAAGATGATTATGGGATTATTCTTAATGTTCTTTCAAGGAAGTAAAACAAGAATGGTTATCTCAATAGTGTTCAGTTTATATTCTCCCACTCAAATTCCATTCTCCAATAAATTTCTCAGCTTGCCTCCTTCAAATTGAGCAACATATACAAATTGTGTGGGAAAACATTTTATCTCATTAGCAGGTGGTATGAGAACATCATAGTAGAGAAAAACAGTATTATGAAGGGGCTTTAATTTCTATACTGCTGAAAGAAGTAAATCACAGATTGCTCGTTTCATCAGAAATGAGGGTGGGATACTGTATATTAAATGATAACATGTTTTATGATTTCCTAAGGAAAATAATCTGTGACGTGAACTTCCTGACTGTTGGAGTGCCCAAAGAAAAATTTTAGAATGATTCAAATCAGTAATTAGAGACTGTATTAAAGGTGCAGTATTTTATAGACAAAAGTCATCCCTATAATTATTCCTTGAGTTATTGATACAAGTTTCATTGCTAATAATTTTACATGAGCACAGTTTCCATTTGTAAGAACTCAAAAAGACCTCCAAGTGAAGGTGGTATGCCTGGCAATAGCAATACTCTTATCCTTAGGAGTTGTGCTGGTTAATTTTGTCAACTTGAAACAAACTAGAATCACCATACAAGAACAAATTTGAGTCACCAGAAAGAGGAAATTCAATTGAGTAGCTGCCACTATCAGACTGACCTGTGGATATGTCTATTGGGCATTGTCTTGATTAATGATTGGTGTTGGAGTGCACAGCCCACTTTGGGTGGCACCACCCCTGGGCAGGTGGTCCTGGGTTGTATAAGAAAGAAAGTTGAATGATCCAAGAATAGCAAGCCAGTAAACAACACTTGTCCATGCCCTTTGGATTTGCTCCTACTTCTAGGTTCCTGCCTTGAATTCCTGCCCTGACTTTACTTGCTAATGAAACTTTACTCTCCAGGTTACTTTCAGTGAGTACTTTCTCACGGCAACAGAGAGGCAAACTAGAGAATGAGTATGAGTATGAGGCAAACTAGAGAATGACCCAAGTTGCCCTAAACTGGAGGATCAAGAGGCAAAAGAAGTGAATTCTAAGAAAAAAGGCATCAATGAGCATCTTCTTGGACCTGGAAATAAATCAGTGGGTCACTGGGTATAAGGTGGATGATACGAAAGAAGTAGACCTAACAAATGAGTCTGGGAATAGAGTATGAATACCTTTCAGTACTCAGAAAATAAAATTTACATAGGTGATGGTGATTTGGTTAGTAGTATATTATTTCTTAACATCGTGGAAAGGTATTTGTTGAAACATTATGATAATGCTTTTGAGGGAAGCAATGCCAAATGGAGAAAAAGAGACTAAGGGCCTTACTCCAAGATGGGTGAAAATCTGAACAAAAGAAGGGGAAACTTGGCCTAAAGGTTGTGGGAAAAATCTGAAAGCTGTCTACAAGACAGAATTGGCTAGCTTAGAAATATCAGTGTATTTCTCAGGTATAATAAACTGCAGTACAGAACAGATCCAAGTATATATGATAGATTGGTGAACATAAATGTTTATTTCTTCCTAATGTAACTGTTGAAGTAAATATTCCTTGATGCCCTGTGTTTTGTTTGTTTGTTTGTTTCAAGACAGGGTTTTAAAGGCATGTGCCACCACTGCCCGACAACACCCTTGTATTTTTACAGTTCCACTTTCCATTAAAACTTCTTGATGGTCTCAGGAAGAAGGCAATGTGAATGAAGCAGGCCCTCATTTTCAAAGCTTCGGTGAGGAAATATTCATAGCATTCAATTTTCTAGTACTCAGTATCATGGCCACACTTACTGGTGAAGCCAGGCAATGCTGTCTATCTCTATGTCTAGGAAGAAGAGGAATTGGTTTTGGGAAATAACTAGAAGTTTAGGCATTATTGAGAGAAAGGACTTTGGACTAATTTCCAACCTTCATGATATTTATCTAAGACAGTGAAGTGTTGTTTTCAATAAAATCTAGATAGTTTGATTTTACCAATAAAGACTCAGGAGCCAGATGCTGGGCAGAAAACCTACTAACTCAAGAGAGGCAGAGAAAGCACCCAGTTGTCCTTCCTCCACAGCTGACATCCAAAAAGGAAAAAAAAATGTTTTCCTTCTCCATGCCACCTCAAACCCCCCTCAAACTGGAAGTCCCTACCTTAAACTTCCTATGCATTTCTCTGTCTGTTCTACTTTCCTCTTACTATGGTTTTTCCATGTCAACTGATTGCTTGTTCTGCCTCTTGATTTGTGGTTGACTTTATTTAATCCTGTTTACAATAAACAGAACACTCTTGAATTAAAGGTATGTTCTAGGGCTGAGCCACACTACAACTAAAACAGGTTTTTCTAGTAAATAGCACTATCTTAGGTTTCATGGTGATCAAATATCCTGTAACAAAGAAGTAGTTAAGGGAGTATAAATTTGAATCACAGAGACATAGGGCGGGTATTCAGTTGACTTTGTGACTTTTCTTTAAGACAAGATTCCACTATGTAATTCAAGCTAACCTCAAACTAATGTTCTGTCTTAGTTCCTGATATTCTAGGATTATAAGCATTCATCATCATGTTTTACAATTTGGGTCATCTTGAGTTAAAGGTATCTAGGAAATACTTACAGAGGCATCTTTATATCTGCTTATATATACAATTAAAGATTGATGATCTATGTAATTTGCTCATGGTAAAAATTTTATAGCACTTATTTAAACATTCAGCATGTACCAACATTAGAGTATTTGAGTTAAAGTTCTGTACATTTTTAGAGTGTATTCTTCATTGGCTTATATTCATAAGCACAGCTGGGAAAACAAAACTAAATCGCATTTCCAGGTAAGAAAGTAATTGAATTTTGATGGAGATGACATGATATGTTCAGTGTAGACCCAAAGCATTGCATAGTGTATATCTTTCTACAATAAATATGTTTGGGCAGCCTCACCTTGGTGTACCTGTGCCTGATTTAAAAGGACTGATTATGGAGGGCTAACTAATTTGGAGGTTTTACTTATTTATTTTTCATAAATCTACTTTGAGAAGTAATCTCTCACAACTGAAGGAGGTGAGAATTAGTGACTAAGATATTCAATACTTATGAGTAGGCTCACTTCAGTTCTAATTCCCTCTAGGTAAATTGCCTCAAGGTGAAACCAGTTCTTAGTCTTTTGAGTAGCTATATGCCTGTGACTATAAGCCAGCCTTTATAGCTAATCTGAGTCTTCTTAAGATGTCTTGGTATGTCACCAAGATTGTAAGGTTTCATCCTGATGGTTATCTTGTGGTCTGAATGTCCCTTGTCACTTCCAAGACAGCTTTTTTCTCACCTGTTTTAAGAATAGATAATTGAATGGATTAAAATGTTTTCTGTTTACTTTTAAGAAAATAATATTTCAACTACTTACAAAAATAGAAAGATACTTTTTTCATGTCAAACTTGTTTGATTGTTGTGTGATAAAAGGGATGGATAAGTGATAAGGATATTAAATGCTTTAGAGAGATCATCCAGAATCAAGTGTCTAGATAATGTGATACATTTTAATATATGTAGTAAGTGTTGCTTGACTGTAAACATGCTGAAGAAGTGTCTAAAATATTTTCACGTTAAATATAGGTCAATAGGGTAAATTTTGAATTATAAAGTAAAAGTAATAATGATAGATAGATAGATAGATAGATAGATAGATAGATAGATAGATAGTGCAGGGTATGCATATGTATATAAATACTTCTTGTCTTGTAAGAAATACGATTCTGGCAGTGTAATTATTTTAGTGGCAGAAAAACCTTGCAGCACAACTGACAAAATAAAATTAATGAAAAGGTGCTCTTTCTTTTCTTTACACAGCAAATATTCTGCTTTTATCAATGAAAATCCCAAATACTACTCAGTTAGCCAATCTGTGTTTACTTCCCTCTGTTATGTAACTTATCTTCTTTCTAACTCTCATACTCCACAGGAGAATCTCAAATCTACAAACAGCCTAAGATAAAATAATCATTATTATGTCTTTTGCATGCCAAATTGTGGTTTGGTCCCATAATTCTAACAGCCAAATCCAATGAGAAAAAATGAAGATTAGCCAAAGCTCTTTGTCACTCTAGCTCTGGAAATCTACTCAAGGGACTTGTCTGCTGACTAAGCGCCCCATGGGGATCCAGTGCCAGATTCTCCATCACTATAAAGCATAAGGTGGCCCTGCTTACCTCCTGACATGAATGCCAGATGGGGCTGGCAGTGGGAATAAATGACTAGGTTTCCAACCTAGACTTCAGTTGGGGTCTGAGGGGGAAAAGAAACAAAAAACTATCACATGTCCATAACATGCCTATAATTCTTGTTTTTCTTCCCTCATTGGGAATTCAATGATTCAATTAGTGTTCACTTCAATTAAATTCAAGTGTCCACAGTGACTTAGGCCCTGCTGTTGCATGTGTGTGTGTGTGTCTTGGGGGATAAGGACAGTTATTTCTTCTGCCTATATTTCTAATATGGAATGTATTCATGTCTATGGAAATTTCCACCATCTTCACTGACCTGAATATCTGGTCTTCATGAACTCTTCACAAGTAATTATTGAGCCATCTGCCTTATGTTGACATATACAACCCTAGAGGAATTCTAATGTGAGTAGGAAGTACATCTGTCTGGTAGATCTGCTTTTACCTATGCCAAGTACTGCCCCTCCCCCCTTTTATAAAGCTCTCTGTAGTAAGTTATTTAAAAGATATTAACAAATTACAGTCCTAGCTGGGCGGGGTGTGTGGGGGTTATAGACTTTGCATTTAAATTTCTTTTTAAAAAATAAAAGAGGAATGAAATTGTTGACACATCGTATGGATTAGAAACTAGTTTCATATTAATCTGGTCACTCCTCACAATGAAAAGAATGAGGAGATGGCAGAGTCTTCTGTTTCCAAGGAACAAAGCTGAAGTACAGGATTTCCAAAAGTGAAATGATGACATGTTTCTACTTCTGTTGCTCTGAGATTTATTGTTTATTTTTCAGTCTCAAGCAGTCAATGCTAAATGGTTCCATGCACACATCCTAGGGATAACTTGTCAAATCTAAATTATCACTTGTATGCTACCTTTGGAGCTGTTTATATATGCAAAATCAAGGAGCAATTTACCTATACTTTCTGTAATTAAAAACGTATACACTGAGAGATAGAGATGCAAATTGCTATTTAAATCTACATGAGGCTTGAGGCACTTTTAAGTCTATTTGAACTATTTTAAATTATTAGTTCTGGTTTGAAGGGAATAACAAAAACATTTTGTCTCCATAGGAAATTGATTTTGTTACTGTTCTTAGTAATAAAATCAGAGCTCTCTGAGGTAAAATATTGTTGTTGTTGTTGGTAGTGGTGGTACCTTTAGAAATATCCATTGTTTATTTTGCTTGCCTCAAATTGAAAGTAAAAGGTTTATATTACCAATAGCTCTTCTTCCAAATTAGTATAAGTCAACTTGATTTACATGGAATGTAATTGTATTCCTCACCAGAATAGTTACTATCTGTGCAAAAGAGTCCAACTTTTCTAGGTGAGCTGTAACTAAGTCATTTACTGATATTTTTAACTTAGAAACTTTTGTTTTTAGTGTCTTATTAGTAAAACAGTAGTATTTGCTTTTACACTAAGTCTCTGGGATATCTAGTGTCAGGTTCTTGTTCGCTGATGCAGTGTCAGGTATGGCTTCCATCTTGTGGACTGAGCCTTAAATCAAATTAGATACTTGTTAGTTACTCCTACAAGGTTTATGTTGTGTGTAATTTTTAAAAACCCATGCCTGGTCTGGGTAGGCTATAGGACCAGCATCCACCCACCTGCTAGCCAATGCCTCTCCCACAAACACTGGCTTTGCCTCTCCAGGGTTCTGAGATCACTGTCTCACCAATCCACAATCCACTGTAGTTACCTCTCTCCTAGAGCGCAGTCCTTTGCCCAATCCTCTCATTCTAAAGCCTGGGCGATTTCGGCCTTGGCTGTGTTCTTTCTCTCCTGCCCACCTGAGTCTCTGACAAAAACATCAGACATTTCTAACACTTTAAAATCAGCCAGATAGCACAATTGCTGGGCAAAGAATATCCTACCCCAATATGCCCATGCAAAAAAACACACAACACATAATATTTATAAACTGTGTACCTAAATTGGGCAGATTTCCTACTACACTACTCTGTTTCCCAGCCAGGAGATCCCTTGCTGCTTGCAGCTTCTCCAGGCCACATGGTTCTGTTTCATCTTCTACCTCCTCTTCTTTTTCTCTCTCCTTCTCTAAAACTTCCAGCTCCACCTTTCCCTTCCACTGCCCAATCACAGGCTTTAACCTTTATTTGACCAGTTAAAATGGGGAGCAGGTTCACATGGAATCCCCTGATTACATGATCTGGTCCTGATCAGGGACAGGATTAACATCAAAATACAAACAGCACCAAGGCAACCCACAACAGGTTTGTGTAACCATTGCAGCAACATATCTTGCAGGTAGTATACCCCTGTAGATCAAAGGGTTTGAGATTGGGTTGGTGTTTACATTTCTCCTTTCGTAGTATTCAGAGTACCTTCTAGTACCAAAGATGCTAGTACATGTAGGGGTATGCAGGCACCAGAGCAACTTCTCCATGTTCAATGAGTTGTGTGAGTGTTGTCTTCAGGAATAGGGCCTTGTCATCAGTTTATGATGAGCAACCTACACTTATGGCAACAGCCTGGGTTGTTTGGGGGATTTCCATGGGGCCCCTTTGGCCAACAACTCAATTAGAAATAACCTATCGCAAGTATTGAAAGGTTTGTTTGGTGACAAGAGATGACCAATTGGGACTTTCCCCATTATTTGGCAATTTCATTTAGAAAACATACACACACACACACACACACACACACAGAGTATCTTCTACTCTATTAAGTTTCCATACTACGTCTCAAATGTACAACAATTCTGGCTGTCTCTCCTCATATTTCCTCTCTCAACTCCTACCTCCCCTACTGTTCCTCACTTTACCATCTGGTTCCAGTTCCCTGCCCCATCTATCTATAGCTATTTATTCTATTTCTTTTCCTAGAGGCATGTGCCCCACCTCACATTATCTCTTATTATATATCTAATCTCTGTAGCTGTATGAATTGCAGTTTAGTTATCATTGACTTAACAGCTAATATCCGTATAAGTCAATATATACTCTATTTGTCTTTCTGAGTCTGGGTTATTTCACTTGACATAATTTTTTCTAGTCCTATACATTTACCTGTGAATTTCATGGTTTCAATTTTTTTAATAGCTGAGTAATATTCCAGTGTATAAATGTACCATATGTTCTTTTCTTTCCATTTTTTATTAGGTATTTAGCTCATTTACATTTCCAATGCTATACCAAAAGTCCCCCATACCCACCCACCCCCACTCCCCTACCCACCTACTTCCCCTTTTTGGCCCTGGCGTTCCCCTGTACTGGGGCATATAAAGTTTGCGTGTCCAATGGGCCTTTCTTTCCAGTGATGGCCGACTAGGCCATCTTTTGATACATATGCAGCTAGAGTCAAGAGCTCCGGGGTACTGGTTAGTTCATAATGTTGTTCCACCTATAGGGTTGCAGATCCCTTTAGCTCCTTGGTACCATATGTTCTTTATTCATTCATCTGTTGAGAGACATTTTGGTTATTTCTAATTCCTTACCACTATGAATAGAGAAACAGTAAACATGTTTGAAGAAGTGTCCCAATAAGGGACTTCTAATGATATTCGCCTAAACTCATATATTTGTTCCTTGCTCAACAAATGTTGAGCACCTGAGAAGCTCCCTCCTGCAGGAGAGAGTAGCAAATATAAAGACCAACAGCTAGGCATTATATAGAGAGTGAGAGACTTCAGACACTCATCCCTAAACTGATATCTCCATCAAATCCCCACCACCACCTAAGCTCAGGGAACTCTATGGAAGAGAAGGCAGAAAGAATGTAATAGCTGGAGGATATGAAGGACACCAAAAAAGCAAGTCTCTTTTCTAAATCAACATGATCAATACCATATGAACTCACAGAGACTGACACAGCCTGCATAGGCCCTGCACAGGTCTGCCTCAGTTGGGATCCTTGAGCTAAAAGGAGAAATGTACACGTGCCCCCACCCCTAAGCCAGAAGTTATCTCCAACTGATAACTGCTTGCAAATGAAAGTTGAGTTTTCTCCAAATGGGTCTCATTGATGAAACAAACTAAGGGTAGATTGCTTTGCAGCTATAGATGCCCAAGAGCAAATGAACTCAGTGGAATCTCTGTTTTAGTCTTACATGTCCTTTCATATATATTATGGCTTCCAGGTTAGGGTTTTTATGGATTTCCTGAATGCACAAATGAGTGCACCTCAGTATCTGTATTTGTTTGTTTCATATGCCATTTCCTGGGTGCTTTCCTTGTCATATCGTATCATCCATTAGAAGCCTGTTTGTTTTCTAAAGAGAGAGAAAGGAGATATATCCAGATGAGAGAGGCAGTGGGGATGTGTTAGGAGCGGGTGTGGCGGCAGTCCCAAAGGCGCCAGGGACTGTAGCTAAGTCGTATGACTTTCACCTGACTTCCTCATATAAGACACAAACATCTTGAGAGCTGGGCAGGTGCACCAGGATACCGGTGAATCCAGTTTGATGGAGATATCCCTGCTGCCCTGATTAGCTGAAGCTGCGTGCCTGGTGAGGCGGCATGGCCTGCTGTGCGTGGATGAGAGTATAAAAGGAGTGAGAGGCCCAGGGTTCGGGGGAGATATAAACAAGAAGAACCAGGACTGAATAAACTGCTGTTAGAAGGACTGGTGGTCGTGTCGTTCTTGCTGGTCGAGAGCGGGCGCGACAGGGATGAACTGGAGGGGATGAAGAGGGGAGGGGATACCAGAATTAGGTTATATTATTTGAGGAAAACCATCCATTTTTAATAAAAGTGAATAAAAGAAAGTTAAAAATGCCCTTTTAGGCCAGCACCGGGGTAGTTTGGGCATGGAGTCTGCTGATACCCGCAAGCTACCCACAAGACCTGCCACAGGATCTTAAGACCTCTGGTGAGTGGAACACAGCTGCTGCTCCAATCCAATCGCACGGGACCTGAGACTGCATTAATTAGGGAAGCAGAAAACCCAGCCTGATCAGGGGCACAAGTCCCTTCTGGTCCCCTCCAGCACCAGGGTAGCTTGGGTGTGGAAATTGCTGACACCCACAGGCTACCCACAAGACCCTCCACAGGATCTTAAGACCTCTGGTGAGTGGAACACAGCTACTGCTCCAATCCATTTGTGTGGGACCTGAGACTGCATTAATTAGGGAAGCAGAAAACCTGGCCTGATCAGGGGCACAAGTCCCTTCCATTCCAAGCCAGCACTGGGGTACCTAGGGCTTGATCTGCGGACACCCGCAAGGTATACACAGGACCCTCCACGGGATCTTAAGACCTCTGTGAGTGGATCACAACTTCTGCCAGGAGGCAGGTTCGAACATCAGATATCTGGGCACCTTCCCTGCAAAAGGAGAGCTTACCTGCAGAGAGTACTCAGAACACTGAAACTCAGGAGAGAGCTAGTCTCCCAGGTCTGCCGATAGAGGCTAACATAAACACCTGAGGAACAAGATCTAACCAGAGACAACTACAACAACTAACTCCAGATGGCTAAAGGCAAACGTAAGAATCTTACTAACAGAAACCAAGACTACTCACCATCATCAGAACGCAGCGCCCCCACCCCACCCAGTCCTGGGCACCCCAACACACCCGAAAAGCTAGACCCGGATTTAAAAGCATATCTCATGATGATGGTAGAGTGTCGAGTCCGATCTCGACCAGCAAGAACGACACGACCACCAGTCCTTCTAAGAGCAGTTTATTCAGCAAACTTCAGTCTTCATCTCTCTCGCTTCAACTTTTATCTCTTCATCTTTCTCTCTCTCCCTGATCCGGGCCTCTCACTCTTATATACTCTCAGTCCCCATCCACTCACAGCAGGCCACGTCACCTCACCAGGCTTGCAGCTTCAGCCAATCAGAGCGGCAGGGGCATGTCTCCACCAAATATGGACTTGTTTAAAAAGCCAGCATCATGGTGCACCTGTGCAGCTCGCACGATGGCCGTGGCTTATTTTCAGGTGAATGAGGAACTCAGGTGCAAGTCATAAGACTTAGCTGCAGTCCCTGGTGCCTTCTTGGGACTGTGGCCACACCTGCTCCTCACAGGAGAGGACATCAAGAAGGACTTTAATAACTCACTAAAAGAAATACAGGAAAACAATGCTAAACAGGTAGAAGACCTTAAAGAGGAAGCACAAAAATCCCTTAAAGAATTGCAAGAAAACATGACCAAACAGGTGATGGAATTGAATAAAACCATCAAGACCCTAAAAAGGGAAGTAGACACAATAAAGAAAACCCAAAGTGAGGCAACGATAGAGATAGAAAACCTAGGAAAGAAATCTGGAACCATAGATGCAAGCATCAGCAACAGAATACAAGAGATGGAAGAGAGAATCTCAGGTGCAGAAGATTCCATTGAGAACATGGACACAACAATCAAAGAAAATACAAAATGCAAAAAGATCCTAACTCAAAACATCCAGGAAATCCAGGACACAATGAGAAGACCAAATCTAAGGATAATAGGAGTAGATGAGAATGAAGATTTTCAACTTAAAGGGCCAGCAAATATCTTCAACAAAATTATAGAAGAAAACTTCCCAAACCTAAAGAAAGAGATGCCCATGAACTTACAAGAAGCCTACAGAACTCCAAATAGACTGGACCAGAAAAGAAATTCCTCCTGACACATAATAATCAGAACAACAAATGCACTAAATAAAGATAGAATATTAAAAGCAGTAAGAGAAAAAGATCAAGTAACATATAAAGGCAGGCCTATCAGAATTACACCAGATTTTTCACCAGAGACTATGAAAGCCAGAAGGTCTTGGACAAATGTTATACAGACAATAAGAGAACACGAATGCCAGCCCAGGATACTATACCCAGCCAAACTCTCAATTAACATAGATGGAGAAATCAAAGTTTTCCACGACAAAACCAAATTCACACATTATCTTTCCAGGAATCCAGCACTTCAAAGGATAAAAACAGAAAAAAAAAAAAAAAAACAATAGAAGGACAGAAACCACGCCCTAGAAAAAACAAGAAAGTAATCCCTCAACAAACCAAAAAGAAGACAGCCACAAAAACAGAATGCCAACTCTAAAAACAAAAATAATAGGAAGCAACAATTACTTTTCCTTAATATCTCTTAATATCAATGGACTCAATTCCCCAATAAAAAGACATAGACTAACAGACTGGCTACACAAACAGGACCCAACATTCTGCTGCTTACAGGAAACCCATCTCAGGGAAAAAGACAGACACTACCTCAGAGTGAAAGGCTGGAAAACAATTTTCCAAGCAAATGGTCTGAAGAAACAAGCTGGAGTAGCCATTTATATAGTAAAATCGACTTCCAATCCAAAGTTATCAAAAAAGACAAGGAGGGGAACTTCATACTCATCAAAGATAAAATCTACTAAGAGGATCTGTCAATTCTGAATACCTATGCTCCAAATGCAAGCGCAGCCACATTCATTAAAGAAACTTTAGTAAAGCTCAAAGCACACATTGCACCTCACACAATAATAGTGGGAGACTTCAACATACCACATTCTTCAATGGACAGATCATGGAAACAGAAACTAAACAGGGACACAGTGAAACTAACAGAAGTGATGAAACAAATGGACTTAACAGATATCTACAGAACATTTTATCCTAAAACAAAAGGATATACCTTCTTCTCAGCACCTCATGGTACCTTCTCCAAAATGGACCATATAATTGGTCACAAAACAGGCCTCAACAGATACAAAAATATTGAAATCGTCACATGCATCCTATCAGACCACCTGGACTAAGGCTGATCTTCAATAACAACATAAATAAGGGAAAGCCAACATTCACGTGGATACTGAACAAACACTCTTCTCAATGATACCTTGGTCAAGGAAGGAATAAGGAAAGAAATTAAAGACTTTTTAGAGTTTAATGATTGAAGCCACAACATACCCAAACTTATGGGACACTATGAAAGCATTTCTAAGAGAGAAGCTCATAGCTCTGAGTGCCTCCAAAAAGAAACTAGAGAGAGGATACACTAGCACCTTGACAACACACCTAAAAGCTCTAGAAAAAAAAAGCAAATTCACCCAAGAGGAGTAGACAGCAGGAAATAATCAAACTCAGAAGTGAAATCAATCAAGTGGAAACAAGAAGAACTATTCAAAGAATCAACCAAACCAGGAGCTGGTTCTTTGAGAAAATCAACAAGATAGATAAACCCTTAGCTGTGGGGAGCGGGTGTGGCGGCAGTCCCAAAGGCGCCAGGGACTGCAGCTAAGGCATATGACTTGCACCTGACTTCCTCATATAAGACACAGACATCTTGAGTGCTGCGCAGGTGTACCAGGATACAGGTGAATCCAATTTGGTGGAGATTTGCCCCTGCTGCCCTGATTAGCTGAAGCCTCATGACTGGCGAGGGGGCGTGGCCTGCGGTGCATAGATGAGAGAGAGTATAAAAGGAGTGAGAGGCCCAGGGTTGGGGGGAGATATAAACAAGAAGAATCAGGACTGAATAAACTGCTGTTAGAAGGACTGGTGGTCGCGTCGTTCTTGCTGGTCGAGAGCAGGCGCTACACTTAGCCAGACTCACTAGAGGGCACAGGGACAGCATCCTAATTAACAAAATCAGAAATGAAAAGGGAGACATAACAACAGACCCTGAAGAAATCCAAAACACCATCAGATCCTTCTACAAAAGGCTATACTCAACAAAACTGGAAAACCTGGATGAAATGGACAAGTTTCTAGACAGATACCAGATACCAAAGTTAAATCAAGATCAGGTTAATGATCTAAACAGTCCTATATCCCCTAAAGAAATAGAAGCAGTCATTAATAGTCTCCCAACCAAAAAAAGCCCAGGACCAGATGGGTTTAGTGCAGAGTTCTATCAAACCTTCAAAGAAGATCTAATTCCATTTCTGCACAAACTATTCCACAAAATAGAAGTAGAAGGTACTCTACCCAACTCATTTTATGAAGCCACAATTACTCTGATACCTAAACCACAGAAAGATCCAACTAAGATAGGGAACTTCAGACCAAATTCCCTTATGAATATCGATGCAAAAATACTCAATAAAATTCTCGCTATCTGAATCCAAGAACACATTCAAACAATCATCCATCCTGACCAAGTAGGTTTTATTCCAAGGATGCAGGGATGGTTCAATATACGGAAATTCATCAAAGTAATCCATTATATAAACAAAGACAAAAACCACATGATCGTCTCGTTAGATGCTGAGAAAACATTTGACAAAATCCAACACCCATTCATGATAAAAGTCTTGGAAAGATCAGGAATTCAAGGCCCATACCTAAACATGATAAAAGCAACCTATAGCAAACCAGTAGCCAACATCAAAGTAAATGGTGAGAAGCTGGAAGCAATACCACTAAAATCAGGGACAAGGCTGTCTACTCTCTCCCTACATATTCAACATTGTACTTGAAGTCCTAGCCAGAGCAATTCGACAACAAAAGGAGATCAAGGGGATACAAATTGGAAAAGAAGTCAAAATATCACTTTTTGCAGATGATATGATAATATATATAAGTGGCCCTAAAAATTCCACCAGAGAACTCCTAAGCCTGATAAACAGCTTCGGTGAAGTAGCTGGATATAAAATAAACTCAAACAAGTCAATGGCCTTTCTCTATACAAAGATACCTCTCCTGGGCATATATCCAGAAGATGTCCCAACCAGTAAGAAGGACACATGCTCCACTATGTTCATAGCAGCCTTATTTATAATAGCCAGAATCTGGAAAGAACCCAGATGCCCCTCAACAGAGGAATGGATACAAAAAATGTGGTACATTTACACAATGGAGTACTACTCAGCTATTAAAAAGAATGAATTTATGAAATTCCTAGGCAAATGGATGGACCTGGAGGGCATCATCCTGAGTGAGGTAACACAATCACAAAAGAACTCAAATGATATGTACTCACTGATAAGTAGATATTAGCCCAGAAACTTAGTATAGCGAGATATAAGGTACAATTTTCAAAACACATGAAACTGAAGAAGAAGAAAGACCAAAGTGTGGACACTTTGCCCTGTCTTAGAATTGGAAACAATCACCCATGGAAGGAGTTACAGAGACAGAATTTGGAGCTGAGACAAAAGGATAGACCATCTAGAGACTTCCATATCCAGGGATCCATCCCATAATCAGCCTCCAAACGCTGACACCGTTGCATACACTAGCAAGCGTTTGCTGAAGGCTCCCTGATATAGCTGTCTCTTGTGAGACTATGCTGGGGTCTAGCAAACATATAAGTGGATGCTCACAGTCAGCTATTGGATGGATCACAGGGCTCCCAGTGGAGGAACTAGAGAAAATACCCAAGGAGCTAAAGGGATCTGCAACCCTATAGTTGGAATAACATTATGAACTAACCAGTACCCTTGAGCTCATGTCTCTAGCTGCATATTTATCAGAAGATGGCCTAGTGGCCATCAGTGGAAAGAGAGGCCATTGGACTTGCAAACTTTATATGCCCCAGTACAGGGGAACGCCAGGGCCAAAACGTGGGAGTGGGGGGAAGGAGAAAAAAAATGCCTTTTTAAAAAATTTAGCTTACATGTAGCATAATCCATTAAAAGGTCACTGATCTGACACAACTCCAGAATTAACTACAATGGAATTTTAGTATGGGTTCTACAGAATAGAAAGAATAATCACTCTGAATCACTGATATGAATTCAAATATTGGATCATTTACAAAGGAATGGGCACCATTTATAAAACTAGAGATAATAGTGCCTCAAGGTTAACAACACCAAGAATTCTAAATCCTGAATAAAGAAGAAGATGCCAGCACTTGATGGTGATATAGCATTTGTCTAGCAACTGAGGCCTTCAAATAAGCTTTGATGATCATGCAGAGGAAGCAATAAGGGATACATTTTTTAGTCTCTTCCAACTCTTTATTACTTCAAGTACTCTCTCCTGACACACCACAAGACAATGGAACTTATGTGGGTATCTCTACAGTTTAGTTTTTCCTGGCACAGGGGATCTGGCAAAATAACTTAAGGATATGGTAAATAAATTTGGTATGTAAGACATTCAGCCTAGAAGCCCTAAAACATTGTCAGATGTTTTTGAATATCATTCTAAAGTAATAGCAAGAATTGCTTATGCTACAACACAAAGGATAGAAGTATATAGCATATGCTATAATATAAATATAATAATTAAAATACATTAAAATTTTAATCAATACTCTATTTTATAAATACTTTGGATGCATTTTTGTGTGCTTATTTGAAAAAAAATTCAAGAAATATAGGCTACAGAAATTTGCCAATAGGCAATATTCAATAGGCTACAGACATTTGCCAATAATTTACAGAATATGAGCAGAATAAACTCTCTGTAAGAGGCTAATGTGAAGCTCTGAGTTGATATTTTGACACTTTGAGAGGCATAACTTTGTATGCTATATTTGATACTCATATTTGTATTTCTGATTTGCTTCCCTATAGTTCACATATATACTTAGTAACTATACTTTAATTAATGCATTATTCACATAAACAGAACTAGTTTAGTTCTGAATATGAGCAAATGCCCTGAATTGGAAAACAAACAAACAACCCAAAAAGCAAAAACAACAACAACAAAACATTGCAAGTTCATTTAATTCTAGATCATGGAGATATATTGCATCAATTTCCTAATAGAAACGATCTCAAACACTATCTTGATTTTTTAAAATCTCTTGCCTTTTATATCTAGCATGTTCAACTTAGTTATAATATTTAGATTCACTAACTTCTAGGCTCCTGTTCTCTCTTATCTATGTCTTGAGGCATCTTTGACAGAACAACATTTTGAACTATTCAGTTAGTTTTGCGTTTCAATAATACCATTATTATTCGTATCACTTGATTTCCATCTCCCCTAGGATGACTCCCTAAGGGTCTTTTCTTGTGGTCTGAGCTAAAATGTTTGCTCCAAAGGCTCTCCTAGTGATGTTGGTTGGTACTATTTGGGGAGGCTCTAGAAAGTTGAGAAGGTGAGGCATAGCTAGAGAAAAACAGGCCCCTCAAGCAGTGTCCTTGGCAGTGGTATCTTGGCCCTGCCCCCTTCCTACTGCTCACTCCACTTCCTTAACACTGTTCAGCAAACAGCTTCTTCCTCCATAAATGCTCTGCCACATGTATGTCAAAAACAACAGAGCCAATCACAGTAGACTATGTTCTCTGGGACCGCCAGCCAAAATAATTCCTCCCTTAATTACTGCTATCAGATATTTGATCACAAAAGCAAAGTAACTAATAAAAGCCTCCATCAAGAAAGAGTCTAGGTATCCCTTAAAATCTTGTTCACTATATTAAATTAAATTAAATTCTTCAAGCTCCTCTGAACAGTGCTAACTCTTCAGGTCCTCCTCAAACAGAATACTTGGGGGCTAATGTAATGTTACCCAGGATGTCTTTAATGGCTAGCCAGAAAGCCAGGTCTCCTGAATGATTCATTCTGCCAGTCTACTACTCAAAATGCTCACAGCAATCTCTGTGTGCAGTGAGGCAAAGACCAGATCCTAGCTAGAAGTTCAGAGTTTTGTAAAGCTATTAAAAGTACTTTCAGGGCTGGCAGGTTGGCTCATAAGGTAAAATTAAAGGGGTCTGATGCCAAGCCAGGCGACCTGAGTTCAATTCTTAGGACTCCCATGGTGAAATGACTCCTAATAGTTGTCCTTTGACTTTTACATGTATGTTGTAGTATGCATGTTTGCACAACCCCACCCTTATAACCCTCCCCCACAGAGAGAAGTGGGGGAGAGAGATAGAGACAGAGAGGAACAGAGTAAATAAGCTAAAAGTTTAAATATAAAAAAGTATTTTCAATCTTGTTTTGGTTATTACTCACCAATATTTTGATATATTTACATATTTATTCCAAAACTTCCCTCAGAAACTCAATTCCACAATTGCATCATATGACTGGTTATGAACTGAGTGACCCTTAGAAGGGCCTTGAGTCAGTTAGATACCTATTTCTGTTGTTGTTGTTGTTTTGAGACAGGGTATTTTTTGATAGTTCTGGCTGTCCTGAAACTCCCAATGTTGACCATCAGGCTGGCCTCAGACTCAGAAAGATCCACCTGCCTCTACCTCCCCAGTGCTTGGATTAAAAGCATGTGCCACGTTGCCTTGCAACATACCTATTTTTAAAGCCCTAAAAACCAGTTTTAGTTCCTTGGAAGTGCTATCACCTCTCTGAGAAGGTAAGCTTTAAAATACAGGCCAACTTGGGGCCTTCAAAACTACAAGGTTTCTTAGATTTTTACAATATCTAGAGTCTAAAGAGACAGAAGAAAGGATAAAGGTGGATAAGAAAAGCAAATAATATTACCATGATTTTGATTTGAGAATCTAATCAATCAGTGAATTCATCCATCAATCAATAGAACACTTACAGAATCTTAAGCATTTATGGGTATATAGATAGGAAAGATCCAAGAGATACCACACAGTTTTAAAATGTGTCAATCCATTAAACATTCAATCCATATGTGTAGACCATCTTCTGGTATACACTATATTTTTCCTAAATTTCAGACATAATAGCACTAAGATTTCATTCTCTGGAAGACACTTCAGAATAAGTATTTTCTATGTATAGATAGATATGTTTACAAAAGATATTTTAAGAAATCACCAAAATGCAATAAAAGCTTAATCACTTTGCTAACA
Source organism: Mus musculus (assembly GCF_000001635.26). NCBI lineage: Eukaryota > Metazoa > Chordata > Mammalia > Rodentia > Muridae > Mus > Mus musculus. The sequence continues at coordinate 158,182,038 of NC_000086.7, read as the reverse complement.
AGTCAATAAAAAAAAATGCATGGCCTGCTTTCTAAGCAGGAGCTTCGAGGTTTGATGCCACATCAAAAAAAAAAAAAAAAAAAAGAGTAATTACTGCAGCAGTGATGAATGCAGTTCCATTCCTTTTCAGTCTTACTTAGTAATACAGATATCCCTATTAATGCCTGCTCAGTCACCATAGTGCGTACCCACGCAAGACACAGAAGAATGCTACTTAATGAAGGTCAAATTAAAAGTCCGTTGTTTGCTGGCAGTCAAGAGCAGGCTTGTGACAGAAAGAGCTCTGCACTCCAGCCTAGAAAGAGACAGGGTAAAGTTTATAAATCCACAAACCACAATTACATCATACCTGAGGCAGGCCAAGGAGCAGGTCTCAAGTTTCAGTTCAGTTGATTTGTTTTATGTTGTAAAACTACGGACCTCTCCAAGTTGCAAAGGCAGCTGCAGGAGAATGTTCTACTCAGCAGGATGTAGTCAGTGGGGGCTTGGGACTGTTGGGTGAAGTTAGCCAAAACTAGGACAAAAATGGTGTTACTTTGGGCAGTTGAATAGTAAAAATGATTTCTTCCTAGGCCTGAGTCTAAAATGAATAACAGCACTTGGTGTATGGAATCCCGTCCTCAGAAAGTGATTCTCAAACTCCAGTTGGTTGACTTCCTACATAATAATTACCCACATAGCTTGTTAAAATATGGACTTAAGGTCTCTGGTCAGGATTAAACAGAATTTTCAGAAGTGAGTTCAGGGATCAACAGTGTGTTTTTCTAAAAGTTCTTTGGTTGATTCTGATTCACTGGGAAATTTGAAGGGCATTGTGGGATGTTTTTTTGTTGTTGTTAAAGCAGACAATGTCTAAATAGTGTTTTAATTTATACTTTACTAGTCACTAAAAGTGTGTGCTTATGTCGGGCATTGATGATCATGCTGGCCTCACTTTCTCCATCTTTCTTCATACTGTTCCTTATGCTTAGAGTTTGTATTCAAATTTGCTTCAAGGGCCTCACTATCAGTCTTCTCATTTATATATATATATATATATATATATATATATATATATATATATATATATATATATATCAACTTCTATTGCTTTAAAATCTTTCTCTTTCATTTTGGGGTTTTGCTGTATGTATCAGAAAGATAACAAATTAATCCAACCCATCATTACTATTCCTGATACATAATGTACACAGAGACTACCTCCTGAACCACTAGGCATATATGGTAGTGCTGCTTCTTTTGAGATGAATCTTCCCTCTAGTCTTGTCTGTGGCATCTGGGGATACTAGGTCACATGGTACAACACAGGGTCATTTAAGTATCTCTTGGTTCCCCTTTTCTTCCCAAGTACTTGCTATCTCAAATCAAATGTTTCAACCAGCTCTGATACAAACTATAGAACAAGTCTGTAAATTCATTCTAAGTATAGTAGACACTGTGTTATGCCATCCAGATCCATCTTTAGGACCAAAGAACTCATTCCTCCAGCTTCTGGGAATGTAGCCATGAGACAGTCTTTAGCTGTCAGCCTCCCACATAAATTTTCCTCATGTGCAAATAGCTGCTTTGTTTTAGGCTATATGTTTTTCTCAGGCGCAAATTGTATCCTGTGAGCATTCTAGAAAAGTATAAAGACATAGATAGCCCCTGTTCTGCAAAGTAAGGCAACCCTGAGTGTTTGTGACAACTTCAGAGTTATTTGATACTTGGTTTGGAGTAGTGTTAACATTCAACTTCTTCTGCCTGGCCTGACTTCCTTTCCTGGGGTTCCGGTACTAATTTTCTGAAAACATCTCAATAAATCTCTTACACGTGACATTTTCTCAGTGTGCTTCCTTAAAGAACCCAACTGTTCAAATCTCTGGGCCAGTCAGTCTGATTATTGAAGATGTCCAATGCATCATTACATTGTTTATACAAACTCTTTGTTTTTCATTGGCAATCTGAGTAAAACCTCACCTCTCACTTTCTCTATAGCAAGTAAAAAGATAGCGCCTGATATTCATTGCAGGGGGCAACCGCATGGTGCTGTTTTGGGAGGGCATGAGAGCAACATGAAAATATTCTTACAAGTGAATTGGAAAAGAAAATAGCAGAGAGGAGAGAGGTAAATAACATAAACCTCTGGGTTGTGTGAAATGTTAGAAAAGGGCAGCCCTCTACAATGTCCTATAAATAGAATAAACATTGGGTGTCTTCCTTACTCTCCACCTTATATATTGAGTCAGGGCCCTTACTGGACCTAGAGATAATCTGGATAGTTTGCTCCCAAATTACCTCAACACAATATAATCACCAACAAGCTGCGATGCCTGCTCAGCTTTTAGGTGGATTCTGTTCTGGGGATTCAACTCTGTTCATCATGTTTATGTGGTAAATGATTTACTGAGGCATGTCCCTCAACATAGCTTTTCAACTCTTATATAGAACTTACAGTCTGCTAAGAAAGACAAAAGCACAGTGGGGTACAGACTACTACATGCCTATATGAATATATTTTCTAACTTTACTGTTAAGATCCACTAGTATATATGCTACTTCCTGCTTTAAAAACAAAAACAAAAACAAGAGTCAGAGGAGCACTTTGAGATATTGTAGGTTTCAACATTTTGATGGTTAATGGATAGTCAACAAGACAAAAACTATAATGCCACAACTATCTCAGAAATTTCACTTTGTGCTTATCCTTACTTAAAGGATGTTGAAGAGAACTATCCATTTCTAAGACTTCACTTAATTCAGAGCTTTATTCCTCTTCACCTTTCTTGTCTTCTGTATATCTACTTTCTTGGTTCATTTACAAAATCATTTTGAGAGTCACTTTTATGCCTTTTCATAGATTCCATGTGTATTATTATTTATTCCTCTGGTGCTGTCAGTCATTTGCAATACCAAATAGGGCAATTAAATAGCAATATTGTATTGTTGTTTTAAATATCCATTTACATAGCCAAGCTTAAGAAAATATCATGTATCAAATCAATGTTCTGCAACTTCTGAATCCATTAAAATAGTATCAAACAATCTGTATTAAGAGTAAATTTACATAATATATTAATTAAATATTAAATAAAACTCTACGTGTATAAGATGATTTTTTAAATTATGCATATTCACTGAAAGAAATAGCAAGAGGACAATGTGATTAGAGGTGATTTCACTTGCTTATGCTGTTCTTCATCTTCTGTATTTTCTACAGTAAACAGAGTTTGAGTTAAAAAAGGTAAATGTTTATACATTTTAAAACCAAGTATGAGGTAGGTGAGATGGCTCAGCATGTAAAAGAGCTTGTTGTGAAAATTTGATTACATACTTAAGTTTTATCTCTAGAACCCACAGAGGATAGAGAAATCTGACATGTGATAATTGTTACCACATGCATAGATATATGTTGAGTTCATATAATGTTAGCTGTATGTACTTTATTAGTAGAGGTTTGTAGTTCACAGTTTTGTTTATTTAAAAATAAGTGCTAGGAGGAGGGAGGATGCTGTGAACATGTGAATGAATCAGAATGGGTACATGGACTACAGAGATGAATAAACCATTTGAATTGTGATTCAAAGTGTCATACATACTGCCAATTGGGAGGAAGCAGCCTTGTATTTCACTATTGTCTAGAATTAGCCTTATTTAATATGACTACAAAGCCTTATGGAGTTGAGCTTTATTTATTTTAACCAAATGAAAATAAATATAAATTCCAAAGGGTGTTTCCAAAGATTTGTGGGAGATACTTATTCGTTCAGGAAGCAGATATATCCACTTAGTAGAACTCAACAGAAAGCAACTCTTGCATTTCTTTCTATTTACATCACAACATTGGAATCTTCTCTACAAATGTCTTCCACTCTTCCTAAGAAGATATAATCTTCTCTTTTCACTCTGGATAATCTTTTGGTATGACCTTATGTTTTAGCAATTGACTCTAAAACTAGAGACTTCCTTTTCTCTATCAAAAGTCCATGTATCTCCCAAGTGTTCCAGACTCATAAATCTAACAGCTCATAAACATTTCATCTGAATGTATTAAGAGATACCTCAAACTTACACAAGTGATCATGCATCACTTTCCTAATCAACCCAGCCATAATTTTGGACATCCATTATTTCTCGTTCTGATTACTTATTCTTCTAATCTTTTCACCTTCCAAACATTCAATTAGGCTTTTGAAAAGATGACAGATGATTTTTTAAAATTATTTAATGTCTCCCTATTGTCAACATAGGTATCTCTTAAAATGGCACTTCTTTATTTTTCAGACTTTCAACTTCAGTACAAAATAAACAAAGCAAAAAACAAAAAACAAAAAAACAAAAAAAACAAAATAAAAACAAAGCAAAGAACAATCCTCCTCCTGTTTTGTGGGGCAGGGGACTTTTCTGTTTGAAGATACTAAGAACAGAAATGAAGAAAATAACCACTTGACATCAGCAGAGAGGCTAGTGGATCAGGGTCAGTCAAAGATGCTGGGGAGCCATAGTGGAAATTACATAAAGTGCACAGGCTTTCCAGGGAGAATTCTTTTTTTTTTTCCCCCAGGGAGAATTCTAATCTTCCATGTGAGATGTATCTTTATAACCCTCATTCCGGGGAATCAGCAATACTCAACTCTTCCACTGTCACACCATCTTCACCAGTACCTAGGCCTAGTTTAATCATAGATCAAATTATAGATCAAATCACAGACTCTAGATATAGGTGAAGGGGGCCTGAGCATCCTCAAGAGCAAATCCCTGCAGCAACACCAAGTCCTTGACAGTCTTCTTGTTTTTTTCACATTAAACTCTATATTCTTTTAGGCCATCATATAGATCATTGTAGAGTTGTCTCCACATGCCTGAGCCTTCATGACCTGCTCCAATTTGGCTGTTCAGGCAAAGGTTCTTGTCACAATTCATCTGGTTCAACAAATAAGCCTATTAGAAACTATCACTTTCTCAAACTTCTTATCCAAAGATCTCTTTATGAAATAACAGAAATTCTCAACATTTCCCTTGCTCTTCTCAATTTCTTATTCCTCTCCTCCTCCTCCTCCTCTTCTGATAGTACCAGACCCTCTTTGCTAATAGAGACCAGGCTATTCCCACCAAACTACTTGTCAATAAGCTTATTCATATACACCAAACTTGTCAATATTCTTAGTCATATATACCACCTCAAAGCCTCATCTCTGCACATACTCCATGAAGGCAGAGTTGTCTACCTTTTCTTTGCACTCACCAGTGATGTAGTAGATGGACTTCTGTGTCTCCTTCGTGTAAGATACATACTCTGAGGTAGAAGCCATCTCATTTCCAAACTGAGATTTATAGTAGACCAGCATCTCAGAGAAATATCACCATTTAATGAAATCTTCATAAATTCCAAGCTTTAGATTTTTATAAAATATTGCATAGAATTTCTTTTAGTTCTCTTTGTCTTTTGCTAGCTCAGAGAAGAGCTCCAGGTACTTCTTCACAATGTTCCTGAGGGTGCCTTTCAAGATTTTTTTCTGTTGAGATATTTGAATAAAGTTGCAATAGTCTGGTTATAACTTATCACAACAGTCCATGATAAACATATGATAGACACAGAGTTTGATATCTTTATTCTTCCCCTTTTTCAGAAAGGTCAATGTAAGTTTGTCAAGGGATGAAAAACAGTGCCCTGACTTCCAATTGACCTTCTACAGAGAAGGCTTGATTTCCAAGTGTTTTCTTCCACTGGTGAGGCTCTTACAAGATCCACTATATTCCTCCTGAATGATGTCATTAGAGTTTTCTGGTACAAATGGTCTTGGCCTTGTTCAGTTCTTCTTGACCTATGTATCTCTCCTCAGTCTTTTTTGCCTTCTTTTTCTTCTTTTTCCCAGTATCACCATTCTCATCTGATCATGTATCTTCAATCTTAGGCTTCTCACCTTCATCTTTTTCATCTCCTACTTTCTTTTCATCTTCCTTATCATCACTGATCTCTTTATTTCATTATGTCTCCAAATATAGAGTAAGAGAATAGCCCATGAGCTGTAAGTCCTTCACATATTCATTAACCTTCCTCTCCACTTAATATTCAGCCCAGTCTTCTTTCAGTTGAAGAAGAATCACTTTGATATCCTGGCCAATATGCTTATGATGGTCTACTTGTACAGTGAAAGATTCACCAGCACAAGATTCCCAGGAATCTTCTGCTCATGATCATTGTTTTTATAACAAACATGGTTTTTGTTCCCAGATAACAGATTAAACTCTAACACCAAACTAGAGGTGTTTGATATATCCAGTCCTGGAGATATCTGCACCAGACTGAAGGATGTTGAGTTTCAAACCCAGGACAACTGACTGAGGTACCTATTTAACATATCAAAACTAACTTGGCCTCTAGGTTGTCCCAGTATCCCCTAGTCCCTATCTGTTGCAGGGTATGGCTGGCATACCACATCCTCTAACCCTAGGGAGGTTGGGCTGCCCTTTCCCCAGAGGATATGTATGTATATGTATGTATGTATATATATGTGTGTGTGTAGTCTTCCATATATATATATATATATATAGAGAGAGAGAGAGAGAGAGAGAGAGTCTTCCATATATATAGTCTTTCATATATCTATATCAATCTATCTATCTATCTATCTATCTATCTATCTATCTATTTCCAGACATTTTAGTTACCCACCACTTTTGTACCTTTATCTTCCTGTACCTGGTTCTCCTCTTTCCTCTCTCTCTCCTCCTCCAATTCTCCCCACGTAGCCCAGCTCAATCTGATCATATTCAATCAGGGCTATCCCAGTTATTTCTGTCTTTAAATTTGGCTATGTTCTCCCCTTTATCTATAATAAAATTTTTCCTCTACCATACCTAGGAGTAGTCATGTCCTGTCCTTTTTTTCCTTTTTCCTCTTTCTGTCTGTCTGTCTGTCTGTCTGTCTGTCTGTCTTTCAATTCATATGGCATTAATGAAAATTTTTGTGTCAGACTTAGCAAGGGTTCCAGAATTATCTACAAGGTCAACTTTGGTCATGCCAATGCTTGTGTATACCAAAGTCAAGATGCAGTCTTGAGGCTTTGAGCATACTGTCAATTATTCGTTATTTATTGCTTTCTGACTTGGAAGGGTCTGTCAGCATCTCATAGTGAATCTCATCCAAGATATGTGAAGAAAATTTTCCTTGTTCAAATAGGAACAAGAACAAGAGTTGAGCAATTTCTACCTGAAAGGCAAAAGGTTCTACCCACAGTATACTTCTCAGATATCTTAAAGTGAAAACACTGAATCAATTGAGAGCATGGTGGGTTGCAGTACATAAGCTGTATAGAGCTGAGTCAAGAAACAACATAAGTACTTTAACCCTGCCTATATCTACAATATTATCTCTTGTTTCTTGTTTCTTGTTTCAGTCCCATAAAAAAAAAACTACTTGAAATTTGTTAGTCATGTGTTTATGTTACTGCTCTATTTAGTAGCATGTTACTGCTCTATTTGGTTGCATGAACCAAGAGGGTGGAGCCTACAAGTTAGGTGAACTAAAATGTTTTACTTGATAGATGTCATTATTTAGGGCATCACACGATTTATATTTTGAAGGCATTCTGGTGGTTAAGAAAGTTCATGTGTTCAAGGTTCACATGAGTTCAAGTTGCATAAATTCAGAGGGCAAGATCACATGAGTTTAGGTTTATACAGTCACAAGGGCAACTCTTGCTCGGAAACATCATTCTGAATAACAAGTGGTAATCTAAAGTAAAACCCTCTCCTATTACTACACACATGAGGGGCATAAAGGCATATTCCAAGAACAACCCATGTTGTGGAGGAACAGAGATTACAGTACTTTGTCTTGTATACTTGGGGTTTTCTCAAAAGGGCTCTGAAGTTCCACAGAGCTTCATTCATGGGCCACCTTCCAATAGACCTATTAGACACTTTAGAGTACAGGAGTAAGATACTTAACCTAGACATTAAGACTTCTAAACGTTTTATAAGTAAATGCAAGAGAAGAATCACACACACACACACACACACACACAGAGAGAGAGAGAGAGAGAGAGAGAGAGAGAGAGAGAGAGAGAGAGAGCGAGAGCTGCAATTTAGGATGTAGAAGTAAGAAAATTCTTATAAATCATTAGAAGGAACATCATTTAGTATAGTCATTAAGGAAAACTGGAGGAAAGTTGCTTTAAAAATAACAATAGAACTACCATATGATCTAGCAAACTCAATGCTGGTACTTGAATAAAAGAAATATAAAGAGTATACTGAAAATATAGCTTCACTCTTAGGTTAACTGAATCATTATTCAAAAGATCCAAGATATTGAATGAACCTAAATGTCCTTCAGAAGATAATTAAAATTAACAGGAAATAAACTAAAATGCGTTTTATGGCTTCTGTTCTCCATCTGTGCCCCTGAGGTAAGGCTGTCCCACAGCCCTCTTTACTCAAATTGGGCCAGAAGAGTGCTGGCCTCCCAGGAGTGCTCTTACTTCTAAGCCCAGAGGTGAGCTCAACACTTTCACTCAAATAACTGTCTAAAGAGGGAACCATCAGGAGCACACAGAGCACAGGAACAGGGGAGTGGCTGGGGAAAGAATGCTTCTGGTCTTCAACTGCACCCCAGAGTTAAGGCTGCACCAAAGCCAAACCACACCCAGGACATAGCTGGTCTCCCCAAGAGTGCTGACACACCTAAAATCACAGGCTTGCTCACATGCCCATAGGAAAGACAAGCTCCAGTCAGAGAGAGCAAAACCAGCTAACACCAGAGATAACCAGATGGTAAGAGGAAAGCACAAGAACATAAGCAATAGAAATCAAGACTACTTGGCCCATCATCAGAACCCACCTCTCCCACCAGAGCAAGTACTGGATACACCAACACACCAGAAAAGCAAGACTCTGAGTAAAAATCACATCTCATGATGATGATAAAGGACTTTAAGAAGGACACAACTTACTTAAAGAAAAACAAGAGAACATGGGTAAACAGGTAGAAGCCCTTAAAGAGGAAACACAAAAATTTCTGAAAGAATTATAGGAAAACACAACCAAATAGGTAAAGGAATTGAACAAAACCAAACAGAATATAAAAATAGAAATAGAAACACAAAAGAAATCACAGAGAGACAACCCTGGAGATAGAAAATCTAGGAATAGAACAGGAGTCATAGATGCAAGCATCATCAGCATCATCAACAGAACACAAGAGATGGAAGAGACAATCTCGTGTGCATAAGAAGCCATAGAAAACATTGACAAAACAATCAAAGAAAATTCAAAAAGCAAAAAGCTCCTAACCTAAAAAGTTCCAGGAAATCCAGAACACAACAGAAGACCAAACCTAAGGATAATAGGTATAGAAGAGAGTGAAGATACCCAAGTTAAAGGGCCAGTAAATATCTTCAACAAAATTATAGAAGAAAACTTCCCTAACCTAAAGAAAGAAATGCCCATGAACATACAAGAAGCCTACAGAACTCCAAATAGACTGGACCAGAAAAGAAATCCCTCCTGGCATATAATATTCAAAACATGAGATAAAGAAAGAATATTGAAAGCAGTAAAGGCAGAAGTTCAAGTAACATAAAGGTAGGCCTATTAGAATTACACCAGACTTCTCATCAGAGACTATGAAAGCCAGATGTAGACTAACAGAATGAATACTTAAACAGGACCCAGCATTTTGCTGCATATAGGAAACGGACCTCAGTGACAGAGACAGAAACTATCTCAGAGTAAACGGCTGGAAAACAATTTTCCAAGCAAATGGTCCCAAGAAAAACCTGGAGTAGCCATTCTAATATCAGATAAAATCATCTTTCAACCAAAAGATATCAAAAAGGATAAGGAAGGAAACTTCATACTCATCAAGAGAAAAATCTACTAAGAAGAACTCTCTATTCTGAACATCTATGCTTCAAATGCAAGGCCACCCACATTCATAAAAAAAAACTTTACTAAATCTCAAAGAACACATTTCACCTCACACAATAATAGTAGGAGACTCCAACACCAGACTCTCATCAATGGACAGATCATGGAAACACAAAATAAACAGAGACATGGTGAAACCAACAGAAGTTACGAACCAAATGGATTTTCCAGATATCTATAGAACATTTCATCCTAAAGTAAAGGAATATACCTTCTTCTCAAAACCTCAAGGTAACTTCTCCAAAATTTTCCATTTGACAAAACAGACCTCAACAGATATAAGAAGACTGAAATAATCCTATGCATCCCATCAGATCACCATGGACAAAGGCTGGTCTTCAATAGTAACAAAAACAACAGAAAACAAATACACATGAAAGCTGAACAATGTACTATTCAATGATAACGTGGTCAAGGAAGAAATAAAGAAATTAAAGACTTTTTAGAATTTAATGAAAATGAAGGCAGAACATACCCAAACTTATGGGCCACAACGAAAAAGTCCTAAGAAGAAAATTCATAGCTATGAGTGCCTCCAAAAAGAAACCGGAAAGAGCATACACTAGCAGCTTGACAGCACACCTGAAAGCTCTAGAACAAAAAGAAGCAAATTCATCCAAGAGGAGTAGATGGCAGGAAATAATCAAACTCAGGCCTGAAATCAACCAAGTGGAAAAAAAAAAGAACTATACAAAGAATCAACCAAACCAGGAGCTGGTTCTTTGAGAAAAATCAACAAGATAGATAAACTCTTAGTCAGACCAACCAGAAGGCAAAGAGACAATATCCAACTTAACAAAATCAGAAATGAAAAGGTAGATATAACAACAGAAACTGAAGAAATTCAAAAATATCATCAGATTCTACTACAAAAGCCTATACTCAACAAAACTGGAAAATCTGGATGAAATGGACAATTTTCTAGACAGATAGCCGGTAGTAAAGTTAAATCAGGATCAGATAAACCATCTAAACAGTCCCATAACCCCTACAGAAATAGAAGCAGTCGTTAAAAGTCTCCCAATCAAAAAATGCCCATGACCCGATGGGTTTAGTGCAGAGTTCTATCAGAACTTCAAAGAAGACCTAATACAAATAGTATTCAAACTATCCTACAAAATAGAAACAGAAGGAACTCTACCCAATTTGTTCTATGAATCCACAATTATGCTCATGTCTAAACCACACAAAGACCCAACAAAGGAAGAGAACTTCAGACAAATTTCCTTTATGTATATCAATGCAAAAATACTCAATAAAATCCTCACAAACTGAATCCAAGAATACATCAAAGTGGTCAAGTAGACTTCATCCCAGAGATGCAGGGATGGTTCATTATATGTAAATCCATCAACTTAATCCACTACATAAACAAACTCAAAGAAAAAAAACCACATGATCTTTTCATTAGATGCTAAAATTCCCACTCAATTCTTCATAGAGTTGGAGCAATTTTCAAAAAACCAAGGATAGTGAAAACTATTCTCAACAATAAAAGAACTTTTGGGGGAATCATTATCCCTGACCTCAAGCTTTACTACAGAGCAATTGTGTTAAAAAAAAAAACCTGTATCATATTGGTACAGTGTCAGATGGGTAGATCATTGTAACAGAACCCACACACCTAAAGTCACTTGATCTTTGATAAAGGAGCTAAAACCATCCAGTGGGAAAAAGGTAGCATTTTCAACAAATAGTGTTGGTTCAAGTTTAGGTCTACATGTAGAGGAATGCAAATTGATTCATTCTTATCTCCTTGTACAAAGCTCAGTTCTGTGTGGATCAAGGACCTTCACATAAAACCAGATACACTGAAACTAATAGAAGAGAAAATGGGAAAGAGCCTCAAACCCATGGGCACAGGGGAAAATCCCCTAAACAGAACACCAACAGCTTATGCTCTAAGATCAACAATAGACAAATGGGACCTCATAAAATTACAAAGCTTCTGTAAGGCAATGAACACTGTCAATGGGACAAAATGGCAACCAACAGATTGGGAAAATATCTTTACCAAACTTACATCTAATCGAGAGCTAATATCCATTGTATTCAAGGAAATCAAGAAGTTAGTTCAATGTGTATAGATCAATGGAACAGAATTAAATTGAAGATCTAGATATAAATGCATTCATGTATAGGCATATGACTTCCAAAAGAACAAAACACTCATTGGAGAGGGAGGGGGAGCTCTCTCACTACACACAGGACTCAATTCCAAAGGAATCAAAGATTTGAAAGGCTGAAACTTATACAGTTATTCCCAACCTTCTTATTTTTTAATTAGGTATTTTCCTCAATTATATTTCCAATGCTATCCCAAAAGTCCCCCATACCCTCCCCCCCCACTCCCCTACCCACCCATTCTCACTTTTTGGCCCTGGCGTTCCTCTGTACTGGGGCATATAAAGTTTGCATGTCCAATGAGCCTCTCTTTCCAGTGATGGCCGACTAGGCCATCTTCTGATACATATGCAGCTAGAGTCAAGAGCTCCGGGGTACTGGTTAGTTCATAATGTTGTTCCACCTATAGGGTTGCAGATCTCTTTAGCTCCTTGGGTACTTTCTCTAGCTCCTCCATTGGGGGCCCTGTGATCCATCCAATAGCTGACTGTGAGAATCTACTTCTGTGTTTGCTAGGCCCCGGCATAATCTCACAAGAGACAGCTATATCAGGGTCCTTTCAGCAACCTCTTGCTAGTGTATGCAATGGTGTCATCGTTTGGAGGCTGATTATGCAATGGATCCCTGGATATGACAGTCTCTAGATGGTCCATCCTTTTGTCTTAGCTCCAAACTTTGTCTCTGTAACTTCTTCCATGTGTGTTTTGTTCCCAATTCTAAGACAGGGCAAAGTGTTCACACTTTGGTCTTCGTTCTTCAGTTTCATGTGTTTTGCAAATTGTATCTTATATCTCGGGTATACTAAGTTTCTGGTCTAATATCCACTTATCAGTGAGTACATATCATTTGAGTTCTTTTGTGATTGGGTTACCTCACTCAGGATGATGCCCTCCAGGTCCAACCATTTGCCTAGGAATTTCATAAATTCATTCTTTTTAATAGCTGAGTAGTACTCCATTGTGTAAATGTACCACAGTTTTTGTATCCATTCCTCTGTTGAGGGGCATCTGGGTTCTTTCCAGCTTCTGGCTATTATAAATAAGGCTGCTATGAACATAGTGTAGCATGTGTCCTTCTTACCTGTTGGAACATCTTCTGAATATATGCCCAGGAGAGGTATTGCTAGATGCTCCGGTAGTACTATGTCCAATTTTCTGAGGAACTGCCAGACTGATTTCCAGAGTGGTTGTACAAGCTTGCAATCCCACCAACAATGGAGGAGTGTTCCTCTTTCTCCACATCCTCTCCAGCATCTGCTGTTACCTGAATTTTTGATGTTAGCCATTCTGACTGGTGTGAAATGGAATCTCAGGGTTGTTTTGATTTGCATTTCTCTGATGATTAAGGATGCTGAACCGTTTTTCACGTGCTTCTCAGCCATTCGGTATTCCTCAGGTGAGACTTCTTTGTTTAGCTCTGAGCCCCATTTTTTAATGGGGTTATTTGATTTTCTGGAGTCCACCTTCTTGAGTTCTTTATATATATTGGATATTAGTCCCCTATCTGATTTAGGATAGGTAAAGATCCTTTCCCAATCTGTTGGTGGCCTTTTTGTCTTATTGACGGTGTCTTTTGCCTTACAGAAGCTTTGCAGTTTCATGAGGTCACATTTGTCAATTCTTGATCTTACAGCACAACCCATTGCTGTTCTAATCTCTTCCCAACCTTCTTAAGCCACAATCCTTTAATATAATTCCTCATGTTATTGTGACACCCAACCATAGTAGTTTGCTATGTCATTAATGTAATTTTGCTATTGCTGTGAATCATGATGTAGATAGGTGATATACAGCACATCTGATTCAGGATATCTGATATTCGACCCTTGTGAAAGGTTTTTCAACCCCCAAGGGATCACAATCCAGAGGTTGAGTAACATCGAATTTAGAAGAAAGAGTTTGGGTTATACTTTAGGATATAAGATCAGGAAAGGGCTTTCTGAATAAGATTCCAGTTGCTTGTGGCATAAGACCAATAATTTATAAATGGGACTTCATAAAATCAAATAGCTATGTACATGGAAAAAGAAACATAGCTGAATGAAGAGGTGGTCTACAGAATGAGAGAAAAATCTCTTTCAAATGTACATCTGATAGAGGGTTAATAACTAAAATACACAAAGAACTACAATCAGTAATTGTCAAGAAAGCAGACATCCCTTTATGACACCAGAGGAAACCCAAACTGCATGGATCATCTATAATATAAAACTGTATAGAGACCTGCTTGGTACTGTGAAGGTTCTATGCCCCAGTATAGGGGAATGCCTGGGCCAGGAAGTGGGAGTGGGTGGGTTGGGGAGCAGGGGGGAGGCAGAGAGGATAGGGGATTTTCAGAGTGGATACTAGAAAAGGGGATAACATTTGAAATGTAAATAAAGAAAATATCTAGTAAAATGGTAAAAATATATTGATATAACAAAAGATTTCCTATATAGACATGCATGTCTGTGGCATATATACACATGTTTATGTATATGTGTATATATGTGCCTATGTTGAATATGTGTATTTGTATGCAATTGTGTCAAGTCTTCTACATCCTCCTCTTTTTAAATCCAATCAGTGTTCTTTCCTACTTGTTTTGTGTCTTAGGAAAGTGAAACATACAAACTGTATAAATAGGTGTCCTCAACCTTTGACATCCTATTGGATTCATACAATGAAATGAATATCAGCAAAATATCAGAGGCCAGCAACAACGAAAAGATCATAATATTTATTCTTTTGAGTACTCTTGGTGAATCACCACAATGGGAACATCTTCAACTGAAAAATCATAGTTTCTATCAACTAATGTTTTCACTCCAGATTCTAGTTATTGCATTTCCCTTGTCGCTTCAATGGTCATGTTATCTTACAGTGACTTTTTCTTGGGGGGTACCTCCTAATTTGTGGTCCCTGTGTCCTATCCACATGTTGCAAACTGTGCCTTCATTAACTTTTTCACAGATTACAAAATCTGAGAATGCCATCTCCTTCTACAAACTCACAAAGGTTAACAGTGGTTTTATATTCTGTTACAATATTCTGCACTTATAAAATTCATATTGTATGGCTAATAATCTAGGTCTTTTAAACTCTCAGGTCCTCAATAGCCAAGATCATACCATGCACATTGTTGTGACACTTACAGGCCTGCATTTCTGGTGCCCCAGAGTTGGCAGTCAATTATTATTCTGAAGAATTGAATTGAGCCAAAACACAACAAAGTTATTCCTAGGCTATGATCTTGAATGACCAAGATAAACATTATCTTAATCATGCCATAAAAATCACGTGTTCCTAAAGAATTTAAAGATGTTAACTTGCTGAACATAATACCCATTTTAATGTCTTCTTCATGCAGAAATAAATGGTATTTAAGGGTATTATACAGCTTGCTGTGTAATTACATTAATCAGAGAGTGACTCTTCTGCTGGTTCCTTTGCTGTTTCCATGGCAGCAACCACATGTTTGCAAGTAAAGAGCACACATAGAACCCATTCTTAATTACACGTGTAGCACTACATTTCAGAGAACACAATAAATATGGAGGTCATGGAGTGCATGGAAAGGAGATATGATGAATAAAGAATTTCTCTCCAGCTTTTCTATCTCTTGGTTATTACTAAACCCTTCATTAGTATGTTCTGACTCCTATTACCCTCTTTCTTTCACACAGTAAAAAAGGCCTCTGCAGCCACCCACCAAATTATAATCCTCTGCTCCTGAAATGACCCAGAAATGTGCCAGAGAAAAGCCAGTAGTAAATTAAGTCCTGTCATAACAAAAATACAGTGGAATGAAAGTGTCTACTGACATTTTTCAGAAAAAAAAAAAAGAAATAGATTGGCATCACTCTCTGTCTTTTCTCATATCATGGCAAACCTTCAAGGTCTTCTTTTGTAAGAACTATTTACATTACCGAAAGTTCTTATTTGTGCTTAAATACATTACCCAATGTGCAAAGTAGGTAGTAGTTACTGCAATTCACAAGGCTATTGCTAATATTAGCTAATTATTGGACATTTGAAAAATAACTCAGAAAGTATAATATCAGTGCTAAATTAAATTTTCCAATCAAAGGTTTTGCATTAAATCAAAATTTTGCAACCATTATTCTTATCATTCTCTCCTGCTGTTCTCCAAATATTATTTAAAGAGTGTAATGTACTCTTTAGAGAAATAAAAAATGGTCATTACTTAATTTTAATTAAGCCTTTCCCAAAAAAAAGAGTCATGTGCCTATTCAATCTAACTTGAAAATTGTTTCTTTACTTTAAATGTTCTTGTATGTTAATCACATTTGGCATTATTTTTGTCCAAGAAAAATTAATCTTATATTAGCAATAAGTTGGGGTTTTCTAACAAAACATTTGTTTCTGCTTCCTTTGAGCTTCATTTCATCTATGTTGATCATTTGCCTCCTTCTCATTCCTATATTAGTACTTGATATCTACTTGCTACATACCTAAAAGTTTCTAAGACTCATAGAAGTGAAATAAACAACCCTGACCTTTCAAATATTTATGTGTACTGGATGATGGAGACATACAATCAACCTGGCAAGGTGATCAGTGTGTGAAGGCCTAATGGAAAGCACTTTTTCCTCTGCTCTGACTTTCCTCAGGAGCCAAGAAAATAAAAGGATATGAAATCCACAAGGTTTCTTAAACTCTAAGCTTTAAGCTGGCTCACTAACACTCCCAGTGACACCTATTGACAAGAGCAAGTCACAAGACAAATGATATTCATAGGGTAAGGATATGTGCCCTGCTTCTTTATGAGAGCAACTTCAAAATAACAACACAGAAGGCCTGAACATTGCCATAGTACCAAATTTATAATAAAACAAAAGTTCTAACCCAGTTGGAATAAGAAAAGACAGACTACAGCCTTGAAAGATGAGTACAATATTTCTACAGCAATGTGTAATAAACAAATCAAAATTTAGATTGACAGTATAAAATAAATCTAAACCACACATTTGAATAATAGGCCCAAATCAGGTGTTTCCCTAGATACATTTTATACTTGGTTATACCTCTAAAGAAATACTCTGTCTGAGATTTGGCTAAATTTAAATCTGACTAGAATTAATTTAGATTCTCTATTCTCAATACTGGCCCAGTATTTAAACCACAACAATTCCTGCAAATCACAAAGACTATTTCACTGGTTAATCTTCTATAAATGTTTTCTTGCCAAATAAATGAACAAATTAATAAAATAAATGACAAAATTAAGTAAATAAAGTAGGCTAAATATGAGGATACCCTGCCAGTGCCTTCCTTAGTTGCTCTCTGTTGCCCGGAGGCTTATTCCTTTTGGCCTGCTCAGCTACCTTGCTTATTTGGTTCAAACCCATCTGTTTTGGGATGGCAGCACCCACAGTGGGCTATGCCCTCTTACATTAATGAGCAATTAAGACCCCCACCCCCAGACATGCCCACAAGCCAAGATGATGAAGGCATGTCCTTAATTGAGGTTTCGTCTTCCCAGGGTGATTTTACATTTGTGTGAAGTTGACACCAGAAGCTCACTATGACAGTCTGAAAGAGAGATTTTTTTTTCCAGAAGCCATATAACCTGAGAGGACTATAACCTTCTATCCTAAAGACTGATTTCCTCCACTTACCAAGAAAATATAACATTCCAATCTGAAAAACCTCTTTATGCTCCCTCAGGCAAAACTAACAAGGGTCAATTGGTGCTCAGATGGCACTATATAGGCAAAGCAGAGCAAATTACTTAAAATCCCTGAAAATTAAAGTGTCATTGGAAATAAGAACACACAAAAATAGACCAGACCTTGGTATTACTGAACATAGTGACTACCTGCTAAAAGCCAAAAAGATTCACAAAGAGTCATAACAAAACAACAAAATATCTAGTATATAATGAAAAGTTCATAGGAAATAAAAAAATACAATAATAGAAGACTATTAATTCACACTGGTATAGAAGTAAGTCACATTCTGGAATTATTACAGAATGATGTTAAATCATTCCCCATATAAAATGTGTCAAAATCAATGATAAATTCTCATGAAAATGGAGATAATGAAGGAAGAAACAGAAATAATGACAAAACCTTCACAGCTGTGTCAAAAACAAACCTACAGTCTTAAGACCCAACGTGATAAGCTTCTGAAAACCGGACACGGAAAAACTCCTAAGTGGTATGGTTAAAAAAAAAACTTTAAAACATTGAAGAAAGATATTAAAGCTGTTATCAGAAGACAGAAAGCTCTCCTATGCTCATAGGTGGGTAGGACTAATATAGTAAAAATGGTCATCTACCAAGAGCAATCTACAGATTCAATGTACTCCCCATCAAAATCCAGCAGAATTCTTTACAGATATTAGGACAATTTCCAGCTTATATGATAACATGCATATGCACTTACATACACATAGAATAGCTAAAACAATTATTAATAGTTAATAATGCAGGAGTTATTACCATCCTAGACCTGAAATTGTACTACAAAACTATAGTATTTTTTTAAAGCATGGTATTGGCACAAAAAATACAGACCCATCAATGGAATTAATCTGAAGACCCAGATATAAATTCACAAACCTATGGACATCAGATTTTTTATAAAGAAGCCAAAATACACACACATACACACACACACACACACACACACACACACACAGTACCTTCGAGAAATAGTGCTAGTCTAACGGGATGTTTTCATGTAGAAGAATGCAAATAGATCCATATTTACCACCCTGAAAAAACTTGTCAAAGTGGACCAAAGACCTCAACATAAAACCATATATACTGAACCTGATAGAAGAGAAAGTTGGGAATAGGTTTGACTGAATTGGCATAGGAGACAATTTCCTGGAGAGAACAGCAATCAATTAATAAATGTGACTTCAGCTCTGACCCTGGGACTCAAGTGTGATCACAATTTTCTATCCAAGGTCTCTCTGAGGCAAGTCCACACAGAAGAGCACGTGGGTTGAAGAAGCAACAGATCTTCTTGGACAGAGTCTTCGTTGGGCCTTCATCCTCAGCCAGGAGGTAGAGCTGACCCTCAATTCTCTGTGCACCTTCCAGGCCAGAGAAGAGTTGGCCTCCAGGGAGTGCTCTGACCCTGGGACTCAGAAGAGAGCTGGTCTCCCAGGAGTGCTGACAGAGGATAACAGACTCTCAGGAGGAAGAAGCTCCAGCCAGAGACAGCAAGAACATCTAACACCAGAGATTACCAGATAGCAAAAGACAAAATCAAGAACCTTACCTAAGGAAACCAAGACTACTTGGCATCATCAGTACCCAGTACTCCCACCAGAACAAGTCCTGAATACCCCAACACACCAGAAAAGCAAGATTCAGATTTAAAATCATATCTCAAGATACTGGTAGAGGATTTTAAGAATAACATTAGTAACTCCCTTAAAGAAATACAAGAGAACACAGGTAAACAGGTAGAAGCCCTTAAAAAGGAAACACAAAAATCCCTTAAAGAATTTCAGGAAAACAAAAACAAACAGGTGAAGGAATTGAACAAAACCATCTAAGATCTAAAAATGGAAGTAGAAACAATAAAGAAATCACAAAGGGAGAAAACTCTGAAGATAGAAATCCTAGGAAAAAAATCAGAAGCCATAGATGCAAGCATCAGCAACAGAATACAAGAGATGGAAGAAGAATCTCAGGTGCAGAAGATTCCATAGAAAATGTGGGGAGCCGCCCTCACATTTGCCATTATAAGATGGCGCTGACAGCTGTGTTCTAAGTGGTAAACATAATCTGCACACGTGCAGGGGCAGTTTTCCCGCCATGTGTTCTGCCTTTCCCGTGATGACAACTGGGCCGATGGGCTGCAGCCAATCAGGGAGTAATACATCCTAGGTGGAGGATAATTCTCCTTAAAAGGGACGGGGTTTTGCCATTCTTTCTCTCTCTCTTGTTCTTGCTTTTTCTCTCTCTTGTTCTTGCTTTTTCTCTCTCTTGTTCTTGCTTTTTCTCTCTCTTGCTTTTTCTCTCTCTTGCTTTCTTGTTCTTGTTCTTTTTCTTGCTCTGGCTCTTGCACTCTTGCTCTCTCTTGTTCTTGTTCTTTTTCTTGCTCTTGCTCTCTTGCTCTCTGGCTCCTGAAGATGTAAGCAATAAAGCTTTTGCCGCAGAAGATTCCGGTTTGCTGCATCTTTCCTGGCCGGTAGCGAATGCGTGTAAGAGTTGGTGCTGAGACCCGGGACGAGAAGACCTGGGACGAGAAAACCTGGGACGGTTACCATCACCGGCACAAGGAAGATCACTCATTCTGGAACCAGAACTGCGGGTCATGGTAATAAAGGTTCCCGTAAAACAGACTGTTGAGAAGGATCCAGCCTGGATTCAGAACTCCTCAGCTGGGGAACGGTGGTAATGAAGTGTTCCCACAACACAGACTGTTGAGAAGGATTCAACTGCGTGAATTCAGAACTCTTCAGCTGGGGAACAGGGTACCCGTAAGTATAGCTTTACAAGGTAAGTCTGGCCTTGAACTTTCTAATGAAATTCAAGACAGTCTATCAGAAGTAAAGTGGGAAATAGCTTTACAAGGTATGTTTGGCCTTAAACTTTCTCTAGTGTTAGAAGCCTTTTTGTTCCTTTTCACATGTTATCAAGTGGTTAAGGCAGGGCTGAAAATTCTGGATGAAATTCAGGGCAATCTATCAGAAGTAAAGCGGGGAGAGAGAGTAGGAGCAAAGAGGAAATATGGTACACAAAATAAGTATACAGGCCTTTCCACGGGTCTTGAACCCGAGGAAAAGTTTAGGTCAGGTAAGAATACCTGGGGAGAGATTAGAAGGAAGGAAAAGAAAAAAGATCAATTAGCGGAGGTCTCTAGGAGAAGGAGCCTATACTCATCACTAGATGAGCTCAAGGAGCCAGTTCTTAATAGTTCTGAATCAGATGAAAAGGCTATTAGGGCCTGGAAGGCGCTCTCCGGAGCAGGTGAAGCCACTGGACAACTAACAAAGATCGTCCAGGGACCTCAGGAGTCATTCTCAGATTTTGTGGCCAGAATGACAGAGGCAGCAGAGCGTATTTTTGGAGATTCAGAGCAAGCCGCACCTCTGGTAGAATAGCTCATTTATGAGCAAGCCACGCAGGAATGCAGAGCGGCCATAGCCCCAAGAAAGAACAAAGGCTTACAAGACTGGCTTAGGGTTTGTTGGGAGCTTGGGGGACCTCTCACCAATGCAGGCTTAGCAGCCGCCATCCTCCAATCCCAAAAATGCTCCATGGGCAGAAATTAATCAACGCATAGATCTTGTCCAGGAACAACTAGATGTATTATGGCAAATAGCTCAGCTGGGATGTGAACAAAAGTTTCTGGGATTATGCGTTACTTCCATTCAGTATGAGAAATTTACTAGGGCAGCTAATTTGTTAAAAAGTCTTTCTCAGTATATGTTACAGAATTGGACGGCTGAATTTGATCAGACCCTTCGGGAATTGAGACTTGCCATCATTCAGGTCAACTCCACGTGCTTGGACCTGTCCCTGACCAAAGGATTACCCAATTGGATCTCCTCAGCATTTTCCTTCTTTAAAGAATGGGTATGGGTGGGATTATTTGGAGATACACTTTGCTGTGGATTAGTGTTGCTTCTTTGGTTGGTCTGTAAGCTTAAGGCCCAAACTAGGAGAGACAAGGTGGTTATTGCCCAGGCACTTGCAGTTCTAGAACATGGTGCTTCCCCTGATATATGGTTATCTATGCTTAAGCAATAGGTCGCTGGCCATTCAGCTCTTGCACCCCACGAGGCTAGTCTCATTGCACGGGATAGAGTGAGTGTGCTTCAGCAGCCCAAGAGAGTTGCATGGCTAAGCACTGCAGTAGAAGGGCTCTGCGGCATATATGAGCCTATTCTAGGGAGACATGTCATCTTTCAAGAAGGTTGAGTGTCCAAGTGTCCTTCTCCCCAGGTAAAACGACACGGGAGCAGGTCAGGGTTGCTCTGGGTAAAAGCCTGTGAGCCTAAGAGCTAATCCTGTACATGGCTCCTTTACCTGCACACTGGGGATTTGACCTCTATCTCCACTCTCATTAATATGGGTGGCCTATTGCTCTTATTAAAAGAAAAGGGGGATCTGTGGGGAGCCGCCCTCACATTTGCCATTATAAGATGGCGCTGACAGCTGTGTTCTAAGTGGTAAACATAATCTGCACACGTGCAGGGGCAGTTTTCCCGCCATGTGTTCTGCCTTTCCCGTGATGACAACTGGGCCGATGGGCTGCAGCCAATCAGGGAGTAATACATCCTAGGTGGAGGATAATTCTCCTTAAAAGGGACGGGGTTTTGCCATTCTTTTTCTCTCTCTTGTTCTTGCTTTTTCTCTCTCTTGTTCTTGCTTTTTCTCTCTCTTGTTCTTGCTTTTTCTCTCTCTTGCTTTCTTGTTCTTGTTCTTTTTCTTGCTCTGGCTCTTGCACTCTTGCTCTCTCTTGCTCTTGTTCTTTTTCTTGCTCTCTGGCTCCTGAAGATGTAAGCAATAAAGCTTTTGCCGCAGAAGATTCCGGTTTGCTGCGTCTTTCCTGGCCGGTAGCGAACGCGTGTAAGAAGAAAACATGGACACAACAATCAAAGAAAATACAAAATGCAAAAAGATCCTAACTCAAAACATCCAGGAAATCCAGGACACAATGAGAAGACCAAACCTGAGGATAATAGGTACAGATGAGAATGAAGATTTCCACTAAAAGGGCCAGTAAATATCTTCAACAAAATTATAGAAGAAAACTTCCCTAACCTAAAGAAAGAGATGTCCATGAACATACAATAAGCCTACAGAACTCCAAATAGACTGGACCAGAAAAGAAATTCCTCCTAACACATAATAATCAAAACACCAAATGCACTAAACAAAGATAGAATATTAAAAGGAGTAAGGGAAAAAGGTCAAGTAACATATAAAGGCAGACGTATTAGAATTACTCCAGATTTCTCACCAGAGACTATGAAAGCCAAAAGATCCTGAACAGATGTCATACAGACCTAAGAGAACACAAATGCCAGCCCAGGCTACTATAACCATCAAAACTATCAATTATCATAGGTGGGGAAACCAAATTGTTCTAAGACAAAATAAAATTTACACAATATCTTTCCATGAATCCAGTCCTTCAAAGGATATTAAAAGGAAAACTCCAACACAAGGACAGAAATTATGC
This sequence comes from Mus musculus, assembly GCF_000001635.26. Lineage (NCBI taxonomy): Eukaryota > Metazoa > Chordata > Mammalia > Rodentia > Muridae > Mus > Mus musculus. The sequence continues at coordinate 158,158,843 of NC_000086.7, read as the reverse complement.
TCTAGAAAAAGCAAGAAAGTCATCTTTCAACAAACCTAAAAGAAGATAGCCTCATGAACAGAATCACAAAACTAACAACAAAAATAACATGAAGCAACAATTATTTTTTCCTTAATATCTCTTAATATCAGTAGACTCAATTCCCCCCAAAAAAAGACATAGACAACAATATGAACTAACCAGTACCTCCAGAGCTCCTTGGGACTAAACCACCAATCAAAGAAAACACATGGTGGGACACATGGCTCTAGCTGCATATGTAGCAGAGGATTGCCTAGTCCACCATCAATGGGAGGACACACCCTTGGTTTTGCTAACATTCTATGCTCCAGTACTGGGCACTGCCAGGGCCAGTAAGCAGGAGTGGGTGGTTTGGGGAGCAGGGGGAAGAGAGAGGGGATAGGGGATTTCCAGATGGGGATCTAGGAAACAGGATAACATTTGAAATGTAAATAAAGAAAATATCTAAAAACAAAATAAAACAAAAAACTGACAGCTAAGATTCTTAAACTCCTAGATGAATAGATGCCCTCCTTCCCTAGCATCTCCATACCTTTAATGAAAAGCAGCTCCTATTCTGGGTTCTTCCCTTTAACAGATGGAAGTATCACAAGCAATATGAACTCACTTGATGCACAAAACTAATTGGAGTAGCCCCTAAGAATAACTTTCAAAACTTGAGAAAGCATAATTTCCACAATGATTTTGCCATGATACTTGCACTTGTTAACAGGAAATACAATAGATATCCTTCAACGAACAGGGCACTGACATACAAAAAGTGTTTTGTATCTCGTATCTCATGAGTTTTAATTTCTTGACCCACAGTCATGCAGAGAACATCCTACTTAAAAGTATTTACATTTAGAAACTTACTCTATACCAGAGAAGTGGCCCTTGTGAGGCCACTTTTGTACTAAGGCCACATTGTACTGAATTTTCTAGAAATATAACTTCTATACAAAAAGCAAATGATATTTTCTCTAGATCCTCCATTGGGGGCCTTGTGATCCATCCAATAGCTGACTGTGAGCATCCACTTCTGTGTTTGTCAGGCCCCGGCATACCCTCACAAGAGACAGCTATATCTGGATCCTTTCAGCAAAATCTTGCTAGTGTATGCAATGGTGTCAGCGTTTGGAGGCTGATTATGGGATGGATCCCCAGGTATGGCAGTCTCTAGATGGTCCATCCTTTCACCTCAGCTCCAAACTTTGTCTCTGTAACTCCTTCCATGTGTGTTTTGTTCCCAATTCTAAGAAGGGGCAAAGTATCCACACTTTGGTCTTCGTTCTTCTTGAGTTTCCTGTGTTTTGTAAATTGTATCTTGTATCTTGGGTATTCTAAGTTTCTGGGCTAATATCCACTTATCAGTGAGTACATATCATGTGAGTTCTTTTGTGATTGTGTTACCTCACTCAGGATGATGCCCTCCAGGTCCATCCATTTGCCTAGGAATTTCATAAATTCATTCTTTTTAATAGCTGAGTAGTACTCCATTGTGTAAATGTACCACATTTTTTGTATCCATTCCTCTGTTGAGGGGCATCTGGGTTCTTTCCACCTTCTGGCTATTATAAATAAGGCTGTTATGAACATAGTGGAGCATGTGTCCTTCTTACCAGTTGGAATATCTTCTGGATATATGCCCAGGAGAGGTATTGCGGGACCCTCCAGTAGTACTATGTCCAATATTCTGAAGGACCCAAGGAGCTAAAGGGGTCTGCAACCCTATAGGTGGAACAACAATATGAACTAACCAGTACACCCTGGAGCTCATGTCTCTAGCTGCATATGTAGCAGAGGATGGCCTAGTCGGCTATCATTGGAAAGAGAGGCCCCTTGGTCTTGCAAACTTTATATGCTCCAGTACAGGGGAACGCCAGGGACAAGAAGTGGGAGTGGGTGGTTAGGGGAGTTGGGGGGAGGGTATAGGAGACTTTTGGGATAGCATTGGAAATGTAAATGAAGAAAATACCTAATTAAAAAAAAGAAGTGGCACCATTAAAAAAAAAGCAAAGGATATAATATTTTGATTCATACTCTTTTTGTAAACTCACCAAGAGTTTACTTTTCAGGAAAGTCACATCTCAAAAGCAATGTTGCATGTGTGTTTGAATAAGAGATAAATAAGCAATTCTGTGTCAGTCTGCAGCTACCCATATTTATAATGTTTTGAATAATGGATACACACAGCATTGTATGGTGTTAACATTAAGTATAAAACTGCTATCACACCTAAACAATTATTGTAATGTATTGTAAATTACCTATGTACTTACTTGTTATATATATTAAAACATATTCTTGAAAGACATTAAATATTTTTAACCATATCAAGACATGGGTGTTATAAAACATGCTTTACTTATTTTTTCCTTTCTATTACAATTAGGAATGTTATGCTTTTTGAAAGACATACCTATGACTAGTATATTATATATAACTTATACTTCAAACTAGTAGATAGAATTTCACAAAGTATCATAAAATAATACTGACTTTCATAATTTTGAGAACCTACCTCTATTCCACTGATTATTTCTTTTCTATCTTTTCTCTATATTGATGAAAACTCAAAATAAACTCTTGATTAACAATTTATAACTGAAAAATTGATGAAATCAAATTTAATGAAGCAATCTTCATGTATTTTTACTTTATCTTCTGTTCACTAATTTAAGTGTCACTTTACTCTCTTGAGTATGTCTTTTCCAAAAGTACTTTGAGCGGAGGAGTAGCTAGAGAAATGACTCGCAGTTAAGAGCACTGGCTACTCTTCCAGAGGACCCACGTTCCCAGCACCATGAGGCAGCTCACAATCATTACCTCCAGTGCCAGGAGATCGGCTACCTTTCCTGGCCTCCATGCTCATTGCATGCACATGGTTCACAGGCAAAACACAAATACACACAAAATAATAAAAACAAAGGTTCATTTTAAAAGTGCTTTTTGGCTTTACTCCTTTCCACTCGCTTTCTTTTCCCAATGACATGATCTTTCTCAATCATGGCATGTTATAAGCCTTTTCAGAAAAATCAGAGATAGCAGGTATGTGTTCCAACACAAAATTCATTCTATGGGATTACCAGCATTTAACCGAGTTAGACATAGACAGAATCCTGGTTTAGGACTTTATTCTTCCTACTTATCTGTTATTGAATGTTTTCTCTGACTTTATTTTCCTATTTTTGATCTTGTATTATTTCTTTTTAACTAGATATTTAGGATTTTTTAGGCTCTGAATTAAGATAGTTTTTTTGAGGTCAAGAGATGTAACTCAGTAGTAGAACACTTGCCTGTCATTTATAAAACCCAGAGTTCTATTTCCAGCACATACACAGAGAGAAAATGCTCTATTAGATTCTGTTAGATCCCCCAAACCATGTGCGTATCAGTTAAATTTATTAGTATTAGTATTAGTCAAATGTCACATTGGGAAAATACAAATTAATTATTCACATGAGTGCTTTCATGATGTTTACTCTCCTGGGATGTCTTTTATATCTTATGTGTGTACATATGCATGTATATGTATATATGTGTGTGTATATGTGTGTGTGTGTTAAAATGTTGCTAAGAAGAGTATAATTGCAGTATATATTAATTGGATACACTCAAGACTTTCTTCAGGTATCCTTATGGCATCAATGGAACTATAAAATCTCATAGAGTGATCCTGCAAGTTTTAATGTGATTAGAAACCACCAAGTATTGTCGCACGAACCTTAATCTGCAGCATTTAAGATCTTGTTAAAATGCAGATTCCGTCCCTTCAGATTGTGCATTTCTAACAAGCTCCAAGTCAGTGATTTTCTATCAGACCACATTGTGAAGAGTATGGATGTATGTGAAAGTAGCTTTCAGTAAGTTGATATGCCATTAACCAAATTAGAATCACACATATGTGACACATTTCACCCTTTAAATTGCACTGACCTTTGTTTTAGACATTCTGTATAAGTAAGATTTCCCTTAGGTATTAATATAACTAATCTTTAAACAGATGCAGATTTCGATAATGAGACAAAAGCAAAAAGATACTTTATTATTTTGTCACTAATCTAAACAGTTTGAGGAAAGCAGCAATACCATCTGCTGTACTAAGTCTGCCTGAGCTCTCAGCATAAAATATGTTCATACATTTTTTAGCAGTTAGAAACATGAATACTTAGAGTTATTGCATAATAATGGAGCTTTGGCAACTCATGACAACTTGAAGTACCTGTTTTTATTTCATGTGATTAAATATGTTCATGTTAAAAATTTCAGAAAGTAGGATAGAGATATCCATTATTTTTATATCCACAAATTTTATGTAATTTATGTTGATAAAATGTACTGTTTCTATCAGAAAGAAAATGCATATCACCATCTACAGCTATAAAAATATTAAATTATGCTGATAGTATTTAATTTTGCTTGGAGAAAAGTGGTTTTCATTTACGTGTTCAGTTAAATATGTCACTAATCCGGCTGAATTCTAGGTTTTGTTGAGTGCAATAGGCATCAACCTTGCAACTATCTCTGAAACACTGGAGGAGCTTCAAGTAATCCAAATACTTGTTACTTCCCCAAATAACAAAACATGAATAACTGTACAAAGTTTTTAACTCCCTGTAGATGTTCTAGTGTTTACAATAGAGTTATGGCATTCCAGTGATTTTCTTTTAAAATGTTTGCTAAACTTCTAAATTTAAATCATGCATGATGGTTTTTCTCATTTCCTGACTTTACATAAATTTTTTTCTTTATTCCTCCTGAATATGCCCTTATACAGGAATCTAAGTGATGTATATGCTTCTAATTCTTCCTGTTCTTTTGATTACTTACATGTAGAGCCATATGCTAAATTCGCATAATTCTTGCATTTAAATTAGACTAAGACATACATTCCAAATACATTAAAACCTGGGTACTGATTATAAGTACATTCTTTATTTTATAACAAATTGAGATCCTTCTAGACAACAGTTATTATTTGAACCTTATGTCTTTGAACTGGTTTCACGTACAATCATTGAACAGGAAATAAATGTGTACATTATGGCAATTTGAACTAAATATATAACCAGTTCAATTCATTCTACATGACACTATGGTTATATTTAAAATGGCTGGGATTTCATGTAAGACACTCTAGTCTTTTTCTTTTTAATGGTCATACAAATTTTCTGAATCTACATCATTCAAAGAAACCCAAAAATTGAAAAAATTTATATAATACAATCTGCATTTTAACAAGATCTTAAGTGCTGCAGATTAAGGTTCATGCGACTATTCTGGGTGGTTTCTAATCACATTAAAACTTAAAACTTGCAGGGTCACTTTATAAGATTTTTATAGTTCCATTGATGCCATAAGTATGTCTTAAGGAACAGTTTTGAGTATATCCCATTAATATATACTACAACTATACTATTTTTAGTAATATTTTAAGGAATGTTAAGTCAAGCCTAAGCGGCATAGATAATCATAACCTTTTAAAATCTAACCATTTTTAATGTTAATAAGAGATGCAATTATGGAAAAATATCTAGAAACCCTAAGATAGTCTCAAATAGATGTATATTCATGTATGTATACATAAGTACATTCATTTTTTTCTTTTTTAGTTTTTATAGTTTTTAAACACAAACTTTAAGTTCTGGTGAATTGCTAACTCTGGTAAATTATTAATTTAGTAAAATAGTCCTTGGCAAATGACCTTTAATGGCATTTGTGTACTAATTTTTGTTTTAAGTCTTCTTCCAATAGATACTCTGTTGTGATTAGGACATGAACTACTCCCTAAAGGGGTCAGATTTTGAAAGGTTGTTCCCTGTTACTATTGAAATTCATAGGGTCACAAGTGTGCTAACTTCACTAGTGAATTAACGCATTAGTGGGTTGGTAGCAGAATGGGTTATTAATAGGTGATGTTGGAAGACATTGATAGTGAGGGGAACAGCTTTACATAGTGTCCTGAGTCAAGTGAACTTTAATATCATATCCCTACACTGTCACTTCCCACTGCCTGGCCACCAGGAGTGAGCAGCTTTTTCCACCATGCCTTTCTGTCACAATGTACTATCTCACCACAGGAACAGAAGCAACAGAAGCAACCAAACTGGAATTAATACCCTGAAGTCATAAGCCAATTAAAAGGTTCCTCTTTTTAATCTCAAATATTTTGACACAGAAATGGAAAATTAACATAACTATATTTTAAGAGTTTTAATTTCTTTTGTTTACTTACAAGTGTGTACTTGTATGAATGCATGTTATATATGTGCAGGTGCCCTTGGAGGCTACAAGAGGATGTTGGGTCCCCTAGAACTGGTATTATAGGTACCTATGAACCACAGGTTGTGGGTGTTATGAACTTGGGCTTTCTGGAAGAGCAGGAAGCACTATGTTTGTTTGTTTTGTGAAATGTTTTCTTTTTTTCATTTTTATTAGATATTTTCTTTATTTGCATTTCAAATGTTAACCCCTTTCCTAGTTTTCCCTCTGAAAATCCCCTATCCCCTCCCCCTCCCCCTGCTCCCCAATCTACCCACTCCCATTTCTGGTCCTGGCATTCTCCTATACTGGAGCATAGAACCTTCACAGGACTGAGGGCACTCTTAAATTCTTACCCATCTCTCCAGTTCCACAACTACAGGTTTTTCCCCATGGTGTTTTTAAAATCACATGAGTTGCTTGATAATATTCAGGCAATATTAGCAGAGGTAGACATAGACATTGGTTTATATTCTAGATCTATTTTTTGTGTGTCCTTAATTAAGTTACTGAGCTCTGCAAGACTACCTGTTCCTAATCCACAAAACTATCTTGATAATAATATATAAGTCTCTGGTATGCATTAATCATACAATAATGAACTCTTGTTTTATCTCATTCTTGTCATTCCATGATCATGACTTTTTATTGGCTTTCAGATGAAGAAAATAAAATGAGCCAAAATCAGACTTGATCTTCATTTTATTTTTCAACATGGAGAATTGCTTTAATTCACTACTCCAGAAACAAGTACTGACAAATATGACTATATGACTGATAACCCGAGTCTTTCATCTTGTTTTTAATTTCCTTGGCTTGTCTTTATGAATCCTTACTTCAGATGTGAATCTCTTTTTTCTAGGAGACTATCATTTATGGTAGGATAAACAGAAGGATAGTACTGTTTGGCTCTTAATAGGCAACGACAGACTCTTCTACAGCATTTTAGCAAGTAGGAGAATAAGGGCAAGTAGATAAATGGTTTAAGGTGAAAATGATGGCATAAGTATTATTGAAACAAATTCAGCTGAAACAAATTCTTGTTTTATTTTATTATTTTGTATTTTTGAGATTATAGTATAATCACATTTCTCCCTTACCTGTTCTCCCTTCAAATCCTTCCATAAGCCCCTGCTTGCTTCCTTTCAAATTTATGGACTTTATTTTCATTAATTGTTGTTTACACAATTGTGTACATTCACAAACATTTCTTTTTTTCCCTTAAATAGTTGTTTACTGGCAGTGGGCTGGAAGGGATGGCAGATTTAGCCTTCACAGACAACACTGCACACATGAGGGCAGCAAGAGTGATGGAAAAGAGCCTGAAGGCCACTCTTCAATAGCAAGTGTGTAGGCAGGAGCCTGGAGTGTTGATTGCAGCAGCCTTAGATTAGCTCTGGTTAGTAGGCATGGTTAGAGATGAAGAGAAATTCACTGGCTGTGGCTCCAGTCTGGCCACTTAGTGTATACTTTCCTTGACAAGCGAGGCTGTTGTCCAGGGCTCTCTTGATGTACTCCTCCTGGGCTGCCTTCAAGTTCTCCTCCTTCCCACCCCAGGCCTTTAGAGCAGAGGCCTGCAAGGCTCGGTCATAGGAGAAAGTCCCATGACTTCAGCAGGGGACACTTGATAGCGTTGAGGTTGATGGATGCCTCTTCCTCAGTCTGCCCTCCAGACAGGAAAATGACCCCAGAGATAGCAGGGGGCACTGTGCGACAAAGTGATGTGACTGTTGCCATGGCAATCTCCTCACTGGAAAATTTCTGGGTGCAAGTATGACCAAGGGTGACCATGTTGGGCTTCAACAATGTGCCTTCCAGATAGACATGGTGGTCACTCAGCACCTTGTAGACAGCTGCCAGTACCTTCTCAGTTACATACTGGCAACACTTCAAGCCATGGTCCCCATCAGGGAGAATTTCAGGCTCTACAATGGGTACAATACCATGCTGCTGGTAGATGCTGGCATAATGGGCCAGAACATTGGCATTTTCCATGATGGTAAGGGCTGAGGGAGTATGTTTCCCAATCTCTAGCACACAGCACCACTTACCAAAGTCAGCTCCATCCTTGTTATACTGGGCACAGCGTTCAGACAGCCCATCCAGCCCTTGGGTAGTAGTCTCACCATTGGTTCCTGCCAGGGGCACCACACCCTTATCTACCTTAATGCCCACAACACCACCCTTGGATTTGATAACTTGGGGAAAAGGACGTCCATCATCTGCCTTCCCGTACAGTGTCTCATGCAAAAGGATCACAACCCCAATGCAGGAATTCACAAGGTCACCAGCAGTCAGCAGCAACTGGCGGTAGAATTGCCTGTTCTCCTTGGTGTTCTCGGTGCCAAAGGACTGCAGGCGCTTGCCAATGCTTCCAGTGGACTCATCTGCAGCCAGGATGCCCTTGCCCAGATCCACAATTCAGTGAGCGATGTCAGACAGCTCCTTCTGCTCCGGGGTCAGTTCTGGGTATGGGTAGAGCATAGTTCCGGTGGTAGTACTTTCCTTTCCTAAATCTATCTGTTGCTGGGTGTTCTCCAGCCCAGAGTGGGGTTGCTCATTGGCAGCTGGGGGAAAGGAAAAAGCCAGAGCCAGGGACAGGCGGGTCATGTTGAACCTGGACACATCTTGCCTGTGCATTGCCATGGATCACCTTGCCTGGCACTGGGTGGGGTGTGTCTGATGGGTATGCCGGTGGTTAGGCGAAAGGACTAAGGAGCGAACACGCCTAGGGTCACCAGAACCTCGTTCTGTGATGCATTCCAAGAGAACGTAGCATATTCAGCAGGGATGGAGGTGGGGGCCAATGGACTGCAGATACTTGCCAATGCTTCCAGTGGACTCATCTGCAGCCAGGATGCCCTTGCCTGGAGCCACAATTCCGGGGCATATTAGAGATACCTAGTACTTTCTGGTATCACTTCCATCTGGAAACAAATAATAAGATGCATGGCTGCAAGGAGAGTTGGGAAGCCTAGAAAATCACAGCAAAGAGTAGATAGAGAACAACTTTAGATTAGTAAAAGAAACAATTCTTATCAACATTGGGTTCTAGGCAGTGTGTGGAAGTAGAAAAATCTCCCTGGTTGGGTTTTTTAGTTAAAATAAAATGAAAGAAAGAGAGAGAGAGAGAGAGAGAGAGAGAGAGAGAGAGAGAGAGAGAGAGAGAAAGACAGAAAGAAAGAAAGAAAGAAAGAAAGAAAGAAAGAAAGAAAGAAAGAAAGAAAGAAAGAAAGAAAGAAAGAAAGAAGGAAAGAAAGAAGGAAAATGGAAAACCTCTACTGGTACCTTAAGAAAAGTATTAAGCCAGAAGTCTTCCATCTTTGAGCATGAGCAAATGCTGAGAAGCCTCTCCCCCCTTTTTCAAATCTTACACAGCAGCTCTGATGTGCATATGAACATAGTCACAGAGGCTGTGGCAGCATACACAAAGTCTGCACAGGTTTAACTCTGAAAGGATCCCAGTGCTGAGAGGGGGAAGTAAACAGAAGCTCTTAGTCCTAACCAAGAAGCGATCTCCAACTGACATCTACTTCCAAACAAAAAGTTAGTTCTTACCAATGGAGACTCACTGGGAATATTAACCACATTTGTTTACGAGGAACCATCTTTAAAATGTTCTTACAATCAATCATTTTGAACAAAAGAAAGATAAGTCCAGCATGTCTATATCTTCAAATTCCTTCCCTCTTCCTGGGCAAAGCAACAGGTCACCTTGAGAAGTACCATGGGCCCCAGAAAATTTTTTTTTTTTGTTTTTTGTTTTTTTTGTTTTCTAAGTTATGAATGTTATTTTTTTTTCCATTTTTTATTAGGTATTTAACTCATTTACATTTCCAATGCTATACCAAAAGTCCCCCATATCCACCCACCCCCACTCCCCTGCCCACCCACTCCCCCTTTTTGGCCCTGGTATTCCCCTGTACTGGGGCATATAAAGTTTGCAAGTCCAATGGGCCTCTCTTTCCAGTGATGGCCGACTAGGCCATCTTTTGATATATATGCAGCTAGAGTCAAGAGCTCCGGGGTACTGGTTAGCTCATAATGTTGTTCCACCTATAGGGTTGCAGATCCCTTTAGCTCCTTGGCTACTTTCTCTAGCTCCTCCATTGGGAGCCCTATGATCCATCCATTAGCTGACTGTGAGCATCCACTTCTGTGTTTGCTGGGCCCCGGCATAGTCTCACAAGAGACAGCTACATCTGCGTCCTTTCAATAAAATCTTGCTAGTGTATGCAATGGTGTCAGCGTTTGGATGCTGATTATGGGGTGGATCCCTGGCTATGGCAGTCTCTACATGGTCCATCCTTTCATCTCAGCTCCAAACTCCGTCTCTGTAACTCCTTCCATGGGTGTTTTGTTCCCAAATCTAAGGAGGGGCATAGTGTCCACACTTCAGTCTTCATTCTCCTTGAGTTTCATGTGTTTAGCAAATTATATCTTATATCTTGGGTATCCTAGGTTTGGGGCTAATATCCACTTATCAGTGAATACATATTGTGTGAGTTTCTTTGTGAATGTGTTACCTCACTCAGGATGATGCCCTCCAGGTCCATCCATTTGGCTAGGAATTTCATAAATTCATTCTTTTTAATAGCTGAGTAGTACTCCATTGTGTAGATGTACCACATTTTCTGTATCCATTCCTCTGTTGAGGGGCATCTAGGTTCTTTCCAGCTTCTGGCTATTATAAATAAGGCTGCTATGAACATAGTGGAGCATGTGTCCTTCTTACCTGTTGGGGCATCTTCTGGATATATGCCCAGGAGAGGTATTGCTGGATCCTCCGGTAGTACTATGTCCAGTTTTCTGAGGAACCGCCAGACTGATTTCCAGAGTGGTTGTACAAGCCTGCACTCCCACCAACAATGGAGGAGTGTTCCTCTTTCTCCACATCCTCGCCAGCATCTGCTGTCACCTGAATTTTTGATCTTAGCCATTCTGACTGGTGTGAGGTGGAATCTCAGGGTTGTTTTGATTTGCATTTCCCTGATGATTAAGGATGTTGAACATTTTTTCAAGTGCTTCTCTGCCATTCGGTATTCCTCGGGTGAGAATTCTTTGTTCAGTTCTGAGCCCCATTTTTTAATGGGGTTATTTGATTTTCTGAAGTCCACCTTCTTGAGTTCTTTATATATGTTGGATATTAGTCCCCTATCTGATTTAGGATAGGTAAAGATCCTTTCCCAATCTGTTGGTGGTCTTTTTGTCTTATTGACAGTGTCTTTTGCCTTGCAGAAACTTTGCAGTTTCATTAGGTCCCATTTGTCGATTCTCGATCTTACAGCACAAGCCATTGCTGTTCTGTTCAGGAATTTTTCCCCTGTGCCCATATCTTCAAGGCTTTTCCCCACTTTCTCCTCTATAAGTTTCAGTGTCTCTGGTTTTATGTGAAGTTCCTTGATCCACTTAGATTTGACCTTAGTACAAGGAGATAAGTATGGATCGATTCGCATTCTTCTACACGATAACAACCAGTTGTGCCAGCACCAATTGTTGAAAATGCTGTCTTTCTTCCACTGGATGGTTTTAGCTCCCTTGTCGAAGATCAAGTGACCATAGGTGTGTGGGTTCATTTCTGGATCTTCAATTCTATTCCATTGGTCTACTTGTCTGTCTCTATACCAGTACCATGCAGTTTTTATCACAATTGCTCTGTAGTAAAGCTTTAGGTCTGGCATGGTGATTCCGCCAGAAGTTCTTTTATCCTTGAGAAGACTTTTTGCTATCCTAGGTTTTTTGTTATTCCAGACAAATTTGCAAATTGCTCCTTCCAATTCGTTGAAGAATTGAGTTGGAATTTTGATGGGGATTGCATTGAATCTGTAGATTGCTTTTGGCAAGATAGCCATTTTTACAATGTTGATCCTGCCAATCCATGAGCATGGGAGATCTTTCCATCTTCTGAGATCTTCTTTAATTTCTTTCTTCAGAGATTTGAAGTTTTTATCATACAGATCTTTCACCTCCTTAGTTAGAGTCACGCCAAGATATTTTATATTATTTGTGACTATTGAGAAGGGTGTTGTTTCCCTAATTTCTTTCTCAGCCTGTTTATTCTTTGTATAGAGAAAGGCCATTGACTTGTTTGAGTTTATTTTATATCCAACTACTTCACCGAAGCTGTTTATCAGGTTTAGGAGTTCTCTGGTAGAATTTTTAGGGTCACTTATATATACTATCATATCATCTGCAAGAAGTGATATTTTGACTTCCTCTTTTCCAATTTGTATCCCCTTGATCTCCTTTTGTTGTCGAATTGCTCTGGCTAATACTTCAAGTACTATGTTGAAAAGGTAGGGAGAAAGTGGGCAGCCTTGTCTAGTCCCTGATTTTAGTGGGATTGCTTCCAGCTTCTCTCCATTTACTTTGATGTTGGCTACTGGTTTGCTGTAGATTGCTTTTATCATGTTTAGGTATGGGCCTTGAATTCCTGATCTTTCCAAAACTTTTATCATGAATGGGTGTTGGATCTTGTCAAATGCTTTTTCTGCATCTAACGAGATGATCATGTGGTTTTTGTCTTTGAGTTTGTTTATATAATGGATTACATTGATGGATTTTCGTATATTAAACCATCCCTGCATCCCTGGAATAAAACCTACTTGGTCAGGATGGATGATTGCTTTAATGTGTTCTTGGATTCGGTTAGCGAGAATTTTATTGAGGATTTTTGCATCGATATTCATAAGAGAAATTGGTCTGAAGTTCTCTATCTTTGTTGGATCTTTCTGTGGTTTAGGTATCAGAGTAATAGTGGCTTCATAAAATGAGTTGGGTAGAGTACCTTCTACTTCTATTTTGTGAAATAGTTTGTGCAGAATTGGAATTAGATCTTCTTTGAAGGTCTGATAGAACTCTGCACTAAACCCATCTGGTCCTGGGCTTTTTTTGGTTGGGAGACTATTAATAACTGCTTCTATTTCTTTAGGTGATATGGGACTGTTTAGAAGGTCAACTTGATCCTGATTCAACTTTGGTACCTGGTATCTGTCCAGAAATTTGTCCATTTCGTCCAGGTTTTCCAGTTTTGTTGAGTATAGCCTTTTGTAGAAGGATCTGATGGTGTTTTGGATTTCTTCAGGATCTGTTGTTATGTCTCCCTTTTCATTTCTGATTTTGTTAATTAGGATTTTGTCCCTGTGCCCTTTAGTGAGTCTAGCTAAGGGTTTATCTATCTTGTTGATTTTCTCAAAGAACCAACTCCTCGTTTGGTTAATTCTTTGAATAGTTCTTCTTGTTTCCACTTGGTTGATTTCACCCCTGAGTTTGATTATTTCCTGCCGTCTACTCCTCTTGGGTGAATTTGCTTCCTTTTTTTCTAGGGCTTTTAGATGTGTTGTCAAGCTGCTAGTATGTGCTGTCTCCCGTTTCTTCTTGGAGGCACTCATAGCTATGAGTTTCCCTCTTAGAAATGCTTTCATTGTGTCCCATAGGTTTGGGTACGTTGTGGCTTCATTTTCATTAAACTCTAAAAAGTCTTTAATTTCTTTCTTTATTCCTTCCTTGACCAAGGTATCATTGAGAAGAGTGTTATTCAGTTTCCACGTGAATGTTGGCTTTCCATTATTTATGTTGTTATTGAAGATCAGTCTTAGGCCATGGTGGTCTGATAGGATACATGGGACAATTTCAATATTTTTGTATCTATTGAGGCCTGTTTTGTGACCAATTATATGGTCAATTTTGGAGAAGGTCCCGTGAGGTGCTGAGAAGAAGGTATATCCTTTTGTTTTAGGATAAAATGTTCTGTAGATATCTGTCAGGTCCATTTGTTTCATAACTTCTGTTAGTTTCACTGTGTCCCTGTTTAGTTTCTGTTTCCACGATCTGTCCTTTGAAGAAAGTGGTGTGTTGAAGTCTCCCACTATTATTGTGTGAGGTGCAATGTATGCTTTGAGCTTTACTAAAGTGTCTCTAATGAATGTGGCTGCCCTTGCATTTGGTGCGTAGATATTCAGAATTGAGAGTTCCTCTTGGAGGATTTTACCTTTGATGAGTATGAAGTGTCCCTCCTTGTCTTTTTTGATAACTTTGGGTTGGAAGTCGATTTTATCCGATATTAAAATGGCTACTCCAGCTTGTTTCTTCAGTCCATTTGCTTGGAAAATTGTTTTCCAGCCTTTCACTCTGAGGTAGTGTCTGTCTTTTTCCCTGAGATGGGTTTCCTGTAAGCAGCAGAATGTTGGGTCCTGTTTGTGTAGCCAGTCTGTTAGTCTATGTCTTTTTATTGGGGAATTGAGTCCATTGATATTAAGAGATATTAAGGAAAAGTAATTGTTGCTCCCTTTTATTTTTGTTGTTAGAGTTGGCATTCTGTTCTTGTGGCTGTCTTCTTTTTGGTTTGTTGAATGATTACTTTCTTGGTTGTTCTAGGGCGTGATTTCCGTCCTTGTATTGTTTCTTTTCTGTTATTATCCTTTGAAGGGCTGGATTCGTGGAAAGATATTGTGTGAACTTGGTTTTGTCGTGGAATACTTTGGTTTCTCCATCTATGGTAATTGAGAGTTTGGCCGGGTATAGTAGCCTGGGCTGGCATTTGTGTTCTCTTAGTGTCTGTATAACATCTGTCCAGGCTCTTCTGGCTTTCATAGTCTCTGGTGAAAAGTCTGGTGTAATTCTTATAGGCCTTCCTTTATATGTTACTTGACCTTTCTCCCTTACTGCTTTTAATATTCTATCTTTATTTAGTGCATTTGTTGTTCTGATTATTATGTGTCGGGAGGAATTTCTTTTCTGGTCCAGTCTATTTGGAGTTCTGTATGCTTCTTGTATGATCATGGGCATCTCTTTTTTTATGTTTGGGAAGTTTTCTTCTATTATTTTGTTGAAGATATTAGCTGGCCCTTTAAGTTGAAAATCTTCATTCTCATCAATTCCTATTATCCGTAGGTTTGGTCTTCTCATTGTGTCCTGGATTACCTGGATGTTTTGAGTTAGGATCCTTTTGCATTTTGTATTTTCTTTGACTGTTGTGTCGATGTTCTCTATGGAATCTTCTGCACCTGAGATTCTCTCTTCCATTTCTTGTATTCTGTTGCTGATGCTCGCATCTATGGTTCCAGATCTCTTTCCTAGGGTTTCTATCTCCAGCGTTGCCTCGCTTTGGGTTTTCTTTATTGTGTCTACTTCCCCTTTTAGTTCTAGTATGGTTTTGTTCATTTCCATCACCTGTTTGGCTGTGTTTTCCTGCTTTTCTTTAAGAGCCTGTAACTCTTTAGCAGTGCTCTCCTGTAAATCTTTAAGTGACTTATGAAAGTCCTTCTTGATGTCCTCTATCATCATCATGAGAAATGTTTTTAAATCTGGGTCTAGATTTTCGGTTGTGTTGGGGTGCCCAGGACTAGGTGGGGTGGGAGTGCTGCGTTCTGATGATGGTGAGTGGTCTTGATTTCTGTTAGTAGGATTCTTACGTTTGCCTTTCGCCATCTGGTAATCTCTGAAGCTAGCTGTTTTAGTTGTCACTGTTAAGAGCTTGTTCTTCAGGTGACTCTGTTAGCCTCTATGAGCAGACCTGGAGGGTAGCACTCTCCTTAGTTTCAGTGGGCAGAGTATTCTCTGCAGGCAAGCTCTCTTCTTGCAAGGCAGGTACCCAGATATCTGGTGTTCGAACCAGACTCCTGGCAGAAGTTGTGTTCCACTCACTAGAGGTCTTAGGATCATGTGTGGAATCCTGTGTGGGCCCTTGCGGGTGTCAGGCGACTCAGCTGGCAAGGTAGCCGGGGCTCGAGTGGAGTGGAAGGGGTTTGTGCCCCAGATCAAGCCCGGGTAGCCTGCTTCCCTATGTACCGCAGTCTCAAGTTCCACGCGATTGGATTGGGGTAGGCGCTGTGTTCCACTCACCAGAGGTCTTAGGGTCCCGTGGGGAGTCCCGTGTGGGCCCTTGCGGGTGTTGGGCAAGACTCTGCTGTCAAGGTAGCCCGGGGCTCGAGTCTCGAGTCGAGCGGAAGGGACTTGTGCCCCAGATCAGGCCCGGGTAGCCTGCTTCCCTATGTACCGCAGTCTCAAGTTCTGCGCGATTGGATTGGGGCAGGCACTGTGATCCACTCACCAGAGGTCTTAGGGTCCCGTGGGGAGTCCCGTGTGGACCCTTGCGGGTGTTGGGCAAGACTCTGCTGGCAAGGTAGCCCGGGGCTCGAGTCACGAGTCGAGCGGAAGGGACTTGTGCCCCAGATCAGGCCCGGGTAGCCTGCTTCCCTATGTACCGCAGTCTCGAGTTCCGCGCGATTGGATTGGGGCAGGCACTGTGATCCACTCACCAGAGGTCTTAGGGTCCCGCGGGGAGTCCTGTGTGGACCCTTGCAGGTGTTGGGCAAGACTCTGCTGGCAAGGTAGCCCGGGGCTCGAGTCACGAGTCGAGCGGAAGGGACTTGTGCCCCAGATCCGGGCCCCAGAAAATTATTTGTAACTTGGATACAGACTCAAAAACTCAGGACTCTATGTTGGGAACTTCTAGACTCACTGAAGAGATAAGTCCAGAAGGGCAACATTTGGAAACTTCCCACTGTTCTCTATGAATAAGAATGAGATGATGTGTGATGTAAGTATAAATATAAGTAGAGGTCTAGGACAAAGATCACTGTGGTCAGGGCACAAATGATCAACCCAACTTGCCCTCCATTGCATAAGGCTTTGTTTTTCTGTCCCTCTTCAATGTCCTAAAGACACTTAATTCAACTGAATTCACTCTACCAGTTCAGATGGGGACATGGGAAATTACCTTGAACTGGTAGAGTGCCCCTAATTCTAGGGAGCATCTGACCAGGTGTCTGTGGCTTCAACTGGTAGAAGCAGCTTAAGGATGGCTTCTATAGTTGGCATGTTGCCATGCCTACATTTGGAGACCACTGGCATGAATTCAAACCAGTAGTGACCATAGTAGCATGCCTGTAAAGGAAGGCAATTTAAGACTGTGTCTGCAAATAATCTTGTCTGGTCTAACACGCTTATCTTTCAGTCAGATAAGCAAGCTACAAAATTATAGACCTAGGTAACAAGTTGAAACATCTCTATCTTCCATCCCTTCACTAAATTTGCTAAACACATGAAACTCAAGAAGAATGAAGACTGAAGTGTGGACACTATGCCCCTCCTTAAAATTGGGAACAAAACACCCATGGAAGGAGTTACAGAGACAAAGTTTGGAGCTGAGACGAAAGGATGGACCATCTAGAGACTGCCATATCCAGGGATTCACCCCATAATCAGCTTCCAAACGCTGACACCATTGCATACACTAGCAAAATTTTATTGAAAGGACCCAGATGTAGCTGTCTCTTGTGAGACTATGCCGGGGCCTAGCAAACACAGAAGTGGATGCTCACAGTCAGCTATTGGATGGATCACAGGGCTCCCAATGGAGGAGCTAGAGAAAGTACCCAAGGAGCTAAAGGGATCTGCAACCCTATAGGTGGAACAACATTATGAACTAACCAGTACCCCGGAGCTCTTGACTCTAGCTGCATATGTATCAAAAAATGGCCTAGTCGGCCATCACTGGAAAGAGAGGCCCATTGGACACGCAAACTGTATATGCCCCAGTACAGGGGAACGCCAGGGCCAAAAAAATGGGAATGGGTGGGTAGGGAAGTGGGGGGGGAGGGTATGGGGGACTTTTGGGATAACATTGGAAATGTAATTGAGGATAATATGTAATAAAAATATTAAAAAAAGAAAAACATTGACTGGCCTTTCTTTCTCTCTCTCTCTCTCTCTTCACTCTCTCTCTCTCTCTTTCTCTTTCTTCCTTTTCTCCTTCCTTTCTTTCTTTCTTTCTTTCTTTCTCTCTCTCTTTCTCTTTCTCTTTCTTCCTTTTCTCCTTCCTTCCTTTCTTTCTTCCTTCCTTCCTTCCTTCCTTTCTTTCTTTCTTTCTTTCTTTCTTTCTTTCTTTCATTTGTCTCAAGCAAAGGTTTTATTTCAATTGGGGCCCCACACCAAAATTCCTTACACTGGGTAATTTCTTCTTCTTTTCCTTTTTTCTTTTTTTGTTTTGTTTTGGTTTTGTTACTCCATTGTTTTATTTCATCAAAACCACACTTGCTAACATGTGGTAAGATTCTCTTTTTTGAGGGGGGTTAATTTATTTTTTTAATTAGGTATTTTCTTCATTTAAATTTCAAATGCTATCCCAAAAGTCCCCCAGACCCCCCCCCCACTCCCCTACCTACCGACTCCCACTTCTTGGCCCTGGCATTCCCCTGTAATGAGGAGTAAACTTTGCAAGACCAAGGGGCCTCTCTTCCCAATGATGGCCGACTAGGCCATCTTCTGATACATACGAAGCTAGAGACATGAGTTCCGGGGGTACTGGTTAGTTCATATTGTTGTTTCACCTATAGGGTTGTCGACTCCTTTAGCTCCTTTGGTACTTTCTCTAGCTCCTCCATGTGGGGACCCTGTGTTCCATCCATTAGCTGACTGTGAGCATCCACTTCTGTGTTTGTCAGGCCCCGGCATAGCCTCACAAGAGACAGCTGTATCTGGGTCATTTCAGCAAAATCTTGCTAGTGTATGCAATGGTGTCAGCGTTTGGAGGCTGACTATGGGATGGATCCCCAGGTATGGCAGTCTCTAGATGGTCCATCCTTTCGTCTCAGCTCCAAACTTTGTCTCTGTAACTCCTTCCATGCGTGCTTTGTTCCCAATTCTAAGAAGGGGCAAAGTATCCACACTTTGGTCTTCTTTCTTCTTGAGTTTCATGTGTTTTACAAATTGTACCTTGTGTCTTGGCTATTCTAAGTTTCTGGGCTAATATCCACTTATCAGTGAGTACATATCATGTGAGTTCTTTTGTGATTGGGCTACCTCACTCAGGATGATGCCCTCCAGGTCCATCCATTTGCCTAGGAATTTCATAAATTCATTCTTTTTAATAGCTGAGTAGTACTCCACTTTCTTTCTTTCTTTCTTTCTTTCTTTCTTTCTTTCTTGTTTGTCCTTTCTTTTTCTTTCTTTTGTCTTCTCCTAATTCATTTTATTTTGATTTTTCTTATTCTTATTTAGCACACCTTATCCCCTATACTTTTTCTCTCATAATTTCTACTATTTTTCCCATTTATAAATTATTAATATTTTACATTTTAATATTAATAATTACATTTAATATTTTTAAACTTTTACTTTATCTCATAAGTATACCAGCACCTTTCTTTTCTAACCTTATTGGAACTGTGCTTGTTATTTCCAACTATTTTTAAAGATACATTAAAGTGTCTTTATTGTTATTTTATTATTATTATTATTGTCTGTTTTTAATGTCTGAGCAGTAGTGCTAATTGAGGTTTCAATAAGACTCGTCAATAAGAATTTAAACATAAAACTGGAAAAGCTATCTATTGCAACAGATACACAAATCACAGAGTAATAACATTATAAATATAAAAAAAATTATGACTCCTCACACATTTATAGTTATTCGGTGCTGTATAATAAAGTTTAAATGGTTGAAAGGTCAGGAAAAGAAACCTCCTTTTAAAAACTGATTGATGACCTGAAAGAATCTCCTAGCTCTATATCATCAAAGGTGGCCCCAGCTCTGAAACAAAAAATTTATTACAATTTGAGTCATTCTCTATAAGCCTAATCAGATGAAAAGAAATATTTTACATCAAGTTATAAGAGTAAAAGTATAATTCAAAATGATAGATTGCCTTTCCATTAAGACAAACAATTGGAAACAACTTAATGGTTGCCATTCATCTCTGCCTCTTTTATTCTCTCCTCAAGAATGTGTAAGGCTAAATGATTTACTTCTTATAAATATAATATAGGAAGAGAATGGGTTTTCATGACTAACATAACGACCATAGATTTTTGTCATTCCTTTTTTTTTTTTCATTTGCTCGCTTGCTTGCTTTGAGGGAAGATTGCTGCCACATGCGATATGCTCTATTGAGGAGCTTCACTTAGTATACAAGTTAGGGTTCTCTAGGGGAACAGAGCTTATAGAATAAATTAGCTATGGGGAATTTGTTAGAATGGCTTACAGGCTATGGTCTCCTGATGATAAAAAGTAAAATAATAATAATAATAATAATCCAATACTGATTCAGTCATGAGGGTCTCAATATACACTGAACTCCTGAAGAAATAGACTCTAATACTGGTGAAGAAATGTATCAGCAACAAGACAGATGAACATTGCCAGCCAGAGTGATGATATGAGGGAAAATGCAAAAGCATCCTACCATGCCCTTTTATATAGGCTGCCACCAGAGGATGTGGCCCAGATTTAGGGTTATTATCTGACCCCAAATGATTGACTGAATCAAAATGAAGGTGTACCCAGATAGGTGCTTTGGTTTTAGTTAATTTCCTTATGTAGTCAAATTGACATTCAAGAGTAGTCATAGACATGGAGCTGAGAGAGGAGGACGTAAGGGAGGATGTGTGAATCTCACTCAGAAGGGGAAACAAAATAGTCATCAAAAGTGGATGGAAAGAAGGAACTGAGTGGGAGAGGGACTGAAGAGGGAATATGGGCATGGAGGATGGGGAAATGAGGGCTGGAAAGGGTTGAGAGTGAGAATAGAAATTGGTGGGGGGCATCTCTGGATACCTGGGATGGGGGTATCCAGACACTACAGGACAGTGTGGGGATGACCCTAGCTGAGACCCCTACATGTGGAGGATATAGAGACTGAAGTGGATACCTCCTGTAGGTAGGCAGGAGTTCCAGTGTAAAGAAGGGGACATCAACCTACCCAAAATTCCTTCAACCCAAAATTTGTCCTGCTTAAAAGGTGTGCAGAGATAAAGACAGAGCAGAGACTGAGGGAATGACCAACCAATGACTTGCCCAACCTGAGATCCATCCCATGCATGAAAGCCATTCCCTTACACTATTAAGGATACTTTGCTATGCTTGCAGGTAGGAGCCTAGCATAACTGTCTCCCGAGAAGCTTCATCCAGTAGCATGAGAAAAACTGGAGGGTGCCTCTTAGCCATTCAGTATTCCTCAGCACCTTCATAGAAGTGGGGGGGGATAGGGGGTTTACAAAGGGGAAACCAGGAAAGGGGATAACATTTGAAATGTAAATAAATAAAATATCCAATAAAAATTCCATCAATGTAGCATAGAAAGAGAGAGAGAGAGAGAGAGAGAGAGAGAGAGAGAGAGAGGAAGGAAGGAAGGAAGGAAGGAAGGAAGGAAGGAAGGAAGGAAAGAAAGAAAGAAAGAAAGAAAGAAAGAAAGAAAGAAAGAAAGAAAGAAAGAAAGAAAGAAAGAAAGAAAGAAAGAAAGACAAGCCAGTGGAGGGGTCAAGGACACCACAAGAAGACCTACAGAGTCAACTAACCTGGGCCATAGGGGCTCACAGAGACTTAACCACCAATCAAAGAGCAGCAGATGCATAGCTTGGTCTTCATGTGGGTCCCCTAACAATTGGAGTAGGGGATGTCTCTGACCCTGTTCCCTGTCATTCCTGGACTGCCTGGTTGAGCCTCAGTAGGAAATGAATTGCTTAGTCCTACTGATACTAGATGTCCCTGGAATCCAGAGACTTCCCTTTCCTGAGGTGAATGGGAAGGGGCAATGAGGGGAGGGATTTGCCAGAGCAGAGTGGGACTAGGAGGAGAGGAGGGAGAGGGACTGCGATTGGAATTTAACGTGAATAAAAAATAAATATGGAAATAAAAAAGGTATTAGGCAAATAGAAATAACTCAAATGTTCAAAGACTTGTATACACACAGCATATAGGGCATTTAATAAAATAAGTTTTTCAAAACCAAAAAAAGAAAAATGAATTCTGTTGTTGAGCTATTTGAGTGAACTTGTAGGCCCATGCTTCCTTAGTTGAGCCTAAAGTGACACAATCTTTGCTACCATCTTAATTACAGCTTTATGAGAATCTGTGAGCCAGATTTCAGACTCACAGTAATGGTGAGATAATAAATGTGTTAAGGCATTAATTTCAAATAATTTGCAGGGCACTAAACAATAACTAATGTGTAAGAATTTAATAACTTTTTTCTGTTGTGAATTTGTTTCTCCAGAAAGTGATGAAGGTGTGACCCTGTCCTATAGAGAATAATCTACAATAGCTATGTTTTCAGTTTAGAATAAGTGAGTTCATTAAGCATGTAGCAAGCAAAATTGATACAAGGGTTTGTGCCTAGTCTTTATTGTATCTTGGTTACCAGGTTATGTTGCCATCCCTGGGAGGCCTGCTCCTTTCAGCTGGGAAACTGAGGAGCAGTGGATCTGGGGGAGAGGGAACTGGGAGGAGTGGAGGAAGAGGGGGAAGAGGAGGCTGTGGTCAGATGGATGATGACAGATGAGCTGCTTGCTGTCTGGTTTGTTTTATTTACTTTTATTTGATCTCTTAATCAAAGTACTCTAGGTTTCTTGTGTGGGGGATACTAGACATTATAAATGCAGCTAATAACATCGTGAGATTGGGGGCTTACAAAGTCCATCAGAAAGTATTGAGGAAGCTAGGCTAAAATAGCCATGCTTCTGACCGAAAGTTTTCCAAGCTCAGCAGAGCAGAGCAATTTCCCCATGGCTGAGCTTCAGGCTTTTCCACTGCAGGCATTTTTACACCGTGGGAAAAATAACAACCTCTGTTATAAATGATTCACCTTTTCTCTGTTCTCAAGGGCACAGCATTTTACTTTGGCAGTTACTTTTCTCCCTGTCACAGATTTAGAGGGTCAGCTTACCCTAGGACAGAGAGTTTTGGAGGATACTAGAAATAAATATGTCCAAGTCTGAGACAAGAGAGACATCGTCACTTTTCAGTAAGTTTAAACATACATGAACATTTAATAGTGTAGTATACATTGCGGTCCCTCACAAATATTTTCAGCAGGTGTTGCCATGAGAACTGACAGTTAATTATTCTCTTGATTTAAATTACCATCACCATTGTCACGAGAAGCACAGAATTCATTTATAAATGTGAAGAAAAAAACCCAAAATTTGATACAGAAGATTCATAAAACATGAATTGAAAGTCATTTTAGCTGAAACACAGGTAAGAGCAATGATCTCTTATGCCATCTTAATTTTCAATGACTTTTTTGTATTATTACAAGTTTTGAGTGTCAGTGATAAGACATTCACTTTTCCTCAAAGACACCTTGATGAAGCATTAAGAATTTTCACAATGACAAAAAAGCCAAATATTGTTGAAAAAAAAAGAAACTAAAGGAAATCTAAGAGACTAAAAGGCAAAGTAATAATACTAAATAGACTATTTCCAAGTTTTATCAACTATCATTGTGTTGTCTATGTCACATGGCAAAAATGAGTTATTGTGATATTTTGCAAGTTCTCTTAATGTATGATTCATGAAACTTAGCTTGCTTCTTAATAACAACGAGGACAGACATTTTGAATTACTTTGGGATTTCTCTAATCTTGGGTTTAGCCATCCAAGAATCAGATGTGGATGTAGTCAACAATAGCCTCTAGCTACAGAGTTCAGATATGACTACTAGATTATTTATTCCTCTTCTTACATATTCATTCCAAATTCAAACAGAAGAAGCTAACTTTTAAAAAATGATTTCAGTATTGAAGTTTTCAAATATAAACCACCTAGGTAATATCTAGGTAATATCTTTACTGGATTTCAAATGGCATATTTTAGTGGCTTTCAAATGATAAGAAGTGAGTTTTGTTTGGTATGATTAATTATTTTCAAGTTTTAAAAATGTATTTACTTTACATTCCAATATCAACCCCACCTTTCATCCCAGTACCCCCTCACATAGATGTTCCCCTTCTCCTCTGATAAAGGGAAGCCCCCCTAGGTATCACCCCCATCCCCTAACCTCAATCCCATACAGACATCACTGCAGAGCTAAGCACATCCTCTCCCACTGAGGCCAGACAAGGCAGCCCAGTTGGGGGAAGAAGATCCACAGGCAGGCAACAGAGTCAAGGACAGCCCGTGCTCCAGTTGTTGGGAGATTCACATGAAGACCAAGCTACACATCTGCTATATATATGGGGGTGTCTAGGTCCAGCCCATGCTTACTCTTTGGTTGGTGGTTCAATCTCTGGGAGCTCCACGGAGTAGAGTTAGTTTTCTCTGTTGTTCTTCCTCTTGTCCTCTTTGGGTTCCTCAATCCTTCCCCCAACTCTTCCGTAAGACTCACTAAGTTCCATGTAGTTTGGCTGTGGGTCTCTGCATCTATTTCAGTCAACTGTGGGGTGGAGCCTCTTAGAGGACAATTATGCTAGACTGCTGTCTGCAAGCATAAAAGAGTATCATTAATAGTGTCAGGGATTAGTTCTTGCCCATGAAATGGGTCTCAATTTGGGGCAGTCATTAGTTGGCCATTCCCTCTGTCTCTGCTCTATCTTTGTCCCTGCACATCTTGTAAACAGGCAAAATTTTTGGTCAAAGGTTTTGTGGGTGGGTTGCTGTCTTTATCCCTCCACTTAGAGTCTTGCCTGGCTACAAGAAGTGGCCACATCAGATCCATATCCATCACTTCTGGGAGTATCAGCTAGAGTCACCCCCATACACACTGTGGGGCCTGCCCCCACTGTCCTAGGTCTCTGGCATGTCGTAGGGATTTCCCAATTTCTGATTTTTAAGTGTGCAAAGGTATACATAAAAATGAAGTGGAAGTCTTATTGTATAAGAAATAATTATACCGATAAATGTATGTTTTGGTAATGTGAAGGATTGAGACCATTTTGGAAGAGTTCATAGGAATTTTGAAAAACAAATGTCCACATCCAACCCTAAAATATCTACATACTATAGTGCTGTGGTTCTGTAAATCAAAGGTTTCCAGTTCTATCCACAAACTATTTTATCAGCAACTTGATTATTTCCCTGGCAGCATTCGTTACATCATAGCCTTTCAACTTTTAAGCCATATTTGGCAACGATGTAATGAGGATTAACTCTCATGGACCTTGAACCTTGTCCAGAGAATAATCTCATGCTGAGAAAGGGAAGAAAGCAATGAACAATCTAGTGAGGTAAGAGTAAAATGTTCCAATTTTATTGTTTGTTTATAGAAATTTCCAAGTGTTTAGAAATTTATTTTTATCATGACCCCCCAAAAATTATTTGTGACTAATTTAGTATAAAATCATTGAATTCTAATTAATCATGAGCTTTTAAATGTGTGTTTCTGCAGAAGAAAGAGCTGTTCACTTTTAAAATATTTGACCTATGAATGTTAATTCTTCATTGTTTCAAATATGCTTTCACATTAAGTAATATATTTGCAACAGCATTCTTCACAGTTTTTAATAAGAAAAGCTATCCATGTGTACTACAATTAAAGGTAATTTGATTAATAGCATGGTTTATGGAACAAAACATGAAATGAAAACAGCACTAGATTTCTTTTTCTACATTAACAATACTTATTTCCACTGAAATTGAAGCTTGTAAATGAATATTGCTGTTTCTTTCATGAATTCATGGTGGTTACACTTGAAAATAAACACTACTTGTTCTACATTCATTTTCTCAGTTGACTCTGAACTTTTGGAGTAGAACTGTTGAAATCATTGGATCATAGCAGCTTGAAAACAAGATAATAATAAAGGTAATGTTTTTAAATGGGATACTTTTCATGTCTAAGATAAAAATACTAAAACAAACAGAAGAATGCTATAAAAAGTATAATTACATTTAATCAAGCATTACTTTTATATTTTCAAATGACCAATTTAATAAAAGTTAAGACAAAAGTTAAGAAAAATGTTTTATTACATTTAATAAAATTTATTTTTGGCTATATATATCCATAATTATTTTACCTGATCCCATTTTTTCTTTTATGACTAGTAGTTTTTATTTTATTAAGTTATTTATACTGTCATTTAGTATAGATATTTATAAATATTATATGTGCTTGATATATTTTTTATCATTTTACCAATTTTGGCTTAAAATCTGTTTGTCAAATATGAGTAGAGTTACTGCAGCTTAATTTGGGATTCCTTTTACCTAGAATGTAGATTCATATCTGTTTACTTTTTATCTGTGTATCTTTGCAGAGTAAGCTTCTTGCAGACAGTAAATTAGTGGCTCTTGTTTTCCAACACAATTAATGAACCTATAAATTGGCAAATTAACCCCATTTACATTCAGGATTATAATTAAGAGGTTTCTGTTAGGTTCTGTATTTTTCTTCTTTCTTTCTCTCTTTCTTTCTTTCTTTCTTTCTTTCTTTCTTTCTTCCTTCCTTCCTTCCTTCCTTCCCTCCCTCCCTCCTCTCTCTCTCTCTCTCTCTCTCTCTCTCTCTCTCTCTCTCTCTCTCTCTCTCTCTCTCTCTTTCTTCCTTACTGGTTGTTTTGGTTGCCCACATTTTTCTCACTTATTCATCCCATGCATGAGTTTACAGAGTAATAGTTGATTTTTCCCTAATATTTCTTTCTAACATACTCTTCTTTTTTATTAGTTACTTTATTTATTTACATTTCAAATGTTATCCCCCTTTCCTGTTTCCCCTCTGCAAACCTCCTATCCCACCCCCCTTCCCCCTGCTTCTTCTAGAGAGATTTTTTTACTTCTTCCTGACCACTCATGATTCTGACTACCTGTCTTTCCCATCTGTGTGGGACTCCTATATGTATCATCTGTGATGTTGTCATAGTAACCTTGAGTTGCTTTGTTTTATGCATACAGTGGAAAATCTCCATTGACCTTATTGATGCTCTTACTGAATATAGTAATCTTATTTAGCAATTATTTTCTTTCAAGTCTTGATATATGTCATTCTCTATTCTCCTGTCCTTTGTAGGTTTATTCTAATAGTTTTATCTTTGTAAGTGATTTCATACTTCTCTATTGCAGCTTTCAATATTCTTACTTTCTTCTGTATTCTTTGCATTTTAACTACACTATGCAGGTAGTATCAAGGTTCTTCCCTGGTCATGCCAACATGAGACTCTAAATGCTACTTTGTTACTGAATGCCCATATCCATCTCCATATTTGGGAGATATTCTACTGTTATACCACCCAGTTTTTGTATTCATTTAGTCTGAATTTCAGCACCCCTCTTTATATTACATATCCATAAAATTGTTCTCTCAATACTGTCTCTTAGAAGTATTAAATTTGATCATAATTTTTTATTTGTCTTTATTATTATCTTAATACATAATGTATCAATCCAATAAGCCTTGATATTCTTTCTTCCATGGGTTATAGTATATTGGTGATACTATCTGCTGAATTTTTTTCAATTTAATTGTTGAGGTATTAATTTCTAAGACTTCCATTTTTGCAATTTCTATCTTTGCTTATTTTTTTGTAATCCTACATTGTCTTCTTACTTCATTCAATTGTTTGTTTTTTATTCTCTTTGAAGTTAGTAGTCATTTAAAATTAGACTCCTAATTTTTTTTAGAGTCCTAATTCTTGTTCAATATTTAATCTACTTTGGTATTTTGTTTAAGTTATTGAAGAACTGTGAACTTATTGGGTTCATGGCACTTTGCTATTTCATATTTTTTGTGTCTGTATGGTACAACTTGTACATTTATGTTATAATTTTTAAGTGAAGATATTCTTAGTGAGCAGCTTTCTTTTGAAGACTCAATGTCGAAAAACAAACAAAACAACCCAGAGATGAGACAAAACAAACTGGATTAAGAATAACATCGCACAAAACCAGATATGTAAGTATAATAAAAATATATTTCAAGGATTGACTATACATTTAATAATAATAGAAAAGAAAAGGTCAAAGACAACATGGAATAAACAAAGATATTTATAAGAAGCAAAATAAGCACCAGCATCGGAGTAAGACAGATGCAGATCCTCACAGGCAGCCATAGGACTGAGACCTGGGACCCCAATGGAAGAGCTAGGGGAAGGACTGAAGGAGCTGAAGGGCATGACAACCCCAT
Organism: Mus musculus; assembly: GCF_000001635.26. Lineage (NCBI taxonomy): Eukaryota > Metazoa > Chordata > Mammalia > Rodentia > Muridae > Mus > Mus musculus. The sequence continues at coordinate 158,130,740 of NC_000086.7, read as the reverse complement.
AGAAAGAACAACAATATCAACAACCGTACCACCTAGAGCTCCCAGAGATTAAACCACCAACCAAAGAGTACACATGGAGGTTCCCATGGCTCCAGCCGCACATGTAGCAGAGGATGGCCTTATCTGGCATCAATGGGAGGGGAGGCCCATGGTCCTGTGGAAGCTCGATGCCTCATTGTAGGGGAATTCTAGAGTGATGAGGCAGGAATGGTTAAGTGGGTAGGGAAGCACTCTCTTAGGGGTAACGAGGAGAGGGATGGAATGGGGGATTTGTGGAGGGAGACCTAGAAGGGAGAACAACATCTGAAATGTAAATAAATAAAATAACCAATTTATAAACACACACACACACACACACACACTAAAGCAACATAAGAAACAGTGAATTAATGAAAGGACTCTGGGAAAATGGATAACACTAGTAGCAACAAAATCAACACAAACATCAATCAAAATAGGATGGTGACAGGCAAAAATTTTCCTTGATGGTATTTGGATGCTTCTCACTGCTTATTTGGGTTTGTGGTTTAGGAGTTTATCAAGAATAATGTTCAAGCATTTTGCTGTTCTACTAAAATCTACCAAACTAATGGGATGGTATCAAGGCTGACCTTCACCCCAGCTTGCTGGCTTGCATTAGCAAAACCATCATAACTGCCAGGTAATATTCACATCAACGTGCAATAGAAGCAGACCCAGGGACTGTAGTTATTACCTGTTAGTATAATGTAAGTGTCTATCACATCCAAAACACTACTTTCATGTGAGAATGGGCATTAGATAATTCATAGAAACATCCCTTTACCCTTTTAATAGCCTAAATAAAAATCTTCTCTAGAAGTAGAAAGTGTTAAGCTTTGGATATAATCAGTGGCAGAATAGCAATCCTGGCCAGACCAGTAATCCTAGTCCCTTGCATGCATCTATCCACATTTGATTTAATCTCTCTTCTCAGAAGTCTCCTCTTCTCAGAGGTAAACTCCAGCTTGTTTTTCTTTTGTAACACACCCCCTATCTGTAACACAGACTACACCATGTAAATTAGTGTCCACAAACCTGTATGAAAGTCATAGTCACTTGGCTTAGCTTACACTGGTTCTTGGGGTAGCCATCAAATGAGAGGAGAGGCTGTTGACACTTGGCGATATGAAAATGCAGGGGTTTCTGATTCACCTGGCAGTGAAGTTGGAAGGTAGGAGACCTCATAAAATGGCTTCAACTTTTAGTACTGGTGGATAAGCTGGGAATTAATGTAAACCTCTTTTGTACCATCATCTTGCTGCAAGATAACAAATGCTCTGGTTTATACTTTAGCTTTGCTAAGTACTAGATCCTGCCCTTGTGAAGTTTGAAGTGACTTCCCTCATGGTATCCCCCACCAAATGTATCTCTTCTATATTGTTACACATTTAATATTATTAGGATTATTCTTTTATAGTTTTCAAGTCTAATATTTCTGTGCTTCACTTAAGTGTTGACTACTGTCATACTCTAATGGCTTTCTAAGACACCATTAACTCTTTCTGTAACCACAAACTTAATTATTTGTTTCAGTCTTATGGAGGTATAACAAATTGCTTGACATTGCTAGTCTGCCATCTTCCTTACTACATTTTATACTTAGAAATATGCCCCTTAAAATAGTTTATATATTCAATAAATAAAAATTTTAGTCAACCACTTTTGTTCTCATAATTAATGAGAAATATAAGAAACTTTAATTTTAAAATCTCTATAATATACTTTTATGATTTATTGTGATATTATTTCTATAGTCAGAATTTATCACATTTATGTTTATGGACATGTTTATTTTCTGTTAAGCTTAAAAACTGTGATTCACATTTTTCAGATTTTAATATTCTATAGTGATGTAAAATATTCCTATATTTCAAAAATTGAATGAAAATATGTAAAATAATGTCTACAAAGCTACCCAAGCATATTTTCTATCCAATTTTGGGGTTTCATGTATCCAAGGATGGTTTCAAACTCTTCAACTTCTGATTCTTGTCTCTGCCTTCAAGTACTAGCATTTCAAATATGTTCCATCATACCCAGTTTATGCAGTCATGGATATTAAATCCAGGACTCATGCAAGCTAGGCAAGCACTCGATTAACTTATCTATACCTTTAACAAAATTATACCTATATTATCATGTGCTATATAACAATGCTTCAGTAGAAATGGGCCACATATATGATGTTCATCATAGTATGAACAGCCTAGATGAATATTGAACTATAACAATTGTACTATTTTGATTTGTATAAGTTCGTCTTTGATGCTCCTAAAGTAATTAAATCTTCTAACAATGTATTTCATAGAAATATTATGAATATGTAAAATATGTATATGTACATATATAAATATAACTATGTATATTTATTTCATATATTCATGAACTAACCTAATTGTCTAAATCACTAGAAAAATATTTTCTTTTTTATTAATTATTTTATTTATTTGCATCCCAAATATTGCCTCCTTTTTGGGTCCTTCCTCCCAGAGTTCTTCCCCCACTCCCCTTCCCCTTTGCCTCTGGGAGGGTGACCCTCCCTGGTATCCCCCCACCATGAGACATCAAGCCTCTACAGGATTAGGCACATCCTCTTCCACTGAGGGCAGACAAGGCAGCCATCTACTGCAAATAACAGACAGTGCATATATGCTTTCTGGTTGGTGGAATAGTCTCTGGGAGCTCCTAGGGGTCCAGGTTAGTTGACACTTGGTCTTCCTATTGGGTTGCCATCATCCCCTTTAGGTCCTTCAATCCTTCTCCTAACTCTTCCATAGGGATCCCCTGATCTCTGTCTAATGCTTGGATGTATCTGCATCTGTCTCAGTTAGCTGTTGGGTAGAACCTCTCAGAGGACCTCCATACTAGGCTCCTGTTTGCAAGTACAACATAGCATCATAGTAGTGTCAGGGTTTGGTGCCTGTCCATAGGATGGATCCCAAGTTGGGCTGGTCACTGGTCAACCATTCCTTTAGTCTCTGTTCCCTGTATTTCTTTTAGACAGGAGGAATTTTTGTAGGTGGATTGGTTTCCTTATCCTTCCACAGGGAGGCCTTTATAACTAGTGGAGGTGGTTTCTTCAGGTTCCATCTCCCCATTGTTGGGCAATTCAGCTAAGGTTACCCACATTGAGTCCTGGGAGCTGCTTCCCTTATCCTAGCTCTCTGAAACTTTTTAGAGGTTACCTTCAACCCCTACCCCTGGCTGCATATTTCCATTCATTCACCTGGCCCTCTTGCCCTCTCTTCTTGTCTTCCTCCATACCTGATCCTGCCTCCCCTATTCCTCTCCCACTCCCCTCTCCCAGATCCCTCCCTCCCTCTTCCTCTCATGACTACTTTTCCCCCTTCTAAGTGGGATTTAAGCATCTACACTTGGACCTTCTTTCTTGTTTACCTTCTTAGGGTCTGTGGCATGTATCATGGGTATTCTGTACATTTTGGCTAATATCCACGTATCAGGGAGTACATACCATACATGCACTTTTGGTTCCGGGATACCTCAGGATGATATTTTCTAGTTCTATTAATTTGCCTGCAAATTCATGATGTCCTTGTTTTTAATAGCTGAATAGTACTCTATTGTGTAAATGAACCACATTTTCTGTATCCATTCTTTGGTTGAAGGACATCTGTATTGTTTCCAGTTTCTGGCTATTTCTAAATCACTCTGGAAATTTGTATACATTGTTTGTGTGTTACAAAAAGACTTAAGTGGGATTCCTACAACCATCTTATTCTCTTAAGTTCATTCAGTATCTGGGGATTGTTAACAGCACAAGAAATTCTCAAATGTGAATATAAAGTATATATTAGGACAGATAACTTCACTTTAAAAAGTTGGTATACATTTTCTCTTAATCCATTTATCTATTCATTGTGGTATGTTTCACATTTCTCTTTTAAGCCATTTTACAATATTTATCCCTTATATTTCATGAGTAACACAAAGGATTGTGTATGTCATATACTCATAAAACTGTTTCATAATTGAACTGATGACAGAATTCAAAATTTTAGAATAATTATTTTCATATATCTTGAATTTGGCAGAAATTTCAAGAATTTTAAAAAATCATAAGGGTAAAGTAAGAGATTGTTTCTCATCAATGATGTGTGATCTTATATGAATTATTTCTGAAAATTATTTGGTAGATAAACATTTTATGGTATTAAGTATGGAGTCATGAATGGGAAAAAAGTTTAGTCTTTTTTTCTATTTACCTCTTACTATTATTTTTTATTTATTCACTTTACATCCTGCTCACTGCCCCTCTCCAGTTTATCCCCTCCTATAATCCTTCACCCTCCCCTTCTCCTCTGAGAGGGTGGAGACCTCTCCTTTGTGTCCCCCCACCAACCCTGGCACATCAAGTATCTACAAGGCTAGGGACTTCCTCTCCCACTGAGGCCAGACAAAGAAGCCCAGGTAGAACATATCCCACAGACAGGCAACAACTTTTTGGGATAGCCCCTGTTCCAGTTATTTAGGACTCACATGAAGATAAAGCTGCACATCTCCTACATATGAACAGGAAGCCTAGGACTAGCCCATGTGTGTTTTTTTGTTGATGACTCAGTCTCTGAGAGCCCTGAGATTAGTTGACTCTGTTGATCTTCCTGTGGAGTTCCTATACCTTTCAGGGCCTGCCATCCTTTTCCCAACTCTTCCATGAGAGTGTTCAAGCTGGAAGGGGTTTGCAGCCCCATAGAAGGAACAACAATATGAACTAACCAATACCCCCAGAGCTTCCTGGGACTAAACCACCAACCAAAGAGTATACATGGTAAGACGCATGGCTCTAGCTCCATATGTAGCAGAGGATGGCCTAGTCAGTCATCAATGGAAGGATAGAGAGTCCCTTGGTCCTGTGAAGGTTCTATGCCTCAGTATAAGGGAATGCCAGGGCCAGGAAGCAGAAGTAAGTGAGTTGGTGAGCAGGGGCAGGGTGGGAGGGGATAGGGGGTTTTCAGAGGGGAAACCAGGAAAGGGGATAACATTTGAAATGTAAATAAAGAAAATATCTAATTAAAAAAAATGAGTGACCAAGATGGAAAAGAGCTTATTCTTAAGAAAACCTTTCATCTTTAAACCTTTAAAAATACAAGTACTTAGATTTTCAGCCTCCAGGCGCTGACACCATTGCATGCACTAGCAAGATTGTGCTGATAGGACCCTGATATAGCTGTCTCTGGTGAGGCTACGCTGGGGCCTAGCAAACACATAAGTGGATGCTCACAGTCAGCTATTGGATGGATCATGGGGCCCCCAATGGAGGAGCTAGAGAAAATGCCCGAGGAGCTAGGGGGATCTGCAGCCCTATGGGTGGAACAACATTATGAACTAGCCTGTACCCCGGAGCTCTTGACTCTAGCTGCATTTGTGTCAGGGGATGGCCTAGTCGGCCATCACTGGAAAGAGAGGCCCATTGGACATGCAAACTTTACATGCCCCAGTACAGGGGAACACCAGGGCCAAAAAGTGGGAGTGGGTGGGTAGGGGGTGGGGGGAAGGGTATGGGGAACTTTTGGGATAGCATTGGAAATGTAAATGAGGAAAATACCTAATAAAAAAATACAAGTATTTAGATTTTAAGAATTCACTTCACATCTTTATATAGATACATACATTTATTATCTAGAGCTTTGGAAAATATAAAGCCCATTAAAGGTTTTATCATGCAACATTCTCAAACAAGGTACACATATTTATTGAAATATTCCAATATTTTAATCTCTTTCCTTATTTGATTAAGTGCTAAATTGTTCACTATGCAAACTAAGTACACAGGAAGGCACCAAAATGACAGTAACATCTTGAATTTATTATGAAGAATGAAATTTGGTACCTGCTTACCTCAAAGCATTAAAGTAGAATTGGCAGACAAAGTGTCAATTTAAACTGTATCACTTATTTCAAAATTAGCATTGTTTCTGTTTATTTATTTTGGTGAATGGAGCAGAATATTCTTTTGTGTATATGATGATTGACTTTTTAAAAAGATTCCAAATGACATATTGCTATGCCCATAGATTTGTACATCACTCATATTTTGCTGTTGTTGTTAGACAGTATATATATATATATATATATGTGTGTGTGTGTGTGTGTGTGTGAGAGAGAGAGAGAGAGAGAGAGAGAGAGAGAGGCCTTAAATTGAAGCTATTCTCTTGCTTCAGTCTCTTAACTGTTAAGATAACAAGTGTGAGCAACCATGCTTGGCTTTAAAAAGGTAACACTGACACAAAGTCATTACCTAACATATAGTCCATTTAAAATGTATGCAATGGTTTCAATAATATTCATTATTGTAAAGTTTTTTTTTTAAATCTTGGATCCAATGTAGGATTTTGTTATTACATCTTTTAACATGCATTTTAACATAGAATAAACCTTAACAGGTAAACATTTTTGATATGGAGTTTTTAAAACTATAGAACAATTGTGGTGTGGAATGTCTATGAATTGACTTTATTTAGCTAACTCCCTAAGCATTGATAGTATATAGATGTCATTCAGGCAACTGAAGATGTCTCCTCCTAGGACATATATTTGACTTAAGATAAGTAAACTGTATGTAAAATTGTGGGGAAGTAGCAAAGAAGAAGGAAATAGGACTATTGAGTCCTATTTAGTATAGCATAGATTCAAATAAAGTCAAGATTCAAACACATAGCTTTTTAAAAAATGTCCTCATGTCTTTCTATTTATTTTTTATTAGATATTTTCTTTATATACATTTCAAATGCTATCCCAAAAGTTCCCTATACCCTCCCCCCACCCTGCTCCCTTACCTACCCACTCCTGATTCTTGGCCCTGCCATTGCCCTATACTGGGGCATATAAAGTTTGCAATACCAAGAGGCCTCTCTTCCCAGTGATGGCCGACCAAGAAATCTTCTGCTACATATTCAGTTAGAGATATGACTTCTGAGGGGTACTGCTTGATTCATATTGTTGTTCCACCTAAACGATTATAGACCCCTTCATCTCCTTGGGTGCTTTCTCTAGCTTCTCCATTGGGGGCCCTGTGTTCCATCTTAAAGATGACTGTGAGCATCCACTTCTGTATTTGCCACGCACTGGCATAGCCTCATAAGAGACAGCTATAACGGTCCCTTCAGCAAAATCTTTCTGGCATATGCAATAGTGTCTGGTTTGGTGGCTGATTATGGGATGGATCCCCGGGTTGGGTAGTCTCTGGATAGTCCATCCTTGGTCTTAGCTCCAAACTTTGTCTCTGTTACTCCTTTCATGGGTATTTTGTTACATATTCTAAGGAGGAATGAAGTATCTACCCATTGGTCTTCCCTCTTCTTGATTTTCTTGTGTTTTGCAAATTGTATATTGGGTGTTCTATGTTTCTGGGTTAATATCCACTCATCAGTGACTGCATATCTAATGACTTAATGACTTCTTTTGTGATTGGGTTACCTCAATAAGGATGATATATCCTCCAGATACATCCATTTATCCAAGAATGTCATAAATCCATTGTTTTTAATAGCTGAGTAGTACTCCATTGTGTAAATGTACCACATTTTCTGTATCCATTCTTCTGTTGAGGGACATCTGGGTTCTTCCCAGCTTCTGGCTATTATAAATAAGGCTGCTATAAACATAGTGGAGCATGTGTTCTTATTACCAGTTGGAACTTCTTCTGGGTATATGCCCAGGAGAGGTATTGCTGGATCTTCCGGTAGTGTTATGTCCAGTTTTCTGAGGAACCTCCAGACTGACTTCCAGATTGGTTGTAAAACCTTGCAATCCCACCAGCAGTGGAGAAGTGTTCCTCTTTCCCCACATCCTCTCCAGAATCTGCTGTCACCTGAATTTTTGATCTTAGCCATTCTGACTGGTGTGAGGTGGAATCTCAGGGTTGTTTTGATTTGCATTTCTCTGATGATTAAGGGTGTTGAACATTTCTTCAGGTGCTTCTCAGTCATTCAGTATTCCTCATTTGAGAATTCTTTGTTTAGCTCTGAACCCATTTTTAATGGGGTTATTTGAATTTCTGGAGTCCAGCTTCTTGAGCTCTTTGTATATATTGGATATTAGTCCCCTATCTGATTTAGGATAGGTAAAGATCCTTTGCTAATCTGTTGGTGGCCTTTTTGTCTTATTGAAAGTGTCTTTTGTCTCACAGAGTCTTTGCAATTTTATGAAGTCCCATTTGTCAATTCTTGATTTTACAGCACAAGCCATTGCTGTTCTGTTTAGGAATTTTTCTCCTGTGCCCATATCTTCGAGGGCTTTCCCTACTTTCTCCTCTATTAATTTCAGTGTCTCTGGTCTTATGTGGAGGTCTTTGATCCACTTAGACCTGAGCTTTGTACAAGGAGATAAGAATGGATCAATTTGCATTCTTCTCCATGATAACCGCCAATTGTGCCAGCACCATTTGTTGAAATTGCTGTCTTTTTTCCACTGGATGGTTTTAGCTCCCTTGTGAAAGATAAAGTAACCATAGGTGTGTGGTGGATTCATTTCTGGGTCTTCAATTCTATTCCATTGATCTACCTTTCTGTTATTGTACCAGTACCATGTACATTTTATCACAATTGCTCTGTAGTACAGCTTAATGCCAGGCATGGTTATTCCCCCAGAGGTTCTTTTATTGTTGAGAATACTTTTTGCTATCCTAGGTATTTTAATTTTTCCAGATGATTTTGCAAATTGCCCTTTCTAACTCAGTGAAGAATTGAATTGGGGTTTTGATGGGGATTGCATTGAATCTGTAGATTGCTTTAGGCAGGATAGCCAATTTTACTATATTAATCCTGCCAATCCATGAGCATGGGAGATATTTCCATATTCTGATATCTTCTTTGATTTATTCATTCAGAGATTTGAAGTTCTTATCATACAGATCTTTCACTTCCTTAGTTAGAGTCACACCAAGGTATTTTATATTATTTGTGACTATTGTGAAGGGTGTTATTTCCCTAATTTCTTTCTCAGTCCATTTATCCTTTGTGTAGAGAAAGGCCATTGATTTGTTTAAGTTAATTTTATATCCAGCTACTGCACTGAAGCTGTTTATCAGGTGTAGGAGTTCTCTGGTGGAATTTTTAGGGTCACTTATATATACTATCATATCATCTGCAAATACTGATAATTTTGACTCCTTCCTTTCCTATTTGTATCCCCTGATTTCCTTTTGTTATCTAATTGCTCTGGCTAGTACTTCAAGTACTATATTGAAGGGAGAAAGTGGGCATCCTTCTCTAGTCCCTGATTTTAGTGGGATTGCTTCTTCTTTCTCTCCATTTAGTTTGATGTTGGCTACTGGTTTACTGTACATTATTTTATTATCTTTAGGTATGGGCTTTTTTTGGTTGGGAGACTATTGACGACTGCTTCTATTTCTTTAGCGAAATGGGACAGTTTAGATCGTTAATCTGATCCTGATTTAACTTTGGTACCTGGTATCTGTCTAGGAAGTTTTCCATTTCATCCAGGTTTTCTAGTTTTGTTGAGTATAGCCTTTAGTAGTAGGATCTGATGATGTTTTGCATTTCCTCAGGTTCTGTTGTTATGTCTCCTTTCTCATTTCTGATTTTGTTAATTAGGATACTGTCCCTGTGCCCTCTAGTTAGTCTGGCTAAGGGTTTATCTATCTTCTTGATTTTCTCAAAAAACCAACCAGTTCCTGGATTGGTCGATTCTTTGAATAGTTCTTTTTGTAAAATCCACTTGGTTGATTTTAGCCCTGAATTTGATTACTTCCTTCCAACTAGTCCTCTTGGGTGAATTTGCTTCCTTTAGTTCTAGAGCTTCTAGGTATGCTGTCAGGCTGCTAGTGTAAGCTCTCTCTTGTTTCATTTTGGAGGCACTCAGGGCTATGAGTTTTCCTCTTAGGACTGCCTTCATTGTGTCCCGTACATTTGGGTATATTGTGGCTTCATTTCCATTAATCTCTAAAAAGTCTTTAATTTCTTTCTTTATTTCATCCTTGACCAAGGAATTGAGTAGAGTGTTGTTCAGTTTCCACGTGAATGTTGGCTTTCTATTATTTATGTTGTTATTGATGATCAGCCTTAGTCCGTGGTGATCAGATAGGCTGCATAGATTAATTTCAATATTTTTGTTCCTGTGGAGGCCTGTTTTGTGATCAGTTATATGGTCAGTTTTGGAGGAGGTACCATGTGGTGCTGAGAAGAAGGTATATCCTTTTGTTTTAGGATAAAATGTTCTGTAGATATCTATTAAATCCATATGTTTCGTAACTTCTGTTACTGTTCATATGTCTCTGTTTAGTTTCTGTTTCCAGGACCTGTCCATTAGTGAGAGTGGGGTGTTGAAGTCTCCCACTATTAATGTGTGAGGTGCAATGTGTGCTTTCAGCTTTATTAAAGTTTGTTTAATGGATGTGGCTGCCCTTGTATTTAGAGCATAGATATTCAGAATTGAGAGTTCATCTTGGTAGATTTTACCTTTGATGAGTATGAAGTGCCCCTCCTTGTCTTTTTTTTAATAACTTTGAGTTGGAAGTCAATTTTATTCAATATTAGAATGGCTACTCCAGCTTGTTTCTTCGGACCATTTGCTTGGAAATTTGTTTTCCAGCCTTTCACTCTGAGGTAATTTCTGTCTTTTTCCCTGAGGTGGGTTTCCTGTACGCAGCCAAATGTTGGGTCCTGTTTGTGTAGCCAGTCTATTAGTCTATGTCTTTTTATTGGGGAGTTGAGTCCATTGATGTTAAGAGAATTTTTAAAAAAGTAATTGTTTCTTCCTGTTATTTTTATTGTTAAAGTTGGGATTCTGTTCTTGTGGCTGTCTTCTTTTAGGTTTGTTGAAGGATTACTTTCTTGCTTTTTCTAGGGTGTAGTTTCCGTCCTTGTGTTGGTGTTTTCCCTTTATTATCCTTTGAAGGGCTAGATTTGTGGAAAGATATTGTATGAATTTGGTTTTATCATGGAATACTTTGTTTTCTCTATCTATGGTAATTGAGAGTTTTGCTGTGTCTAGTACCCTGGGCTGGCATTTGTGTTCTCTTAGGGTCTGTATAACATCTGTCCAGGCTCTTCTGGCTTTCATAGTCTCTGGTGAGAAGTCTAGTATAATTCCAATAGGCCTCCCTTTATATGTTACTTGACCTTTTTCCCTTACTACTTTTAGTAATCTATCTTTATTTAGTGCATTTGTTGTTCTGATTATTATGTGTCAGGAGGAATTTCTTTTCTGGTCCAGTCTATTTGGAGTTTTGTAGGCTTCTTATATGTTCATGGGTATCTCTTTCTTTAGGTTTGGGAAGTTTTATTCTATAATTTTGTTGAAGATATTTGCTGGCCCTTTAAGTTGAAAATCTTCATTCTCATCTACTCCTATTATCCTTAGGTTTGGTCTTCTCATTGTGTCCTGGATTTCCTGGATGTTTTGAGTTAGGATCTTTTTGCATTTTCTTTAATTGTTGTACTGATGTTCTCTACGGAATCTTCTTCACCTGAGATTCTCTCTTCCATCTCTTGTATTCTGTTGCTGATGCTCACATCTATGGTTCCAGATTTCTTTCCTAGGGTTTCTATCTCTAGAGTTGTCTCACTTTGGGTTTTCTTTATTGCTTCTACTTCCCTTTTTAGGTCTTGGATGGTTTTGTTCAATTCTATCCCCTGTTTGGTTGTGTTTTCCGGTATTTCTTTTTTTTTCCTTTTTTTTTCCCATTTTTTATTAGGTATTTAGCTCATTTACATTTCCAATGCTATACCAAAAGTCCCCCATACCCACCCACCCCCACTCCCCTACCCGCCCACTCCCCCTTTTTGGCCCCGGCGTTCCCCTGTTCTGGGGCATATAAAATTTGTGTGTCCAATGGGCCTCTCTTTCCAGTGATGGCCGACTAGGCCATCTTTTGATACACATGCAGCTAGAGTCAAGAGCTCTGGGGTACTGGTTAGTTCATAATGTTGATCCACCTATAGGGTTGCAGATCCCTTTAGCTCCTTGGGTACTTTCTCTAGCTCCTCCATTGGGAGCCCTGTGATCCATCCATTAGCTGACTGTGGGCATCCACTTCTGTGTTTGCTAGGCCCCGGCATAGTCTCACAAGAGACAGCAACATCTGGGTCCTTTCGATAAAATCTTGCTAGTGTATGCAATGGTGTCAGCATTTGGATGCTGATTATGGGGTGGATCACTGGATAAGGCAGTCTCTACATGGTCCATCCTTTCATCTCAGCTCCAAACTTTGTCTCTGTAACTCCTTCCAAGGGTGTTTTGTTCCCACTTCTAAAAAGGGGCATAGTGTCCACAATTCAGCCTTCATTTTTCTTGAGTTTCATGTGTTTAGGAAATTGTATCTTATATCTTGGGTATCCTAGGTTTTGGGCTAATATCCACTTATCAGTGAGTACATATTGTGTGAGTTCCTTTGTGAATGTGTTACCTCACTCAGGATGATGCCCTCCAGGTCCATCCATTTGCCTAGGAATTTCATAAATTCATTCTTTTTAATAGCTGAGTAGTACTCCATTGTGTAGATGTACCACATTTTCTGTATCCATTCCTCTGTTGAGGGGCATCTGGGTTCTTTCCAGCTTCTGGCTATTATAAATAAGGCTGCTATGAACATACTGCAGTATGTGTCCTTCTTACCAGTTGGGGCATCTTCTGGGTATATGCCCAGGAGAGGTATTGCTGGATCCTCAGGTAGTTCTATGTCCAATTTTCTGAGGAACCGCCAGACGGATTTCCAGAGTGGTTGCACAAGCCTGCAATCCCACCAACAATGGAGGAGTGTTCCTCTTTCTCCACATCCTCGCCAGCATCTGCTGTCACCTGAATTTTTGCTCTTAGCCATTCTGACTGGTGTGAGGTGGAATCTCAGGGTTGTTTTGATTTGCATTTCCCTGATGATTAAGGATGTTGAACATTTTTTCAGGTGCTTCTCTGCCATTCGGTATTCCTCAGGTGAGAATTCTTTGTTCAGTTCTGAGCCCCATTTTTTAATGGGGTTATTTGATTTTCTGAAGTCCACCTTCTTGAGTTCTTTATATATGTTGGATATTAGTCCCCTATCTGATTTAGGATAGGTAAAGTTCCTTTCCCAATCTGTTAGTGGTCTCTTTGTCTTATTGACGGTGTCTTTTGCCTTGCAGAAACTTTGGAGTTTCATTAGGTCCCATTTGTCAATTCTCGATCTTACAGCACAAGCCATTGCTGTTCTGTTCAGAAATTTTTCCCCTGTGCCCATATCTTCAAGGCTTTTCCCCACTTTCTCCTCTATAAGTTTCAGTGTCTCTGGTTTTATGTGAAGTTCTTTGATCCATTTAGATTTGACCTTAGTACAAGGAGATAAGTATGGATCAATTCGCATTCTTCTACATGATAACAACCAGTTGTGCCAGCACCAATTGTTGAAAATGCTGTCTTTCTTCCACTGGAATTTTTAGCTCCCTTGTCGAAGATCAAGTGACCATAGGTGTGTGGGTTCATTTCTGGGTCTTCAATTCTATTCCATTGGTCTACTTGTCTGTCTCTATACCAGTACCATGCAGTTTTTACCACAATTGCTCTGTAGTAAAGCTTTAGGTCAGGTATGGTGATTCCACCAGAGGTTCTTTTATCCTTGAGAAGAGTTTTTGCTATCCTAGGTTTTTTGTTATTCCAGATGAATTTGCAAATTGCTCCTTCTAATTCGTTGAAGAATTGAGTTGGAATTTTGATGGGGATTGCATTGAATCTGTATATTGCTTTTGGCAAGATAGCCATTTTTACAATGTTGATCCTGCCAATCCATGAGCATGGGAGATCTTTCCATCTTCTGATATCTTCTTTAATTTCTTTCTTCAGAGACTTGAAGTTTTTATCATACAGATCTTTCACTTCCTTAGTTAGAGTCACGCCGAGATATTTTATATTATTTGTGACTATTGAGAAGGGTGTTGTTTCCCTAATTTCTTTCTCAGCCTGTTTATTCTTTGTGTAGAGAAAGGCCATTGACTTGTTTGAGTTAATTTTATATCCAGCTACTTCACCGAAGCTGTTTATCAGGTTTAGGAGTTCTCTGGTGGAATTTTTAGGGTCACTTATATATACTATCATATCATCTGCAAAAAGTGATATTTTGACTTCCTCCTTTCCAATTTGTATCCCCTTGATCTCCTTTTGTTGTCGAATTGCTCTGGATAATACTTCAAGTACTATGTTGAAAAGGTAGGGAGAAAGTGGGCAGCCTTGTCTAGTCCCTGATTTTAGTGGGATTGCTTCCAGCTTCTCTCCATTTACTTTGATGTTGGCTACTGGTTTGCTGTAGATTGCTTTTATCATGTTTAGGTATGGGCCTTGAATTCCTGATCTTTCCAGAACTTTTATCATGAATGGGTGTTGGATCTTGTCAAATGCTTTTTCTGCATCTAAGGAGATGATCATGTGGATTTTGTCTTTGAGTTTGTTTATATAGTGGATTACATTGATGGATTTTCGTATATTAAACCATCCCTGCATCCCTGGAATAAAACCTACTTGGTCAGGATGGATGATTGCTTTAATGTGTTCTTGGATTCGGTTAGCGAGAATTTTATTGAGGATTTTTGCATCGATATTCATAAGAGAAATTGGTCTGAAGTTCTCTATCTTTGTTGGATCTTTCTGTGGTTTAGGTATCAGAGTAATAGTGGCTTCATAAAATGAGTTGGGTAGAGTACTTTCTACTTCTATCTTGTGAAAAAGTTTGTGCAGAACTGGAATTAGATCTTCTTTGAAGGTCTGATAGAACTCTGCACTAAACCCGTCTGGTCCTGGGCTTTTTTTGGCTGGGAGACTATTTATAACTGCTTCTATTTCTTTAGGGGATATGGGACTGTTTAGAAGGTCAACTTGATCCTGATTCAACTTTGGTACCTGGTATCTGTCCAGAAATTTGTCCATTTCGTTCAGGTTTTCCAGTTTTGTTGAGTATAGCCTTTTGTAGAAGGATCTGATGGTGTTTTGGATTTCTTCAGGATCTGTTGTTATGTCTCCCTTTTCAGTTCTGATTTTGTTAATTAGGATTTTGTCTCTGTGCCCTCTAGTGAGTCTAGCTAAGGGTTTATCTATATTGTTGATTTTCTCAAAGAACCAACTCCTCGTTTGGTTGATTCTTTGAATAGTTCTTCTTATTTCCACTTGGTTGATTTCACCCCTGAGTTTGATTATTTCCTGCCGTCTACTCCTCTTGGGTGAATTTGCTTCCTTTTTTTCTAGAGCTTTTAGATGTGTTGTCAAGCTGCTAGTATATGCTCTCTCCCGTTTCTTCATGGAGGCACTCAGAGCTATGAGTTTCCCTCTTAGAAATGCTTTCATTGTGTCCCAAAGGCTTGGGTACGTTGTGGCTTCATTTTCATTAAACTCTAAAAAGTCTTTAATTTCTTTCTTTATTCCTTCCTTGACCAAGGTATCATTGAGAAGAGTGTTGTTCAGTTTCCACGTGAGTGTTGGCTTTCTGTTATTTTTTTTGTTATTGAAGATCAGCCTTAGTGCATGGTGATCTGATAGGATACATGGGACAATTTCAATATTTTTGAATCTGTTGAGGCCGGTTTTGTGACCAATTATATGGTCAATTTTGGAGAAGGTCCCGTGAGGTGCTGAGAAGAAGGTATATCCTTTTGTTTTAGGATAAAATGTTCTGTAGATATCTGTCAGATCCATTTGTTTCATCACTTCTGTTAGTTTCAGTGTGTCCCTGTTTAGTTTCTGTTTCCATGATCTGTCCATTGGTGAAAGTCGTGTGTTGAAGTCTCCCACTATTATTGTGTGAGGTGCAATGTGTGCTTTGAGCTTTACTAAAGTTTCTTTAATGAATGTGGCTGCCCTTGTATTTGGAGCATAGATATTCAGAATTGAGAGTTCCTCTTGAAGGATTTTACCTTTGATGAGAACGAAGTGCCCCTCCTTGTTTTTTTTTTGATGACTTTGGGTTGGAAGTCAATCTTATCAGATATTAGGATGGCTACTCCAGCTTGTTTCTTCATACCATTTGCTTGGAAAATTGTTTTCCAGCCTTTTATTCTGATGTAGTGTCTATCTTTTTCTCTGAGATGTGTCTCCTGTAAACAGCAAAATGTTGGGTCTTGTTTGTGTAGCCAGTTTGTTAGTCTATGTCTTTTTATTGGGGAGTTGAGACCATTGATGTTAAGAGATATTAAGGAAAAGTAATTGTTGCTTCCTGTTATTTTTGTTGTTAAAGTTGGCATTCTGTTCTTGTGGCTGTCTTCTTTTAGGTTTGTTGAGGGATTACCTTCTTGTTTTTTCTAGGGCATTGTTCCCGTTCTTGTATTGGTTTTTTTCTGTTATTAACCTTTGAAGGGCTGGATTCGTGGAGAGATAATGTGTGAATTTGGTTTTGTCGTGGAATACTTTGGTTTCTCCATCTATGGTAATTGAGAGTTTGGCTGGGTATAGTAGCCTGGGTTGGAATTTGTGTTCTCTTAGTGTCTGTATAACATCTGTCCAGGCTCTTCTGGCTTTCATAGTCTCTGGTGAAAAATCTGGTGTAATTCTGATAGGCTTGCCTTTGTATGTTACTTGACCTTTTTCCCTTACCGCTTTTAGTATTCTATCTTTATTTAGTGCATTTGTTGTTCTGATTATTATGTGTCGGGAGGAATTTCTTTTCTGGTCCAGTCTATTTGGAGTTCTGTAGGCTTCTTGTATGTTCATAGGTATCTCTTTCTTTATATTTGGGAAGTTTTCTTCAATAATTTTGTTGAAGATGTTTGCTGGTCCTTTGAGTTGAAAATCTTCATTCTCATCCACTCCTATTATCCGTAGGTTTGGTCTTCTCATTGTGTCCTGGATTTCCTGGATGTTTTGAGTTAGGATCTTTTTGCATTTTGCATTTTTTTGATTGTTGTGTCCATATTCTCTATGGAATCTTCTTCACCTGAGATTCTCTCTTCCATCTCTTGTATTCTGTTGCTGATGCTCAAATCTATGGTTCCAGATTTCTTTCCTAGGGTTTCTATCTCCAGTGTTGCCTCACTTTGAGTTTTCTTTATTGTTTCTACTTCCCTTTTTAGGTCTAGTATGGTTTTGCTCATTTCCATCACCTGTTTGTATGTTTTTTCCTCTTTTTCTGTAAGGACTTCTACCTGTTTGATTGTGTTTTCCTGTTTTTCTTTAAGGACTTGTAACTCTTTAGCAGTGTTCTCCTGTATTTCTTTAAGTGATTTATTAAAGTCCTTCTTGATGTCCTCTACCATCATCATGAGATATGCTTTTAAATCTAGGTCTAGGTTTTCGGGTGTGTTGGGGTGCCCTGGACTGGGCGAAGTGGGAGTGCTGGGTTCTGATGATGGTGAGTGGTCTTGGTTCCTGTTAGTAGGATTCCTACGTTTACCTTTCGCCATCTGGTAATCTCTGGAGTTAGTAGTTATAGTTGACTCTGTTTAGAGATTGTTCTTCTGGTGATTCTGTTACCGTCTCTCAGCAGACCTGGGAGACAGATTCTCTCCTCTGAGTTTCAGTGCTCAGAGCACTCTCTGCTGGCAAGCTCTCTTACAGGGAAGGTGCGCAGATATCTTGTTTTTGGACCTCCTCCTGGTCGAAGAAGAAGTCCCAAAACAGGGCCTCTCTCAGAAGCTGTGTTGCTTTGGCAGTTCCCAGAAGCTGTCAGCTTCTGTGGTGCAGACTCTCACCTGTGCAGACTAAATTCCTAAGTTCCAGGGAGTCCTGGAACCAAGATGGCGACCGCTGCTCCTGAGGCTGAGGCCGCCTCCCAAGCCAGGCGGACACCTGTCCTCTGGTCCGGACGGTGGCCGGCTGTCTGCAGCCTGCAAAGGGTACTGCCTCAGCGGCTCTGTGCTTCTGCCTGTCCCAGAAGCTGTCCAGTTCTCTGGCGCACCCTCTAACCTGTTCAGACTAATTTCCTAGGTCCCGCGGAGTCCCGGAACCCAGATGGCGACCGCTGCTCCTGAGGCTGAGGCCGCCTCCCAAGCCAGGCGGACACCTGTCCTCTGGTCCGGATGGTGGCCGGCTGTCTGCGGCCCGCCAAGGGTGCTGCCTCAGCGGCTCTGTGCTTCTGCCCGTCCCAGAAGCTGTCCGGTTCTCTGGCACACCCTCTAACCTGTTCAGACTAATTTCCTAGGTCCCGCGGAGTCCCGGAACCCAGATGGCGACCACCGCTGCTGCTGAGGCTGAGGCCGCCTCCCAAGCCAGGCGGACACCTGTCCTCTGGTCCGGATGGTGGCCGGCTGTCTGCGGCCCGCCAAGGGTGCTGCCTCAGCGGCTCTGTGCTTCTGCCCGTCCCAGAAGCTGTCCGGTTCTCTGGCGCACCCTCTAACCTGTTCAGACTAATTTCCTAGGTCCCGCGGAGTCCCGGAACCCAGATGGCGATCGCTGCTGCTGAGGCTCCCGGTATTTCTTTAAGGACTTCTATCTCTTTAGTTGTGTTCTCCTGTATTTCTTTAAGCGAGTTATTAAAGCCCTTCTTGATTTCCTCTACCAGCATCATAAGATATTATTTTAAATTAGAGTCTTGCTTTTCAGGTGTGTTGGGGTATCCAGGACTGGCTGAGGTCAGAGTGCTGGGTTCTGATGATGGTGAGTGGTCTTGGTTTCTGTTAGTAAGATTCTTACATTTGCCTTTCACCATCTGGTAATCTCTGGAGTTAGTTGTTATAGTTGTCTCTGGTTGGAGCTTGTTCCTCCTGTGATTCTGTTAGTCTCTGTCAGCTGAGCTGGGAGTCTAGCTCTCTCCTGAGTTTCAGTGGTCAGAGTACTCTCTGCAGGCAAACTCTCCTCTTGCAGGAAAGGTACACAGATATCTGGCATTCAGACCTGCCTCCTGGCTGAAGATGAAGGCCCGAAACAGGGTCTGTCCCAGAAGCTGAGTCACTTCTGCCTGTCCCAGAAGCTGTGTAGCTTCTGTAGTCTGCACTCTCACCTGTGCAGACTAGCCTCTGAGGGACCCTGGATGCAAGATGGCTCCCCTAGGTGCTCAGGCAAAGTCCTCCTGGGTGGGGCAGACACCTCTCCTCTGGTGGAGAAGGTGCTCTGATGTCTGGAACCCAAAATGGAGTCTGTCCCATAAGCTGTGTAGCTTCTGTAATCTGCACTCTCAAATGTGCAGTCTAGTCTCTCAACACATAGCTTTTTAACACAAGCTTTTCAGTGACTTGATTCTAACTTACTATCCTTAGAACATCACTTAACAAGTGTTCCAAGTAAAACACCTTAATGACCAAGCATCTATATTGCGTGAGACTTGGTGAGCAAGCTGAGATCATTGCTATAGTACATTAGTTTGCTTTCTGCTTGATCTTGACCCTTTCTTCCCCTCTTAAGTCCATACTCACCAGTCAGAAGAATCTATTTTAAAGCCCAGCTTTGACCATATTCAGTTCTTGTTTGAAAAAAAAAAAGCAATGAAATTTGATCTGAGTTCTACAGTATGTCAACAATACAAGTTTTCCATGACATAGTGGACTCTGGCTACTGTTCCAGTTTTCTTGCATTCTTTCTGAGTTATAGAAGGAAGAATATGCATTTGTCCATAAGTATGGAACACTATGCTAGAAGGATCAGACCAGTAGTTTGCTAAAGATTCGGCCATACATAATAGTAAATAAAAAAGAAAAATAGAAGATTGTGATTATATTTTCTCAAAGAGCATATCTCATACATTGTTCTTAAATGTTAACAAATATTATCTTCCTGTCAATTGGTAGTTTTAAGTTCTAGATAGCCACTGCCTTTCTTACACTACTGTAGCCATTTTGTTTTATGCCTGTAGTCAGCCATTGTTACACAGGACCTTTCTTATGCCCAAGTTCACCATTAACTGCATATCTTCTTAAGTTCTATGCTTTGGTGTTTCTGGAATTTACCCAGACTCTCACCTTCCTTTAGGGCCAATAGCAATGAAGGTCAGTTAGAACTGCTTTATATGGTCAGCAACAATAAGTTTGGACCCAAACTAACCACCAAACTACCCAGCCACCCAACCACCCAAGTGTCCAACTGCCTGGCAACATTTTCCATACCTATGTATAAGTTTTTATGCTTGCTATGAGTTTTTGCGGGTTTTTCCTTTATAAGCTGCCCCTGGGAAACCGTAAGGGTTATAGTCTCAATTTCCAAGTCTGTCCTATGTCCCTGATGGTTCAGTCCACAGTGTATGTTTTCAATAAAGTACTCCAGTTTGACTGAGATCTGTGTCTGAGCGGTTTGTGGGGTAATTCCTGGACCAAAGTAGGTAGAGTTTATGTTCCTTTCTCTAACAATAAGCGTGTGTGTGTGTGTGTGTGTGTGTGTGTGTGTGTGTGTAAATAATTGCATCACTCTTAACCACGGCATAAAAAAATAACAATTTCATCTTTTAGAATTCCTATTCTGAGAAAGATGGCAAATGTCAAATCTAATCATAGTTGTAGATCATAATTTTCAGTGTGAGCTCTACATACCAGAGGAGGCATTCCAGGGCAAATATTAGGATATAGGATATTAAATATATCAGAACTTGGCTTTTTTCTTTACCCATAATTTATATGGTTTAAACATAAATTATTGAAGACAGTATCTATTAACCAAACATTGTTAGTCTACTGAGAGTATAAATTGAGATAGTGAGATTTCAAAATATATGTCTGATATTAAAGACAAAAAAGTATATAATGTCACATATTTTTCCATTAATGTCCTGTTGAAGTAAAATTTAAATCTTAAAATATAATCATAAAATATCTTTAAATATTTTTTTAATTAAAACACAATTATTGAAGAGTAATTTTAATCAAGCAACATTACTGCTCTGGGAAGGGGTAACATTCCAAGGTCTTCTAGATCTGTGTGAGCCAGCTGGAATGACACACCTTTAATCCCTCTCATTAGAATACAGACACAAACTTAGTATAGGCCTTTAACACCTCTGGATGGAATACAGGTCCACCCTTAGTACAGATCTCTAATCCCAAACAATGAAGGTAAAGTTAGTTTGTAAAAGAAAGAACTTGTATTTGAAAGTGATGTCTAATTGACAGGCAGACAAAGTGGACCAATCAGAGAAAAATTTGATCGACGGAGTCAGAGATAGGACATGACTAACTCTCACAAGAACACCCACGAAAGAAAGGCTACACACAAAGAGGCAAATTTATATGATCTGTGAATTGTATCTTGGGTATTCTTAGGTTTTTGGCTAATATCCACTTATCAGTGAGTGCATACCATGCGTGTTCTTTTCTGATTAGGTTACCTCAATCAGGATGATATTTTCTAATTCCATCCATTTGCCTAAAAATTTCATAAATTCATTGATTTTTAATAGCTGAGTAGAATTCCATTGGGTAAATGTACCACATTTTCTGTATCCATTCCTCTGTTGAGGGACATCTGGGTTCTTTCCAGATCCTGGCTATTATAAATAAGACTGCAATGAACATAGTGGAGCATGTGTCCTTTTTATATGTTGGAGTATATGCCCAGGAGTGGTATAGATGGGTCCTAAGGTACTACTATGTACAATTTTCTGAGGAACCTCCAGACTGACTTCCAGAGTGGTTGTACAAGCTTGCAGTCCCACCAACAATGGAGGAGTGTTCTTTCTCCACATCCTCGCCAGCATCTGCTGTCACCTGAATTTTTGATCTTAGCCATTCTGACTGGTGTGAGATAGAATCTCAGGGTTGTTTTGATTTACATTTTGCTGATTACTAAGGATGTTAAACATTTCTTTAGATGCTTCTCAGCCATTCAGTATTCCTCAGTTGAGAATATTTTGTTTAGGTCTGTACCCCATTTTTAAATTTTTAATATTTTTATTATGTATTTTCCTCAATTACATGTCCAATGCTATCACAAAAGTCCCCCATACCCTCCCCCACACTTCCCTACCCACCCATTCTCATTTTTTTGGCCCTGGCGTTCCCCTGTACTGGGGCATATAAAGTGTGTGTGTCCAATGGGCCTCTCTTTCCAGTGATGGCCAACTAGGCCATCTTTTGATACATATACAGCTAGAGTCAAGGGCTCCGGGGTACTGGTTAGTTCATAATGTTGTTCCACGTATAGGATTGCAGATCCCTTTACCTCCTTGGGTACTTTCTCTAGCTCCTCCATTGGGAGCCCTGTGATCCATCCAATAGCTGACTGTGAGCATCCACTTCTGTGTTTGCTAGGCACCGGCCTAGTCTCACAAGAGACAGCTATATCAGGGTCCTTGCAGCAAACGCTTGCTAATGTATACAATGGTGTCATCATTTGGAGGCTAATTATGAGATTGATCTCTGGATATGGCAGTCTCTAGATGGTTCATCCTTTTGTCTCAGCTCCAAACTTTGTCTCTGTAACTCCTTCCATGGGTGATTGTTTCCAATTCTAAGAAGGGGCACAGTGTCCACACTTTGGTCTTCATTCTTGAGTTTCATGCGTTTAACAAATTGAATCTTATATCTTGGGTATCCTAAGTTTTGGGCTAATATCCACTTATCTCATATTGTGTGAGTTCCTTTGTGATTGTGTTACCTCACTCAGGATGATGCCCTCCATGTCCATCCATTTGGCTAGGAATTTCATAAATTCGTTCTTTTTAATAGCTGAGTAGTACTCCATTGTGTAGATGTACCACATTTTCTGTATCCATTCCTCTGTTGAGGGGCATCTGGGTTCTTTCCAGCTTCTGGCTATTATAAATAAGGCTGTGATGAACATAGTGGAGCATGTGTCCTTCTTACTGGTTGGGATATCTTCTGGATATATGCCCAGGAGAGGTATTGCTGGATCCTCCGGTAGTACTATGTCCAATTTTCTAAGGAACCACCAGACTGATTTCCAGAGTGGTTGTACAAGCTTGCAATCCCACCAACAATGGAGGAGTGTTCCTCTTTCTCCATATCCTCGCCAGCATCTGCTGTCACCTGAATTTTTGATCTTAGCCATTCTGACTGGTGTGAGGTGGAATCTCAGGGTTGTTTTGATTTGCATTTCCCTGATGATTAAGGATGTTGAACATTTTTTCAGGTGCTTCTCTGCCATTCGGTATTCCTCAGGTGAGAATTCTTTGTTCAGTTCTGAGCCCCATTTTTTAATGGGGTTATTTGATTTTCTGGAGTTCACCTTCTTGAGTTCTTTATATATATTGGATATTAGTCCCCTATCTGATTTAGGATAGGTAAAGATCCTTTCCTAGTCTCTTGGTGGTCTTTTTGTCTTATTGACGGTGTCTTTTGCCTTGCAGAAGCTTTGCAGTTTCATGAGGTCCCATTTGTCAATTCTCGATCTTACAGCGCAAGCCATTGCTGTTCTATTCAGGAATTTTTCCCCTGTGCCCATATCTTCAAGGCTTTTCCTCACTTTCTCCTCTATAAGTTTCAGTGTCTCTGGTTTTATGTGAAGTTCCTTGATCCACTTAGATTTGACCTTATGTACCCCATTTTTTAATATGTATTTTTTTATTTTATTAGATATTTTCTTTATTTACATTTAAAATGCTATTCCCAAAGGCCCCTATACCCTCCCCCTGCCCTGCTCCCCAACCCACCTACTCCAGCTTCCTGGCCCTGGCATTCCCCTGTACTGGGGCATACGATCTTCGCAATACCAAGGGCCTCTCCTCCCATTGATGGCCAACTAGAATATCCTCTGCTACATATGCTACTAGAGACACAGCTCTGGGGATTACTGGTTAGTTCATACTAGTTGTTCATCCTATAGGGTTGCAGATCCTTTAGCTCCTTGGGTATTTTCTCTAGCTCCTTCATTAGGGGCCCTGTGTTCCAATAGATGGCTGTGAGCATCCACTTCTGTATTTGCCAGGCCTCACAAGAGAGAGGGTCCTGTCAGCAAAATCTTTCTGGCATATGCAATAGTGTCTGGATTTGGTGGTTGTATATGGGAAGGATCCCCAGATGGGGCAGTCTCTGGATGGTCCTTCCTTTTGTCTCACCTCTGAACTTTGTAACTCTTTCCATGGGTATTTTGTTCCCCATTCTAAAAAGGAGTGAAGTATCCACACTTTGGTCTTCCTTCTTCTTGAGTTTCATGTGTTTTGCAAATTTCTGTACCCCATTTTTAATAGGGTTATTTGGTTCTTTGAAGCTTAACTTCTTGAGTTCTTTGTATATATGGGATATTTACCTTCTATTGAATGTAGGGTTGGTGAAGATTGTTTCCCAATCTGTTGGTTGCCACTTTCTCCTATTGACAGTGGCCTTTGCCTTACAGAAGCTTTGCAATTTTGTGAGGTCCCATTTGTCTATTGTTGATTTTAGAGCATATGCTATTGGTGCTCTGTTCAGGAAATTTTCCCCTGTGCCCATGTGCTTGAGGCTCTTTGCTCCTTTCTGTTCTGTTAGTTTCAATGTATCTGGTTTTATGTGGAGTTCCTTGATCCACTTAGACTTGAGCTTTGTACAAGGAGATGAGAATGGATCAATTCACATTCTTTTACAAGTTAACTGCCAGTTGAGCCAGCACCATTTGTTGAAAATGCTGTCGTTTTCCACTGGATGGTTTTAGCTCCTTTGTCAATGGTCTATTCCATTGATGTACCTGTCTGTCATTGTACCAATACCATACAGTTTTTATCACAATTGCTCTTAGTACAGTTTGGGGTCAGGGATGGTGATTCCACCAGAAGTTCTTTTATTGTTGAGAATAGTTTTTGCTATCCTAGGTTTTTTTGTTATTCCAGATGAATTTGTAAATTATTCTTTCTAGCTCTGTGAGGAATTGAGCAGGAATTTTGAAGGGGATTGCATTGAATCTGTAGATTTCTTTTGGCAAGATAACGATTCTTACTATATTATTCTGCCAATGCATAAGCATGGGAGATCTTTCCATCTTCTGCAATCTTCTTCGATTTCATTCTTCAGAGAGTTAAAGTTCTTACCATACAGATCTTTCACTTGCTTAGTTAGAGTCACACCAAGGAATATTACATTATTTGTTACTATTGTGAAGGGTTTCATTTCCCTAATTTCTTCTCAGCCTGTTTATAATTTCTGTAGAGGAAGGCCAATGATTTGTTTGAGTTAATTTTGTATCCAGCTACATTGCTGAAGTTTTTTTTATCAGGCTTAGGAGTTCTCTGGCAGAATTTTGGGGGTCTCAGCATCTAATGAGATGGTGATACTTTTTTGTCTTTGAGTTTATTTATATAGTGGATTATACTGATGGATTTCTGTATATTGAACCATCCCTGCATCCCTGGAATGAAGCCTACTTGGTCATGATGGATGATCGTTTTGATGTGTTTTTGGATTTAGTTTGCGAGGATTTAATTGAGTATTTTTGCATTGATATTCATAAGGGAAATTGGTCTGAAGTTCTCTTTCTTTGTTGGATATTTATGTGATTTAGATATCAGAGTAATTGTGGCTTCATAGAATGAATTGGGTAGAGTACCTTCCTTTTCTATTTTGTGGAATAGTTTAAGGAGAACTGGAATTAGATCTTCTTTGAAGGTCTGATAGAACTCTGCACTAAACCCAGCTGGTCCTGAGCTTTTTTGGTTGGAAAACTATTAATGACTACTTCTATTTCTTTAGGGGATATGGGACTGTTTAGATCATTATTCTAATCCTGATTTAATTTTGGTAACTGGTATCTGTCTAGGAATTTGACCATTTCATCCAGGTTTTCCAGTTTTGTTGAGTAGAACCCTTTGTAGTAGGATCTGATGATGTTTTGGATTGCCTCATGTTCTGTTGTTATGTCTCCCTTTTCATTTCTGATTTTGTTAATTAGGATGCTGTCCCTGTGCCTTCTAGTGAGTCTGGCTAAGGGTTTATCTATCTTGTTGATTTTCTCAAAGAACCAGCTCCTGGTTTGGTTGATTCTTTGTATAGTTCTTTTGTTTCCACTTGGTTGATTTCAGCCCTGAGTTCAATTATTTCCAGCTGTCTACTACTCTTGCATGAATTTGCTTCTTTTAGTTCTAGCACTTTCAGATGTACTGTCAAGCTGCTAGTGCATGCTCTCTCCAGTTCCTTTTTGGAGGCATTGAGAGCTATGGGTTTTCCTCTTAGAAATGCTTCCATGGTGTCCCATAAGTTTGGGTATGTTGTGTCTTCATTTTCATTAAACTCTAAAAAGTCTTTAATTTATTTATTTCTTCCTTGACCAAGGTATCATTGAGTAGAGTGTTCTTCATCTCCCACTTGTATTTTGGGCTTTCTATTGTTTATGTTGTTATTGAAGAACAGCCTTAGACCATGGTGATCTGATAGGATTATTTCAATTTTCTTGTGTCTGTTGAGGCCTGTTTTGTGACCAATTATATGGTCAATTTTGGAGAAGGTTCTGAGAAGAAGGTATATTCTTTTGTTTTAGGATAAAATGTTCTGTAGATATCTATTAAATCCATTTGTTTCATAACTTCTGTTAGTATCCATGTTTCTCTGTTTAGTTTCTGTTTCCAGGACCTGTCCATTGGTGAGAGTATGGTGTTGAAGTATCCCAGTATTATCGTGTGTGGTGCAATGTGTGCTTTGAGCTTTACTGGAGTTTCTTTAATGAATGTCGAGGCCCTTAGATTTGGAGCATAGATGTCCAGAATTGAGAGTTCCTCTTGGTAGATTTTACCTTTGATGAGTATGAAGTGTCCTTCCTTATCTTTTTTGATAAGTTTAGGTTGGAAGTTGATTTTATTCAATATTATAATGGCTACTCCAGGTTGTTTCTTGGGACCATTTGCTTGTTGAATTGTTTTCCAGCCTTTTACTCTTAGTTAGTGTCTGTTTCTGTCACCGAGGTAGGTTTCCTGTATGTAGCAAAATCTTGGGTCTTGTTTATGTATCCAGTCTGTTAGTCTATGTTTTTTTTTAAAAATTGGGGAATTGATTCCATTTATATTAAGAGATATTAAGGAAAAGTGATTGTTGCTTCCTGATATTTTTGTTGTTAGAGGTGGAATTATGTTTGTGTGTTATCTTCTTTTTGGTTTGTTAAAAGAAGATTGTTTTCCTACTTTTCCTAGGGTGTAGTTTCCCTCCTTATTTTGGAGTTTTCCATTCATTATCCTTTGAAGGGCTGGATTGTGGAGAGCTTATGTGTAAATTTGTTTTTGTCATGGAATATCTTGGTTTTTTCCATTTATGGTAATTGAGAGTTTTGTTGGGTATAGTAGCCTGGGCTGGCATTTGTGTTCTTTTAGGGTCTGTATGACATCTGTCCAGGATCTTCTGGCTTTTGTACTTTCAGGCAAGAAGTCTGGTGTTATATGTTACTTGACCTTTTTCCCCTTACTGCTTTTAATATTCTTTCTTTGTTGTGTGCGTTTGGTGTTTTGATTATTATGTGACAGGAGAAATTTCTTTTCTGATCCAATCTATTTGGTGTTTTGTAGGCTTCTTGTATGTTCACGGGCATCTCTTAGGTTAGGGAGGTTTACTTCTTTAATTTTGTTGAAGATATTTACTGGTCCTTCGAGTTGGGAATCTTCGTTCTCTTCTATACCTATTATCCTTAGGTTTAATCTTTTCTTTGCATCCTGGATTTCCAGGATGTTTTGAGTTAGAATCTTTTTGCATTTTCATTTTCTTTGTTTGTTGTGTCAATGTTTTCTATAGGATCCTCTGCGCCTGAGATTCTCTCTTTCATTTCTTATATTCTCTTTGTGTTGCTTCTATCTATGGCTCCTGATCTCTTTCCTAGGTTTTCTATCTCCAGAGTTGTCTCCCTTTGTGATTTCCTTATTGTTTCTACTTCCATTTTTAGATCCTGGATCGTTTTGTTCAATTCATTCACCTGTTTGGATGTGTTCTCCTGGAATTCTTTAAGGGATTTTTGTGTTTCTTCTTTAAGGGCTTCTACCTATTTACCTGTGTTCTCCTGCATTTATTTACGGGAACTATTTATGTCCGTCTTAAAATTCTCTATCAGCATCATGAGATATGATTTTAAATCCACACCTTGCTTTTCCAGTGTGTTGGGGAATCCAGGACTTTCTGTGGTGTGAGAACTGGGTTTTGATTGTTCCAACTAGTCTTGATTTCTGTTGTAAGATTCTTGCGTTTGCCTTTTGCCATCTGGTTATGTTTGGTTTTAGATGTACTTGGTGTCTCTGGCTGGAACTTGTTCCTCCTGTGGGTCTGTAATCTTCTGTCAGCACTCCTGGGATACCAGCTCTCTCCTGGTGGAACTTGTGTACAGTGGGCTCTGGAACATCTAGGTGCAGATGGCGACTGGAAGGATCCTGTCCAGCTGCTCCACTGATGCGCTCCATGTCCTCCTGGTCAGCCCGACTCCACATAGTTATTGGAGAGAAAGTGACTATCTCACCTCCAAGCCCAGGAGTGAAAACACTTCCTTGAAGAACAGATCTCTCCTAGCAGGACCGGTGCACAGTCTTGCATGTGCAGATGGTAGACCCAAAATGGAACTTTTTAATGAATAGAAAACTTGTATACTGGGAATGAATGTTTATATTCTCACTATAATGACAGAGGGGAGAAATTATAAATGTTTTTTAAAATACTGCTCTTGAAAGGTAATTGAAAAATTCATTTAAAAGCATGTCTTCACTGTTCTTTCTAGTTTGCTCAGTGTACCCAATTGACAAGAACATTAGCATGATTCTTTCCCACTATTCAGATGCCTCATTCAAATATTATTCTCCCAGTTGTTCCTGGGTCCACACTGTCTATACATTTTCACGGTTATGAGCAAACTGAAAAGTTTTCATCTCTCCATTTAAAATTATTAGGCATTTCAAGAAAGTGAAAATAGAATCTTGAGACACATATAAGTTCCTTCTGAATCTTAACCCCCTTTAACTTTATATCATATGTTCATGAAGCTGATCTTGCCTCAGGTCATGAAGATTCTTGGGGTGTCCAGGTGTTCTTGATTCTTTTAGACTCCCTGATAATTACTGTGAGGTGCTGAGAAATCCCTATCCTGATTTAGAAAGATGATTATAGGTCTTTATAATTATAGGTCCTTAAGTAAAAGCTCTGCTCTTTCATTATGCTGCTAAAACTATGTTTCCTCGAGTCATCTCTTGAATTTCATGGTCTAGCTAGAGCATTACTAGCCACAAAAAGAAAGATGATTTTTGTGTTCACAAAAGAGATATATTATCTCATTCCCTAGGAATTCCTCTCAAATTTTTTGATTAAATTTAAATTAGAATGTTTTTTCATCTTGATGAAACAATATTTTGATAATTATTTCTTCATTATCCACAACTCCTAAGTATCCCAATTAATGTTAAAATTAATCTAGAGGGCTATCATTGTCACCATTTTATTAACATATAAGATATATGAACAAATTTAAGTATCTTGTTATGCTATGAGATTTTCATTCAATTTAAAATATCATTAGTTTGATTGAATGTTGTTTAATAATGATGATAAAATGCACTTCTGTTTTTCTTGAATTTAAGGAAAAAGTGACTTCTTATTATAAGAGAATAAAATATTGGTCCTAATTAGCTCTGTTCAAAAAAAATCTAAGTATTGATTCACTATGATAATGAGTATTACATATTTTGTTCACAAACTGACATAAAGAAAACTGTGTCTTTTAAAAGTAGAAGTCAAAAACCTTTCTTTCTTGTGAAACAAAATAGCAGCGAATGTAAGAAAAATAGGTATGGATAACAGTAATGTGTTAACAGATAACTGGAATTATCCAAAGATACAAGAAGCTATCTTTTGATTGAACTAAGAGCTACCACAAATGTCATGTCCTAATTTCACTCCAATGACTAAATGGTTTAATGTCAAGTAAGCTGTGCCCATATCACTCTTGCATTCATTTTTATACTGTTTTGGTTTAGCATCTACTAAAAGGTCCTGTGAATAATTTTGTAAAAAAATAAAATGCACAATACTAAATTTTCTCAGATAAACATCAAAGAAATATTTGAAAAACTAGACAATCTTCATGAATCTATCTTGTATTTATATAATAAAATACTTAAATATTGTGAGCACTATGAAGAATATGAATATCATGTGCAATCTTTTAAAATGCCAAAAGTGCAGAATCTGTTTTTATAATGAAAGAAACATATATAGAAACAATACAAAAGTGAGAAAAAGATAAAGAAAATATAAGGGTATTAGAAATCTGATGCTAAGTTTGTCAGAAAAATAGAATCCAAGAAAGAAAGAAAGAAGAAAAGAAGGGAGGAAGGAAGGAAGGAAAGGAGGGAGGGAGGGAGGGAGGGAGGGAGGGAGGGAGGGAGGGAAGAAGGAAGGAAGGAAGGAAGGAAGGAAGGAAGGAAGGAAGGAAGGAAGGAAGGAAGGAAGGGAGAAAGAAAGAAAGAAAGAAAGAAAGAAAGAAGGAAGGAAGGAAGGAAGGAAGGAAGGAAGGAAGGAAGGAAGGAAGGAAGGAAGGAAATTTGAGGATAAAAATAATCAAAGAAAGAATAAAAGAAAATAAAATTAAAGAACACAAGTTTCTAAACTATGACATAAGTACATAGCATAAAAATGAGTCTCATATCAAAGGAAGATATCATGTAACTTTAGAAGACTAAAGATAAAGGGGTGTTTTCCAGCTCCCTAAGAGAAAATATGTTAAACTTGGAAAAACCTTGAAATGATAATGTCACTGTTCTACTTAAAACAACACAGGATGGGCTAGAGATGATTCAGCACTGAGAGTGCTTCCCTCTATTATAGAGAATGGGAGTTTGGTTTCCTGCACTAACACCAAGTGGCTCATAACCTAGCTAACTCAAGCTCCAGGAGATTTGACCCCTTCTTCTGACTTCTGATTGTACCAGAACAAATGTGTGCCTATACACACATAATCAAAAATCATCTTTAAAAATAACACTGAAAATCCATTCTAGTTTTAATTCTACATAGAGCTTATCAAATGTGACAGCTATATAAACAGGTTTTAGGCAGGTCAAGTCTTTTAAAAATTTACCTCTCTTGGATTTTTTTAATAAAATAATTGGATTTGAGTTAATTATCACATATCTATTTTACTGAAAATAGATTTTTCATAAAGTAGATTCTCATGATTTCCCCTTCACTAACTCCTCCCAGGTACTCCCTACTTCTCCTTGTATTTGAATGTGTACACTTTCTTTCTCTCTCTTGTTAGAATGGATACAGAAAATGTGGTTCATTTACACAATGGAATACTACTCATCAATTAAGAATGAGGACATCCTGAGTTTTGCAGGCAAACGGATGGAACTAGAAAATATCATCCTGAATGAGGTAACTCAGACCCAAAAGTACATGCATGGTATGTACTCACTAATAAGTGGATATTAGCCAAAAAAAAGTACAGAATACCCAAGATCCAGTCCACAGAACTCAAAAAGCTCAACAAGCTGAAGTGCCCAAGTGAGGATGCCCCAGTCCCACTTGGGAGAGAGAAGAAAGCAATCACAAGTGGGGAGAGAGAGGGGGCCCTGGGAGGGAAAGTGGGAAAGTGGAAAGAGGGGGAAGAGGAACCTGATCTGATATTGGGTAAGGGAAAAGGACTGAAGCCCTGAGTGACAGAAGAAGGAATGGAAACAGGCAACCTCAGGATGTAGGAGGTTGGGTGGGGGGTGGATCCTCCAGAATTCATCAGAGACCTGGGAGGTGAGAGACTCTCAGGACTCAAATGGGACCTTAGATGAAATGCCCTATAGTGGCAATAGAGAAATTATAGAGCCCACCTCCAGCAGGAAGACAGGGCATCAAATGAAGGAGGGGGGCATACCACAGTCAAAATTCTGACCCATAATTGTTCCTGTCTGAATGAATTACAGGGATGGAAATGGAGAGAAGCCTGAGGAAAAGAAGGTCCAGTAACAGGCCCAAAGTGGGATCCAGCTCAAGGGAGTCCCAAGGCCCGACACTATTACTGAGGCTGTGGAGAGCTCACAAAAAGGGACCTAGCATGAATGCAGTCTGGAAAACCCAACAAGCAGCTGAAAGAATCAGATGCAGATATTTGCACCCAACCAATGGAGAGAAGCAACTGACTGATGTTGTTGAATTAGGGAAGGCTGAAGGAATCTGAGGAGGGTGATCCTGTAGGAGGACCAGCAGTCTCAATTAATCTAGACCCCCGAGATCTGTCAAACACTGGACCACCAAACAGGCAGCACACACCAGCTAATATGAGGCCCCCAACACACATACAGCAGAAGACTGCAGGGTCTGTGTTCAGTCAGAGATGATGCACCTAACCCGAAAGAGACTGGAGGCCCCAGAGAGTTTATAGGTCAGGTGGGGTGGAGGCTGAGGACATCCACGTGGAGACAGGGCATTGGGGAGGAGGTATGGGATGTGGAATAGTTGGAGGGTGGACAGTGCCGTAGGGAATAAAATATGGAGTGTTAAATAAATAAATAAATAAATAAATAAATAAATATTTTTTAAAAAGAAGACAGAGAGAAAATGACAGAAAAGAGCTGGTTATGGTTGCTATTATTGTAACTTTAGCATTTGGAAGGCCAAGACAGGAGAATCAGCATGAATTTAAGGACAAGCTGGTCTTCAGAATGAGACAGACCCTTTTTAGAAAGGAAAGGAGCCAGGGTAGTGCTGTATACTATGAAAAATTTCTAAAGGAAAACCAAGTCTTCAGCGCCTTACTGATTAAAACTTCAATGGCTGTGGAGTGTTGGAAATGTTGTAGGTCCCATGGCTGATTTTTCTTAAGCTTCCCCCAAAACCATTCCTTGCCTACTTCTTTCCTTTCTTTGTTCTTTATCCAAAAGCTACAGCAAGACACCTAAAACAGCATTAAACTAAAATGATGCTATGTAGTACAAACTAAAAAATAAAAAAAGACTCGACAACAAGGAGATTGGTAGAAGTACTCTGCCAACCGAGTGGTATGTACTTTGTTGCTATCAGTATGTTCTTAGGCTTTAACTGAATGATGATCTTGTTTTTTTTTTGTTGTTGTTGTTGTTGGTTTTTTATTTATTTTTTTTATTTCTAGTGTATATGTGGGGAAAAGGCAATACCTGAAAAATGTATAGTAGTATTTCTTTCAGTCAAAATCTACAGACTTAAATATCAGCCAAAATAAATGACTTTTAAAGATATATGCATATATATATATGTATATATATATGATTATATGATATACAAATGGTAAGTTACAAAAGAAATGATAACCAATCCTTCTCCTGTCATACTTTGTACAGTCCAATGGGAAAAGTAATTAGACATTTTTATAAGCTTTGTAAGTATAATAAAACTTAGTATGAGACAAATAGAGGACTTTTGCCATTTACAACTCTTTCTGAAAAAAAAAAACTACTTTTTATTGCCTAGTTCAGCCATCTATGTCTATAATATAAACATAATAATACACCTTCAAAAATATAACATTTCATTCATTCCTTGGAAAATGTGTCATTTAGTACACATTAATATAGCAAAATGCATTGATTCTATTATGTGCACTCACATCTATCAAGACTAAAATCAAACAATACTGATCAAAGAAAGCCATCAATAAACCCTTTTGCACAGGTGTAATTGTCACAATCTAGGTTTATCTACATCAGTTGCCTCACACTTTACAACTCTACTATTTCACCATTTTTTTCACCATTTTAATTTGTGGCTTACTGTCCAAGTTTCATATGTGAGTTTTATCCACTCACGTAATATGTGATTAAATACAATGTCTAAGTATAACTCACATGTGATTGAATTATTTCTTAAGCCAGATTCTACTAGGTGTTCCATATAAGCAAAAATATAATAGATATACTAAGTTTATAATGGATAGTATACAATTTGATATACTATAAATCATAAAGCAAAGTCTTTTTCAATCAGAATTTTTGGTACAGTTTCTTCTAAAGTGAGCTATTATAGAGTGTGTATCTATGAATGTTAAATATCTTGGAGGTGGGCAGAGTCAGAGCTGGAAACTGAATTCAAAAC
Source organism: Mus musculus (assembly GCF_000001635.26). Lineage (NCBI taxonomy): Eukaryota > Metazoa > Chordata > Mammalia > Rodentia > Muridae > Mus > Mus musculus. The sequence continues at coordinate 158,096,928 of NC_000086.7, read as the reverse complement.
TTTGTGCATGGTATATTAACAGTCTGTCACTAAACAGCTCAAGTGCACAAGTTATAATATATATATATATATATATATATATATATATATCATACACACACACATATATATATCATACACACACACATATATATATACATTTGCTTTATAATACCAGCATTGTGACAAAAGTGAAAGAAATTATGATAAATAAAACTATTGGAAATAACCAGGATCACCATTTTTAAAGTTTACTTCCATTAATAATTCCTTCTCAAGTCAAAAATGTACAGTATTAGCTGATATTCTTACATAAATTATATCTTTCAATTTTCATCTTTGTGATGTTCATCAAGCAAACTTGCCAAAAAAGATAGGAAAAAACAGAGCTCTTAGAAGAAAATTAATTAGTAAAAATCATTGATTTTGATCATAATTATAACAAATAATGCATATTTGAACTTAGTAAAATATGTTTCCTGAGGGAAAAATGAGAGACAATGTACATAATTTCCTCTAGAACTGTTAGTATTCTAAGTATGTTTATTATCAGGAAACTAAAATATTTTTAATATTTATGACTTAGTGCTATATGAGCATATTATATTTTTCTCAACTTTCATTGGCTTTTTGAATAAAGAATACAACAAAAAAGGTTATTTGTGGTTGCATTTGAGAAACATTTACATACACCTACAAGACACTTTTGAAACAAAACTAGAGCCAGGAAAGTATTTTAACATTATGTTTTGACTATTTTTCCCTTTCTCACATTCCATCAAAATCCTCTCTATTGTGATGTGGATATGGACTCCTAGAGCTAACCCATAGTCTATCTGCTATTGATACCCAACAGCAAAGGAAAGGTCTCCCTGAGTATACTAACACATGTGTTGGTCTTCCTTTTTTTATTTTTAGTGTTATTTTGAGTTTGCTTTGGTGTGTGAGTCTGTGTTTATGTGTCTTTGTGTATGTGTCTGTGTGTAGGAGCCTATGTCTACATACACTCTCAGCAAATGGACCCCATCTGGCTTCAGTCTGTTTGAGCCCTAAATGTGCTGCCCCCGTCTCTGTGAGTTCATATGTACATCATGCCTATGGCTAGAAAATAGTTCCCTTGAAGCCATCCATCACCTCTAGGTCTTACAGTCTTTCTGCTTCCCCTTCTGCATGGATCCCTGACCCCCAAGGAGAGGTTTTGGTGAAGACATCCTATGTAGGACTGAGTGCTCCAAAGTCTCTGTAGATTGTCCAGTTGGTCTCTGTATTAGTTTTTCCCAGCAAGAACAAGATCCTCTGTTGAGGGCTGAGTTAGGCATAGATGTATGGGTATAACAGCATGTTGTTAGAGGCCATTTTATTGCTATGTTCCTTTAGCAGAATTATAGTATTGAGTTTTTCCCTAGGCCCATAAACTATCTACTACCAGGTTCTTGGCCTCTCAAGCAGGTCCGATATGGGCTCCATCTCAAGAATTAAGTGGGCCTTAAATCCAGTCAGAAAATGCTTTGTCATTCCAATAACATCTGTGTCACTATTGCCCCAGTATTTACTGTTCAGGTAGGTCAGTCACTGTTGTAGGTTACAGATATTGCAGCTGGGAGATACTAATGATTACATGATTACCTTTCTCCTCCTGTAGCATAGAGTATTTTCCAATGTCGTGAATGTTAGTCAGTAGGGGTGAAGCTTCTAGTTAAACACCAGCTTGATTTCTGCATATTCCATGACATATGTAAGTATTGGCTTCAGCAATAGGATCTGATCACCAGGTTGTAGAGAGTAAACAACTTTAGAAATTGCCTGTAGCTTTTGTGGCTTTACATTGGGATCCCTTTGGACAACAACTCAGCAACATGTGAACCAGTCCTTGCTCTGGAGATTCTGCATGCTATTTGGGGGCATTTTCTCCTCTATTATTTGGTAACTCCATTTATGTTCCTTTTATATATGTGTAATTTTGACAAACTTCTATAGTAATTGGTTTCCACATCGTTTTTCAAATGACATTTAGTGCTATTTGTCCCTCACCACAGTCCCTCTTTCACATCTCTTCTATGTCCCTCCCTATTTAATTCTCCCATTGTTAATTATTTTATTGATCTTAGCCATTCTGACTGGACTAATATAAAGTCTTAAAGTAGTTATGATTTGCCTTTTTCTTTTTTATTTTTATTTTATTTTTTATTAGGTATTTATTTCAGTTACATTTCCAATGCTATCCCAAAAGTCCCCCACACGCTCCGCCACCCACTCCCCCACCCTCCCATTCCCACTTCTTGGCCCTGGTGTTCCCCTGTACTGAGGCATATAAAGTTTACAAGACCAATGGGCCTCTCTTTCCACTGATGGCCGACTAGGCCATCTTCTGATACATATGCAGCTAGAGACACGAGCTCTGGGGGTACTGATTAGTTCATATTGTTGTTCCACCTATAGGGTTGCAGACCCCTTCAGCTCCTTGGGTACTTTCTCTAGCTCCTCCATTGGGGGCCCTGTGATCCATCCAATAGCTGACTGTGAGCATCCACTTCGGTGTTTGCTAGGCCCCAGCATAGTCTCGATTTGCCTTTATCTAATGGCTCTGAATATTGGACATTAAAGTGTTTCTCAGCCATTTGTGTTTCATTCTGTGAGAATTCTCTCCATAGTTCTGTACCCCAGTTTCTCCTCTTTTTATTGTAAATAATTTTGTCATCAATATATGCTGATTTTGTTTTACCCTCCCCCAACCCCTTCCACATCCTTCCTACCTTCCACCTGCACTTCAGCCTTTCTTTCTCTTTTTCCTTAGAAAACAAAAAAGGAAGGAAACAAAAAAACAACAAGGATATGAAACAGATTTTTTTAAGAGAGAAAACACTGGAACCCCACATAGAAATCTTATAACAACACAAAATCAGAAACCATAATATACAAGTTTAAGAAAAAAGGAAGACAAAAATAACCAAAAAGATATGAGACAAAAATATCTATAAAACCACCATTGAATTCATTTTGTGTTGGTGATTTTTATTGGGTTTGTTGGAAAACCCTCCTAATTAAGGTTGTAGTCTATCATGCCCATATAAACTGAGTTCAGTGCAAAATGAAGGACTTCCTATCTCAGAGGGGTTTCCTCTTCTCTATCTGACCTTATCTAGACACTGTCTCTAAGCCCCGGTGCCTGATCTTATCTAGATTATCCTGCTCAGAGTTTCCTGCAAGCGCTTCATGATTCAGCACGTAAGTTCTGCTCAGCCCTTCCCACCATTTGATAATTAGGTACTATGTTGTGACCAACCATCCCTGCCTACCAGTAATACCAACAAAAACCCTGAAGAAAGTCACATATGGCCAGATTAAGGGTTCAACTTCTCTCCAAATAAGATCCTGGCCTGCAGGTTCTTAGAATTCCTCTTCATGTAAATGAAGAGTTCTCACCCTAGCCAATAATATATATCTGCCCTGGAAATCCTTACTCACTCCCCAAAATCTATATAGCTCTTGTTCACCCTGAATGAAGTTGATTTATTTCACTGAAGCTGAGCCTGGAATTCAGTCCATTAGTACTCACACTGTCTGAGCTCTGAACCCTAGCCCCCCCCCCCCCTGCTCCCTTTGTCTTCCTGGGCTGGTGGCCAACAGTCCCTGCGGAGAAGGAAGGGTTACATGGGTTATATGTTTTCTTTATGTCCCCCCCCCCATTTTTTAGTTTATATAATCTAGATACTAACACTTTATCAGATTTCTTGTTTTTCTTTTGTCAATATCTATATTCAAATTTCTGTCTTTATTGAAATAGTTTAAGGATTCGGGAACCCTAGCCTAATGGCAATTTTCTGTGGCTACAGCTACCAATAACAGAATTCCTCTTGATAACTTCACAGCATTCTTCCGAACACTGCACACTGTCTTTCAGTGATTTTGGTGTTCCTAATAGATTTTTTTTCAGTCATTTCTAGTAGACATACTTGGAGAGATCATTTTAGGCCACAGAAAGTTCACAAGCATTCCTTGGAGAAATAGACCAGATTGAATAATGTTTCTCCATGTATTTTGAGACTCTTGAAAGTCTTTCAAAATTACAATATCAGTCCCTTTACAGTACCATTAAAACCCTGTTAATATGATTACACATTTTTGTTACTATAGCTCCTATATCCACTTTCAACACTAAAACATCAACCCTAAATTGGTCACCATCTCAAAACATATCCCCAAGAGAGTTTTAAATAAGTTCAAATTAATACAAACAAAAACTTCATATTATTGAACTTGTCACCTTGCACAGAAAATATTAATTGCATACAAATATTTTATCAGTCTTTAAAACAAAATGATGATATAAGCCATGGAACTATTTCCCTAATTTTAAAACTTTTCAAAATTTGTTATTTATTATCTCTAGATTTTCCATATCTGTCAATAATTTTTACATTGAATCCAGAACTTAGGTGTCATCAGGATAAAGTAGTCCCTTGAAAAAGATAAATCTAGAGAATATGAGAGAGAACTCAAATGAAATAAACAACAACAACAAAAAAAAAAACCTAAATGGAGAAAGGACAGTAAAAGTACTTGCCAGTTTTGAACTTTTTTACATGAAAAAGTGGGAAAAAACCTGAGAATTGTCATTTACAGTCACAATGCAGCCCAACATATTCTACCTGTATGGGCAAATTATCATACCGAATACTATAATTTAGTAGGGAGCAATATATAATTCAAGAACCAAAGTTGACCCCAAGAAAATCTCAAAAACGGTTAACTCCACATCAACTTCAGATAAAATGGTTATCAGAAAGCTTAAAGGATAAATTCACTGTCAAGCTCATCAATTCTATAGCACAAGATTTTTGCATAGTCTGCATATCTGAAATTGAAGTGAATTTCATTTCAAAGAGACATTTCAAACTTTTCAGCCATTTTAGTAGCCCCTTGTCTAATCACAAACATCAAAATTGGCAGCATCAAATTTTACACTAGAGTATGAGAGTCTTGACCAAAAAAATCTGAGACAAACCAATTAACCAATTATTAGTTAACCAATTTGTAGGCAGGAGTACTGACTATAAATTTTTCTCAATATTTCCAAAGTCGGAAAATCAAGTATCACTTACTCATGGATTATCTTCCAGCTAAAATAATTTAGTTACTTTATAGGGTTTATTATAATAATAATAATTATTAAGAATTTATCATTTCTCGGGCCATCCAGAGACTGCCCCACCTGGGGGTCCATCCCATAATCAGCCACCAAATGCAGACACTGTTGCATATGCCAACAAGTTTCTGCTGAAAGGATTCTGATATAACTGTCTCGTGTGAGGCTATGCCAGTGCCTGGCAAATATAGAAGTGGATGCTCACAGTCATCTATAGGACGGAACACTGGGCCCCCAATGGAGGAGCTAGAGAAAGCACCCAAGGAGCTAAAGGGGTCTGCAACCCTATAGGTGGACCAACAATATGAACTAATCAGTACCCGCAGAGCTCATGTCTCTAGCTACATATGTAGCAGAAGATGGCCTAGTCGGCCATCATTGGGAAGAGAGGTCCCTTGGTCTCGCAAACTTTATATGCCCCAGTACAAGGGAACGCCAAGGCCAAGAAGTGGGAGTGAGTGGGTAGGGGAACAGGGCAGGGGGAAGGTATAAGGGACTTTTGGGATAGCATTTGAAATGTAAATGAAGAAAATATCTAATTAAAAAAAACTTAAAAAAAGAATTTATCATTTCTCATATCAACATGAAACTAGATAATAAACCTAGCACCTATTATTATTTAGAAGAGGGGGGGTGAAAAAGAGGAGCAGAATCCAGTGTGGGAGGAGATGAAAGAGATGTACAGAGGGTCAGGAAATTGAACAGAGATGTGTAGTAATGGGGGATGGGGAACTGGGGCTAACAACCAGAAAGTCCCAGATGCCAGGAAAGCAAGAGCCTCCCAGAATCCCATGGGGATGACATTAGCTGAAATACCCAACAAAGGGGAGAAAGAACCTATAGAGACAATATCCAGAGGTTAGGCATGGCCTCCAGTTGAGGATGTGGCCACCCACCCATCTCCACAATTTTAACCCAGAATGCTCCTGACTAAAGGAAATACAGGGGCAAAGAGTGGAGCAGAGACTGAAGAAAAGGCCATCCAGAGACTGTCCCACCTGGGGATCCATCCCACATGCAGACACCAAACCCAGAGGCTATTGCTGATGCCAAGAAGTGCTTGCTGACATGAACCTGATCTAGCTGCCTCCTGAGAAGCTCTTCCAGGTCCTGACCAAAACAGATGCGGATGTTCACAGCCAACCATCAGGCTGAGCACAGGGACCCCAATGGAGGAGTTAAGGAAAGGACTGAAGGAGCTGAAGGGGCCTTATCTGGCATCAATGGTGGTAGGGGAGGCCCTTGGTCCTGTGTAGGCTTGATGCCCCAGTCTAGAGAAATGGGAGGGCAGTGAGGCAGGAATGGATGGGTGAGTGGAGGAACAACCTCATAGAAGCAGGGAAAGGGGTGATGGGATAAGGGTTTTGCAGAGGTGAAACTGGTAAAGGGGATAACATTTGAAATGTAAATAAATAAAATATCCAATAAGTCTATATACATATTTCATATTAACTTTAATATAATATCTCTCAGGAATTCAGGAAATATGAAGGTAAGAGATGATGAATGAGTGATAAAGAGCTACAGTTCCTGCAGAATGCAATTGTTAGAAAGACTTAAAACTATGATACTAATTTAAGCATCTGAACTTAAAAAGTACCAATTAAGAATTCAAATACTAACCTTTAAGCATAAGGAGTATAAGATCAGAAATTTGTTGCTAAAACAAAACTCCTTTCCTTATCTTAATTACATACATAGATATATGTATATGTATATATAGGTGTTTTTAAAGAGTCTTAGTAGTTTTATTTGGAGTAACTAAATAAATATTGCAAGTTTGTTGCATAATCCAATGAAATTTAGCATACAAAGGAAGTTGTTTATTGATGAAAATAGATTGAGTTGACCTAAATAATATCATTTAAAATTTTTCTTTTCATGGATAACAGTTTTCTCCTATATAATAAACTCATTTTCCTCAAATTAAAACAGAAAACTAGGAAATGAAGGTATTATACAACTGTTCTTAATGATTGCTGGCAAAATGTGTGGACATGTGGGTTGTTGTTTTGAGACAGGGTTTCTCTGTGTAGCCCTGGCTGTCCTGGAACTCTCTTTGTAGACCAGGCTGGCCTTGAAATCATAGAGATCTGCCTGTCTCTGTCTCTGCCTCCAGAGTGCTAGGATTAAAGGTGTGTGCCACCATGTCCAGCCCCAAAACTTCTTTTGTTTGTTTTCTGGGGTTTTGTTTCTTTGGTTGTTTTGAGACAGGGTTTCTTTGTATAGTAGCCCTGGCTGTCCTGGAACTCTTCTGTAGACCAGGCTTGCCTTGGACTCACAGTGATCCATCTGCCTCTGCCTCCAGAGTGCTGGGATTAAAGGCATGCGCCACCACCACCTGGGATACATGTTTTGATTGTTCTCCAGAGACTTGGACTATACGAAGAAAACTGACGCCCTGCTATGGAGTGGAATATATATATGTGTCACTGAAGAAAGTGAGTCACATAACTATTCAGCTTATACATTCTCACACATAGAGTTTATGACAGCTATTTTAACTCTGGAAAATCAAACTACTGTCTCTAATATTACTAATGTAAATCATGTAATGCATGTTTATTCATTAACAAAAAGAGTTTTCTTTTGCTTTTGCCACAGTGGTCACAGATGATTCAGGAGCTTCCCTTCGCCTTAAAAGGCCAGTGATAATTCATCCTCTGTAGAACACGAGGTCGAAAGGTTGTTTGGATATTTTGTTTTTATGCCAGCTTGATATTTCTCTCATTTTTTACAGAACATTTAAAAAAGTTTCCCTGGTTGTTCCACAATCCCCTAATGTGGTTTTCTCCTGGCCAATACATTGATTTGTTATAGTGAGTCTGTGCTTAAAAATAGATTAATTTTAACCCAGCAAACCAAAATAAAAATTCATCAATCTTGCTTCTCTACCTCATGGTCAAAATAACTGACTCTATCCAATTACATGCTCATTTTCTTTCAGTTACTATGAAGTGTAAGCTCCTGTAAGAATTACTTTGACTTACCTTGTTTGTCTTTGCATTCCCAGTTGGTAAACAATGTACTCAGCAAATGTTGTTCTGTACAGAGGATCACCTAAGCTTCATAGCAGTGCTAATATAAATGAAGAGATAGCAGTTATTTAACCAAGCTTCTAAACCAAGTTTGTAGAAAAAATATGTAAAAGGTAAACATTTTTACCTAGTTTTTATCCCTATTAACATGTAGAAAAAGTGATGCCTGCATAGCTGTTTATTGATATTGTATACACAGTAGCTAATTTACAGAACCAGACTAAGTGTTCATTAACAGATGAACAGATAAAGAAAACACCATACATTTATACAATCAATTATTACTCAGTCACAAAGAAAAATGTCATTTTCAAGACTATTGATGGAACTAGAGGACCTCATGCTAATTGGAATAAACTAAACAGTAAAAAACAACTCAATTTTTTAAAGACCTTGAAAAACTCTCAACTTCATAAGGAAAAACAAAAGAACATAGGATAGCTAAAAAGATCCTAAACAATAAAATAACTTCTGGAAGTATCACTACCCCTGACCTCAAGTTATAATACATAGTAATAGTGATAAAAACTCCATGGTATTTGTATAAAAACAGGCAGGTGGATCAATGAAATTTAATTAAAGACCCCAAAATAAACCCACATACCTACAGACACTTGATTTTTGATAAAGAAACCAAAAACATACAGGGGGAAAGGGGAGAGAATCTTCAACAAATGGTGCTGGTCTAACTGACATCTGCATGTAGAAGAGTGCAAATAGATTCATATTTATCACCCTGCACAAAACACAGTCCAAATGAATCAAGGACAACATAAAATCATACACAATTAATCTAATAGAACAGAAAGTAGGGAATAACCTTTAACTAGTCAGTAAAGGAGACAATTTCCTGAACAGACCACTTATGACTCAGCCTCTAAGATCAAAAATTGATAAATGGGACCTCATGAAACTCAAAAGCTTCTGTAAGGCAAAGGACACCAGGACAAAATGACAGCCTACAGATTGGGTAAAGAGCTTCACTAACCCTACTTCTGACATAGGGCTAGTATCTAAAATATAGAAAGAACTCAAGAAGCTAAACACTGATAATCCAAATAACCCAATTTATAAATCAGGTGCAGAGCTAAACAGAGAATTCTCAGCAGAGGAATCTTGAATGGCCAAGAAGCACTTAAAGAAATGTTCACCTTCCTTAGTCATCAGGAAAATGCAAACCAAAACAACTCTGAGATTCTACCTTATACTCATCAGAATAGCTAAGAGCAAAAACTCAAAGGACAGCATGTGCTGGTGAGGTAGTGGAGCAAGGATAATACTCCTTCATTTCAGGTGGGAGTGCAATCTTGTACAACCACTCTGGAAATCAATTTGGCGGTTTCATAGAAGCCTGGGAATACTTCTCCCTCAAGACCCAGCTATTCCACTCCTTGGCATATACCCAAAATACAATCTACCATCCCATTAGGACACTTTCTCAGCTATGTTCATAGCAGCTTTATTTGTAATAGCCAGAAACTGGAAACAGCCTAGATGTCTCTCAAGTGAAGAAAGGCTACAGAAAATGTGATATATCTACACAAAGGAATACTACTCACCCATTAAAAACAAGGACATCATTAATTTCATAGGCAAATGGATAGAACTAGAAAATATCCTGAGTGAGGTAACCCAGACCCAAAAGGACATGCTTGGTATATAGAAATTTATAAGTAGATTTTAGCCATAAAATATAAAATAACTGTGCTAGAATCAACAGACCCAAAGGAGCTAAATAACAAGAAGGGCACAAAGAAGGATATTTGAATCTTTCTCAGAAGAGGAAACAAAATAGATATTAGAGATCAATGGAAGGAGGGAACTGGATGGAAGAGGGGATGAGGGGAGCAGGCCACAAGGAGGGAGATCATATGTAGGGAGAACTGGGGAGAGAGAAGGGAGATCAGCTGGGGCAGGCAATCTCTAGTAGGTGCCAGAAATCTGGGCTGGGGAGAGGCCCCAGATCAAGCCACGATTCCTAGCAGTGTGGATTATAGATCCTGAAGTGGCCACTTCCTGTGGCCAGGCAGTACTCTCAGGGAAGGATAAGGACAGCAACCCACCAACAAAGCTTTCTAGCCAAAATATATCCTGACTACAAGATGTGCTGAGACAAAGATAGAGCAGAGACTGAGGGACAGGCCAACCAATGACTGCCCCGAATTGTTTTATATTTTAAATTTATTTATTTTCTTGCCTTATGGATTTGGCTGGGTCTCTTGTGATTATGCTGAACAAAAGCACTGAGAATAGACATTATTCTGATGTTAAAGTTGTTCAACCTTTTACCATTGAGTAAATTCATTAATGACTTTCCACCTGTGACCTTTATTGTGCTGATGATCAAATCTTTATATATATATATATTTTTTAAAGAGTTTCTATCAAGAATTAATGTTGAATTTTATAAAATGGTTTTCTCATCTACTGAAATGATCATGCAATTTTTGATCTTAAATTTGTTAACATGGCATATCATATTTATTAGTGTATAAACAATAATGTCTAAGATAGTGTTACATACTTTGGATAAATCTCAACTGATAATGGTAAATAATCTTTATAATATGCTATGGAATTAGGTTGCTAATATTTTATTCAGGATTTTTTGCATCTGCATTTAGTTGGAATATTGGCCTGAAGTTTACTTTTCATGTTATCTAACTTTCATATCAAGGTAATTCACTCCTCACAGAAACAGTAGGAAATAAATTTAATTTCTCTCCTTATTTTATTTTTGGTATTTTGAGACAGGGTCTCTCTACATAACGCTAGCTGTCCTGGAAGTCATTATCTAGACCATGCTGGTCTAAAAGTCACAGAAATCTGCCTGCCTCTGCTTCTAGAGTGCTAAGATTAAAGGCCTACACCACCCTTGACTATAATGTATTTAACTTTTGGAAGAATTTGAAAAGGACTGTTACTAGTTCTTTCAATAGTTTATGAGTCCTAGCAATAAAGCCATAAGGCCATGGGGTTTTATTTGATAGGGAACTTTTGAATTATGTGTGTGTGTGCTTGTGCATGCAGAGACCAGAATTAAGCTCAACTGCATACCATAGATGATGATTTCATTGGGACAGATTAACCTAGAATGGCTAGCCAGAAAGTTTACAGAGCCACCTTTCTTTGCCTCTACAGCACTGTTAATACAAACTTGGGCCACCACCTTAAGGTTTTTCTAAGAGTGCTAGAGGTTAGACATAGTTGTGCGGGAAGCACTTTAGCAACAGGGCTATCTCCTCTGCTTCATGATGTTGTACCTTGAAAGACAGATTTTTTTAAAAAAGTAAATTTAGTTCTCTATAAGTTTATAACTAATATAAAGATCTATTTGTGCCTTTTACCTATTTCATGTGATGGTAACCAATCTGTTCAATTTAATACAGTGTTTACCCAGATTTAGCAGCTTAATGTGTATTCATGTGCATGTAATACAATTTTATCATATGTATAGTCTCATGTGTATACCACCACAGTTGAGACATTTAGCATTCCCTTTAATGCAAGGGTTGTTTACATTGATCTTTTCTAAATATATATATCTATTGTAATATTTGGTAGTCACTAGTCCACTTTCTATTTTAATATCTTTTCAATGATATTATAAAAATAAAATCATGTTTTCTTTATTCATTTAGTAGACTTTCATTGTAATTCATAAGAGTTGTTATATATATATTATTATCCATTTATTGCCAAGAAATAGTTTTTGGTATGTACATACCACAGTTTTTCAACCATTAAACTGCTAATGAAAACTGAGGATTTGAGTTTCTGATTACTACTAATAAAGTTGCTGCATATATATATATATATATATATATATATATATATGAAGCCAAATTTTAATTTATCTGGAAAAAATACCCAAGAGGGATATTTCTATATTATATGATGATTGTATACTTAATTTCACAAAAGAGAACCAAACTAATTTTCCAAAGTATCTGTACTATTTTTACATTCCTGCCGGCAAGGTAAAAATGATCCTGTTTTCTCATACTCTACACTATTTGGTAGTACAATTATTTTTTAGTTGACCTATTTTAATGAGTGTATTATGTAATTGCGGTTTTAATCATACTTCCTTAAAAACTAATGAGATTGAGCTTATATTCAAGGCTTATTTCTCATGTATATACATTTTCTTAAATCGTTTGGTAAAATTTACCACTGACATAATATGGGCCTGGTATTTTTATTTGTAGAGTTCATTTGTTAGTAATCCAATGTACTTATTAGACATATGCTCATTCAGATTATATATTTCTCTTTGGGTTTGAGTAGATTATGTAGTCAAGGAACTCTTCTACAAATTTTAAATGACATTTTAATTTTTTAAAAGAAAAACTTTAATAACAGTGTGTGACTGGGTGAGGTGTGGAGGTGTACTCCTTTAATCCCAGCACTCAGGAAGCTGAGGTAGGTAGAGCCCTTAGTAGAAGGCTAGTCTGCTCTACAACCTGACAAAGTGTAATAAAGATTCTACAAAGTGTAAATCAGCTAGGGCAACACAGAAAGAAAACGTGTCAAAAAACAAACAAACAAACAATGAAAAGTATGCAAATGGTTCTTGCTAATACATGAAAGCAAACTAGCCCTGAGCAGAAATCCCTTTAGCTTATGTAGCTTCACAGTCCAATTTACACTTAAAGCAATTAAATATTTCACAGAGACAGAAATTCCAAGGTTTAGATGTTTGGGCAATTGGGGAGATTTACAGAGTAACAATGTTCTAGTACAGAATAAGACTGTTTTTGCCAGGCAGCTGTTAACCAGGGCCCCAGTCATCCTACGTACGTCCCAGAATTGTGCTCTTCCTGAAGAAAGAACTGAGACTTAGTGGTGGCTATGACCCAGGCTGACCCATTGAACTGAGCACTATAGAGGCACAGTTCTATTCTTCCGCATTTTCTGAAGACAAAGCAAGAGGTGTTGATGTGGGGTGAGGGAAGGGGGACTAGGACTGGGAGGACAAGAGGGAGGGGAAACTGGTGTGAATGTAAAGCTAATTAATTAAGTGATTAGTTGAAATTTTTTAAAAAAGGAAAAAACAGAAAAAAGAAAGATATTTGTTCATTAAAACTGTCACCAATTAGAAGCTATTCTCAGAATAAAAAAGAAATAACTAACCCCTGGCTCACAGCAGGTCATTGGGCATCTTAATTTTTATTTAATTAAAAATACATTAAAATTTTCTTGTAAGATTTTGTCTTGGCACATGGGTTTTTTTGAGAGGTATATTGTTAAATTTCAAAGATTTTTAATATTTACCATATATATGTTCATTTCTACTTTAATTTTATTCTGGCCTCACAGAGAACAGTTTAAACGATTTATACTCTTGTTAATTTATTAGGGTGGTTTTATGCCCAGAATATGGTCTCTTTTGATGAATGTTCTACATAAACTTGTGAAGCCTAATATCTTAGTCTATTTTCCTATAACAGGATAACATAGTTGTACTCTTACTTTTTAAAATGTTTATCATCTTTTTATATAGTTATGTTTATCATCTTTTTATATAGTTCTGTCAGGAGCACAAGTTTCTGATGAGAGCCTCATGGAGGACAGTAGAAGGCAAAAAGGTTTATCTGGGAGAAAAGGGGCAAAGGACTGGTACACTTTGGAACAATACATTCTTGTAGGAAATAATTCATTTTCTTTTAAGCTTTATTTTCTTTAGTTTTATCGTGCCTAAGCATGGATGTAGAAGTCAGAGAACAAAGATTACAGAGTTAGTTCTCTTCTTCCATCTTTAAATAGATTCAGGGGATTGACCTCAGATTGTCAGTCTTTTATGGAAACAAACTTTGACCACTGAGTCATTTTTTTAGCCTATTTCATTTTTGAAAGAATTGATACAGATTTGTGAAAATAACATTAACTCTTCTTTAAGATGGGACAGGTATTGAGTATGCATCCCATTCCAAAAGAAACATATACACTAAAATATAAAGGACTATTTGATCCCCTAAAATTTTAAAACCTGCTAGGTTAAATATGCCTTAATGATGAATAATATTACTTTATCTTGTGTGTTGCAGTTTGGACCTGGAAAGTTTCAGGCAATCCTGCTTCTATAGTTTAGCTACATTTGGCTTATATAGCAGCTCTGTGAGTTAAGAACACTGATAACAGCAAATGCGTTTCTCTCATCTTCATCATCATCATCGTTGTCATCATTGTCTTCTTTGTCTTCTTGTTCTTCATCTTCTTTCTCATCTTCTTCATTGTATTCTTCTTTGTATTCTTCATTGTCTTCTTTGTCTTCTTCCTTCTTCATCTCCTTCTTCATTGTCATCTTTTTGTTTTTCATCCTTTTCTTCATCTTCTTCATTTTTGTCTTCTTCCCTTTTTCTTTCTTCCTTTTTTTTGTGGGGAGAGCACAATTGCACACTGCCATCTACTTGGCAGTTCCAGGAACCCAACAGGCCCACACAGACATTACATGATCCAATGCTGTAGTACAGACTGTATCTGTGGTAGGTTTCTATCTAGAATTTCAAATACTTCACAATGTACTTCCAATTCCAGTCAGATGCTGTCAAACATGCACATGTCTGGAATTTTTCTTATCTATTTAATCATCACCCAAGTTGTTGGTTAGTTCCATAGCTTACACATCTAAAGTGGTGGCATAAATTGTAATGGGTTATTTGAACCACAGATGATGCATGGGGAGCAAAGACTTGAGGTAGTCCTGGACAGGGAGATAATCTATCAACTTATTCTTGCCTTATAGAACTCTAGGTCTAATATGAACAGTGGGAAGGGGAGGTAAATCTCACAATCTACAAAACATTTTGGGGTCTTTTTCTCCTTATCCTGATGATTAACATATATCTTATTTCTATCTGTGCTAAGTGCTAATCTCTTTAGCTCACACAGCCACATGTTAAATTTATCATCTCAAGCATGTTTTTACAGTTATGTGACAATGACCAATTGATAATTTTCCAAATCTTTTGCTGTGCTTTATTTTTGAACTATAAATTATTTCTGTAAATCATTCTACTTTCCATACTTTAGCATAAACCTGTTAAAATAACCCTTCTAGATGGTCTTTCCTTCAATCTCTGCTCCATTTTGTCCCTGCATTTCTTTTAGACAGGAACAATTCTAAGTCAAAAATTTTGAAGGTTGATTGGTGACCCCTAGAGACTTGATGCCCCAGGGAAGGTCCCGGGATGTCTGTGGGTGAGGCAGGGTTGGGGGGGGTGAGGTAGAGATAAGGGGGTGGGTGGGGATCATGCTCCAATTCTAATGAGATCCATAGAATGGAAGGAAGATGTTGTGAGTAGCCCTGAGATTGCTTATATTTTGATGCTAATTCCACTCTCTTGGGAGGGGTTGTGAACAAGAAATGAGTCATATACTCAGGTGACTTCTTGTGAACCATCCCCTAATGAATAAAGGAGCCAATCACTAGGCAAGTAGGCAGGACTTCTGGGTTGAATAGGGGAAGAGAGGAAGGAGGAGAGAGATAGGGTCTTTTTTTGGACAGGGATAGCATGAGGACAAGCTGTAGCTACTAGTGCCTCCTGGTTTCAATGGTAGAGCTGTCAAGATTCACCACCGGGTGATTTAGATTTAATAAGGCTTACAAGATTAGTATTTTACTTGCTGTGCCCAATGATTGAGTGAGTGTTGTTTCTGAATTAAGTTTGTGTTGTGTGTTCCTTCACCCGGTGGCTCATCTGGGTTCAAGAAAGGTATGGCGGCAAAGCATGGTTTTGCCTGATGTGCAACACAAAGGCCATGGGGGATTTGAAGCATGGAGCTGGCATTGTAGCAACCCACCAGTGGGAACTTAGAGAGCTGGTTGGAGATATTTTGAAGCACTCAGTCAGAGAGTCTCCATGAGATAAGAACAGGATGGTCATTGCCATTAAAAATCTGTGTTCTCCTATATTTCTTTAAGGGAATTATTTATGTTCTTCTTAAAGTCCTCTACCTTTATCATGATATGTGATTTCAAACCCAAATCTTGCTTTTCTGATGTGTTGGGTTAACTAGGTCTCACTGTTGTGAGAGAACTGAGTTCTGATAATGCCAAGTAGCCTTGGTTTTTGTTGCTTATGTTTTTGTGCTTGCCTCTCACCATCTGGTTATCTTTGGTGTTCGCTGATCTTGCTGCCTCTGACTAGAGCTTGTCCCTCTTGTGAGCCTGTGTTCTTAGGTGTATCGGCAGTCCTAGGAGAGCAGCTTTCACCAGGTAGCAATGGGGTACATAGAGCTAGCTGTTCTCTATGATGTGTCAGCACTCCTGGGAGACCAGCTCTCTCTAGGCAGGATTTGGGTACAGAGAGCTGTGGCACAGGCTTGTCTCGGGGCACAGATGGAAACCAGAAGGATCCTATCCCTGGCTGCTCTGTGGTTCCTCTACCCTGTGGGCTCCTGGTGGATCTCTATTGGGCTGACTTTTGGAGCAATAGTGGTGGTCTCACCTGCAACCTTGAATGTGTCAGCACCCCTGGGAGACCAGCTCTCTCCAGGAGGGATTTGAGTATGGAGAGCAGTGGCACAGTCTTATCTCAGGGGTGCATGTAACCAGGAGCTTCTTATAATTCTTAATCCATAGCCAATAGAAACGTTATATCCAGGGCTGCTTCTTACCTCTAAAAAGCTGGTCATTTAAGACATGGCATTACTTCACTTTGTTGGAATTAGACTTTTTAAAAATCTATTTTGAAAGAAAATGTTTCCTATTTGTACCCAGTAGAATTTTATAAATAAAAAATATTTGTATTCATGTATTTGTAGGTTAATGTAGGATGTTGTGGCCTATTATCTACTGATCAGGGTTAGAGTGGATATTTACGATAACTGTATGTAGTATAGACATAATGGCCCTTAGGCATTTTTTTTCTATAAAGAGAAGTGGCAGGTTGGCTTATTAACAACATCAACTTTTAAAACATAAATGTATATTTTTAAATTGGTGAAATTTGTGGACAAATAAAATTAATAGCTAGGAAGTGCTAAGGATTGTACTGAAGCTAGGATCCTCCAGTGAAGTTGAAGAAGTATGTCTAATTTCATGGGAATCCATTTTAATGTTTATAAGTATGATACATTAGAACAAGAATAACAACTTATTATAAAACATCTTATTCTGTAATTTTTCAGAGCATATCAGCATATTTCTCTTTGATATTTCTCCTGATGTCTACTTAAAGGATTTGGTTTTTTTTATGATTAAGGAAAATATAAAAATTGTGATTGAAGTAATCTTCAACTGGTTCTTTGATAAATATCGTACTTGAATCATCAAGAGTCCATCCTAATTTCCACATATGCAATAATGTGTGATAAGATTACATTCCTTGAAATATCCAATAAAGATTACATTCTTATTTTTCAGTTACATACCATAACAGAATAAATAGGCCTTCAGTTATATTCAATATCTAAACTAAACAAGTGAATATAACAATTTGATTCTCAATATTTATCAATGATTTCTCACAAATAGAAACTGAACTATGAAACCATAGCTTAATATTTATGATTAAGGAAAATATAAAAATTGTGATTGAAGCAATCTTCAACTGGTTCTTTGATAAATATCATACTTGAATCATCAAGAGTCCATCCTAATTTCCTACATATGCAATAATGTGTGATAAGATTACATTCTTTGAAATAACCAATAAAGAAGCCTCAAAAACATTATGATAAGTAAAATAAACAGGATACAATTAAATCCATTTTATATGATTCCACATATATGAAGTTTTAGAATGGACAAAACTATTAACCTATCTTGGTGAAAACTACATCATATTTGTTGGGAAAAGAGATTTCCATTGAGAAGAGGCAAAAGGGAACTTCCTACATGTAAGGAAACTACCATCATCATACAAACATTCTGGTTCTTAATAGAATTGGAAAACAATGCATTTGAACAAGTTCATGTATTTGTACAAACTGAATAGCATAATTGTGATATTTATATTTATTTATACAGTTGTAATTATACTTCAGAAAAAAATCATGTTAGTCAAATCCATTTTATCCTCTTGAAGATTTAACAAAAACCTTAGAACTTTTGGCCAAAACAAGAAAAAAAGTATTTGAAGAGAGAAAATGAGAGAGCCAAATGTATTGCAGGGCAGAAGAATATTGTAATCCCCTTGCTGGGTGCTAAAAGTAATCTTTGTGTTAAGCATATTAGGGAGTATATGATGAAATATGGGTGAAGATCGAAGAGATGAAAAGCCTTTCTGAAGGTCCTGCAGACTTAAGGACCAGAAAATAGTCTTTGAATTTTTTTCATGAGATGGTGATTGAAGGTTCCCTAAGAACCTTCAAAACTAAGAAGAGATACTGTTAATAATACTACATGTTATATATCACTTATATTAATACTCATCAAAGTAGAAGAATATACAGCCAAGGAACAGGAAGGTATATAGTTTGATTTACCAGATGCCAGCACACAAGACATAGGTCAAAGTATTAATAGAATAAGGTAGGATACAGAGGATCAGAACATCATCAAATCAAATGAAACAAATAGATATGCCATTTAATAAAAGTAATAAAAATACTTAAGCTTATTTCCAACATTATTTTACCTCTAAAGAAAGGAATAAAATAATGAATTGTTTTTTAAAAAAATACCAAACTTGACTCTGGCAAAGGAATTGGGTAGGCTAACTGTAGATCCTCCCATCCCCTCTCCTCTACATCCAATCCCCAGTTTTCTCCCCACATCTGTAGAAGACCACCTGCTACAGCCTCCTCTTCCACTTTGCCCTGACCTCCAGTGGATACTAGAGTTCTACTTTTCCACCTTCCTTCCCCTACCCACTCATCCCATTGTCCCAGTTTCCAGAAGATATTCTCTGAGAACCCAGAGGCCACTTCAGCCAGTAAAGAAGTCAGACTAACAACTAATCTTTACCTGTCCCTCCTCTTCTGTGAAATCAATCCCTAAATCTAACCCCTAACTCTAGTAAACCACATGCAATAGCCCACACCTCTGCTCTGTTCCCACCACCCAAGTAGATCATGAACATTTTCTCCTCCAATCTTTATCCTGACTCACCCTGTTATTCCAGTCCCCCAACTGCAGAAGGCAGTCCCTGGGAACCCTCCAGACAAGCCTTCCAAAGAAGCAAGTAGGCCAGCAAAGTAAACTAGTAAACTGGCACTCTCTCTTCTCTCCTCCAAAGGCAATTCTGTAGCCTCCTCACCAGCTCTATACTAGTCCTACAAGAACCCGCCTAAGAACCAAAGAGGACAACAGAATCCAAGGAACAAAACACCCAGAGAGCAAAGGACCACAGATATCAGCACAGACTGCTATATCTAGCAAAAAATTCAACCACAATATGGAGAATGTAAGACATTCTATGCTAAAATTGCCTATGTATACATTCAGACCTACAAAAGGCTCTGGAAGGAAAACTTTATCTTAAAGAAGTTAACCACACTCAAGGAAACATAGAGAACAAATAATCTGAAATCAGCAAATCAAAAATCAAAGGGAAACATTCACACACACACACACACACACACACACACACACACACCACCACCACCACCAAATAACAAGAAACAAAAAACACTGAATTGATATCTCTCAACATCAATTCCTCTGTTCTGAATTCCTCACTAAAAAGACAGACTAACAGAATAGATGCAAAAACACTGCTGTTGCATCGAAGAAATACAACTTAACATCAAGGATACATATCGCATCATAGTAAAAGGATGGGAAAGAATATGCCAAGCAAATGGACCTCAGAAACAAACTGGTGTAGATATTTTAGTATTTGAACTAATCAGAAAAGATAGGGAAGGACACTGTACACATACATAGAAAATATACCCCAAGATGACATTACAATTAACAACATGCACCAAATACAAGGGCACTCAAGTCCATAGAAGAAATACTACAGTAGCTTAAATCACATTTTGACTTTCACACATTAATAGTGGGAGACTTCAATATGCCACTCTCACCAACAGACAAGTCCTCCAGACAAAACTAAACAGATAAACATTAGAAGTTAGTGATATTATAAACCAAATGGACCCACCATATAGTTACAGACTATTTCTCCCAAACACACACACACACACACACACAAAATACCTTCCTCTCAGCAATTGATGGAACTCTCTCCAAAACTGACCACATTCTCAGACATAAAGCAGGTTGCAATACATTCAAGGAAATTGAGATAATACTCTGCATTCTCTATGACCACCAAGGATTAAAGCTGGATATCAACAACAGACATGACAGAAATCATACAAACTCATAGAAATTGAATGACTCATAACTGAAAGAAAAAGGCGTCAAGACAGAAATTAATGAAATTAAAAATTTTCTAGAATTGAATTGAAATAAATACATAACATGCCCAAAATTACAGGATGCACTGAAGTCATTTTAAGAGGTAAGTTTATAGTACTAAATGATATTAAAAAGTTGGAGAGATCTCATATTAGTAATGTGACAACACATCCAGAAACTCTAGGACAAAAAGGAGAAACTACACCCAAAAGGACAAGATAGTATGAAATAATCAAACTTAGGCCTAAAATCAATAAAATGAGGAAAAATAACATGGATCACTGCAACAGTTAGTTCTCTGAAAAAAATCAATAAGATTGACAGAAACTTAGACAAACTAACTAAAAGGCAAAAAGAAATCCAAAGTAACAAAATTAGAGATAAAGAGATGAGTATAACAACAGACACAGAGGAAATCAGAGAATCATAAGAACAAACTTTCAAAATCTGTACTCCACCAAATTGGAAAATATAAAACAAATGTATAATTTTCTTACTATATACCACTTACCAAAGTTAAATCAAGGTCAGATAAACAATTTAAACTGACCTATAACACCCAATGAAATCGAAGTATTCATTAAATGTCTCCCAACTGAGAAAGGCAGATGGTTTTATCACAGAATTCTACTAGACTCTCAAAGAATTAATATCAATACTCCTCAAAAATATTTAACAAATTTGAAACAGAAGGAACATTGGCTATTTGTTTTCTGAGGCTACAACTGTAGCCTGATACCCAAACGACAAAAAGAGCCAACAAAGAAAGGGAATCACAGACCAATTTCCCTTATGAACATAGATATTCTCAATTAATACTTGAAAACTAAATCTAGAAAAAGATCATCCAATATAATGAAGTTTGGTTCTTGGCCAAGATGCCGGGGTCATTCAACATATGTAAATTAATAGATGTAATCTATCATATAAGCAAAGTCAAAGATAAAAAAAAACACATGATCATCTTTTAGATGTAAAAAGGTCCTTGGACAAAATCCAACACCCCTTTATGATAAAAGTTCTGAAGAGATTGGGACTACAAGGGACAAACTTCAACATACTAAAGGTAGTTTGCAGCAATCCAATAGCCAATGTCAATTTAAATGGAAAGAAACTCAATGCAATTTGACTAAAATCAGGAAAAAGACAAAGCTATCCACTCTCTACATACATATTTAATATAGTACTTGAAATCTTAGCTAGAACAATAAGACAATTGAATCCACACTTAGCACCCTGCACAAAACTCACTAATGGATTAAAGACCTCAACCAAAAACTGGGTACACTGAATATGATAGAATAGAAAAGTAGGGAATAGCTTTGAACTTATTGGCACAGGAAATGCTTCTGAACAGAACACTGTTAGCACGGGCACTAAGATCAACAATTAGAAAATGAGAATTCATGAACGGAACCTGAAAATCTTCTGCAAAGATCATCATTTAGACAAAGCAGCAGCCTACAGAATGGGAAAATATTTACCAACTGTCTTAGTTAGAGTTCCCATTGCTGAGAAGAGACAACATGACCAAGGCAACTCATTATGGAAAACATTTAATTGAGGCTTGTTTACAGGTTCAGAGGCTCAGTCCATTATCATCTGTTGGGGATTGGCTCTATTGTTTTGAATTAATCTGGCCCTGAAAATCAAGTTATTTGTGTGTTCAAACACTGAAAGTCCTTGTCCCCAATTGATTTTTGATGGATCAAAAAAGAATCAAAGGCCAATGGCTGGGGAGAGAGAGAGAGAGAACTTTTAGATTGGCACTGGCTAGGAACTGGAAGTGAGGAAGGGAGATTTTCCATGATTCAGAGGAAGTCTGGTCAGATTTAGAGCTGCAGAAGGAAAAATCATCTGAAATGTAGGTGAGAAGGAATGCAGCC
This sequence comes from Mus musculus, assembly GCF_000001635.26. Lineage (NCBI taxonomy): Eukaryota > Metazoa > Chordata > Mammalia > Rodentia > Muridae > Mus > Mus musculus. Next base: position 158,074,560 of record NC_000086.7, on the reverse strand, counting down.
CCTGGAAGGACTGCCCAGGAGCATCCTAGGCAGCAAGACAGAGAGGCTGCTCAGAAGGAGCCAGGGCAACAAAGACCAAATTTAGAATTAGAAGATGTTAAGCTAGGATAGTACCTGGGGAAAATGTGTGCTAGCCACAGGGAAGATTGGAACTGCCCAGCCTCTGAGCTAGTCAAGGTATATTTAAAATTAAATGGTGTGTGTGTGTGTGTGTGTGTGTGTGTGTGTGTGTGTGTGTGTGTGTGTGTGTGTGTGAGTGTGTGTGTGTGTGCGTGTTGCATGTTCCATTCCTGCATCCAGATATATCTTCAGCTGGTGTATGAGTATGAGCACTCAGGAACCCAAAACAGTTAGCTAAACTCACTGCTACTATAATCAAGGCAGGAAGCATGGCAGCGTCCAGGCAGGCATGGCGCTGGAGGAGATGAGAGTTCTACATCTTGTTCCAAAGGCAACAGGAAAAGACTGTATTCCAGGCAACTAGGTGGAAGGTCTCTCAAAGCATACCCGCAGAGTGACACACTTCTTCCAACAAGGCCTTACCTTCTAATAGTGCCACTCTCTGAACCAAGCATATATGCAATCGACCACAGCAACTACACATCTAATAGAGGGCTAATATTCAAAATATATATGGATGTTTTAAAACACCTTGAACATCAAAAAATAAACAACAGAACAACAAAAAATAATTTAAAATGGAATAAAGATCTAAACAGAATTCTCAAAATGAAAATCAGATGACTGAGGTGTACTTAAAGAAATGTTCAATAACCTTAGCTATCAGGGAAATGCAAATCAAAACTCTGTTGAGATTCCATCTTACGCCTATCAGAATGGCTAAAATCAATAAAAACTGTGACAAGTTCATACTAATGAGGAAATGGCATAAGGAGATCACTCCTCCATTGCTGGTGGGAATGCAGCTTATACAGTCACTATGGAAATCAGTGAGGCAGTTCCTCATAAGAATGAGAATCAGTCTACTTCAAGATCCAGCTATACCAATCCTGGCCATATACCCAAAGGATGCTCTATCTTACCACAAGGACACTGAATCAGACATGTTTATTACAATTTTATTCATAATAGCCAGAAACTAAAAATAACCTAGATGTTCCTCAACAGATGAACAGACAACGAAAATGTGGTATGTTTACACAATGGACTATTACTCAGCTGCTAAAAAATATGTAATTGTGATATTCATAGCTAAATGTATAGAACTAGAAACCACCATAAATGAAAGTCATCAGTTGGAGTCATCCTTATAAAATAAATAATAGAAATCTTTTATGGATTTTATATAGGGTTGCTTATTATTGGTGAAATAAATGAAATAGTATTACATTTTTGTCTACATGACTTTATGATACTATGAGAGCTGGAATTTTTCAGGAAAATGAAGTATATTAATTGTTAATTGAAATCTTTGATTATATTATTTTTCAAGAGAAATAATGGTAAATTATTTTCATAAATTTATGTTATAACGAAGTAAGCAAAATAGGAAATGGAAATCTAAGCAATATTGAATAAGCCCATCTGACTTCAGTCATAATCACTATAATAAGGATGAGGGACAGTAATTAAGTTGTAAATAGAATCAAAGTTTATTGTATGCACATTAAAATGCTTTAATAAGCCCATTACTTTATACCATTAAGGGGCTAGAGAGATGGCTCAGGGGTTAAGAGCACCAACTGCTCTTCCAGAGGTCCTGAGTTCAATTCCCAGCAACCACATGGTGGCTAACTTTACACCATTAATATAATCTAATAATCAAACAAAGCAAATAATTTGATTAAAAACTCAAAACAAAACAAAAATGATTGTACATATTATGGTAAGAGAGAAATATGCTGTGTATAAAAAAAAGAGCAAGACCACAACTGAGTCCTGAAAATTATTTTGGAATCATTCTGTTTACTTAGTTTGGTTTGTTTTCCTTTATTTTTTCTTTCCTTCCCTTTATCCATTCTCCCCCTTCTATCTCTTTGTCCACTTATACCTCTTCTTCTTTTCTTCCCTCCTCTTCTCTCCCTCTCCCCCTCTCTCTTACTCTCTCTCTCTCTCTCTCTCTCTCTCTCTCTCTCTCTCTCTCTTATTCTTCACTCTTCTATTGATAATTTGTTTTTGACCTATGATGTTGTGTGTTTATATATATAGATTGTATACTCAATCAACCTAATTGAAATATCATTTCATTCTTCTACCATTTTCATGTGTTATTGTTACCACTGTACTTTTAGTGATGTCTAAAATACACATAAATATCAGCTAAAGTCATCATGCATTACAAGGGATCAATAGAACTTATTCTTCCAACGCTGTGGAGATGGCTAAGAAGACAACACACTTAAGTCAACAGTCTGAAAATAAGAATTTGGGTCTCTAGAATTTATGTGAAAGGTAGGAAGGCATGGTGGGCTACCTGTTATCTCAGCATTTGTAAGAAAGAGCTTTTTGTCAGGTCTAGCCACAATTTGTGAGCTCCTAGATTAGCAAAAGACTGTTCCAGTAAGTACAATGGGGCTGGGGAGAGGACTCAGAAATCAGGAGCACTTAGCACTCTTGTAGAGCATCTGGATTTGGTTCCCAGAACTTATATAACAGCCTAGAAATCACTATGACTCTCTCTCTCTCTTTCTTTCTCTCTCTCTCTCTCTCTCTCTCTCTCTCTATATATATATATATATATATATATATATATACATATACATATACATACATATAGATAGATATAGATATATATGTGTGTGTGTATACGTGTACACACACATACACACACACACACACACACACACACATATATATATATATATATATATGCTATGGTGGTTTGAAAAAGAATGGCCCCTATAGCTTTATACATTTCAATACTTGGTCATCAGTTGGTGGTACTACTATTTGGGAAGGACTGAGACGTATGGTCTTATTGGAGGTGTGTAGCTAGAGGCAGGTTTTAAGGTTTCAAGAGATTCACAACATTCTCTGAGTGTGTCTCTCTCTCTGACTCTTACATTTGTATCAAGATGTACACTCAGCTGATCTTCCTACCATGCCTTTCTCTGCCATCACTGACTCTAACCATCTGAAACTATAAGCCCAAATTAAGCACTTTCTTTTAAAAGTTACTGCCATTGTCATGCTGTATTTATTACAGCAATTAAAAAGTAACTGATACAGAGACAAAAATACTTATATATACAAACAAATAAATATTTTAAAATAAATAAAGTAAAACATGATCAAAGAAGACATTTGACATCAAATCAGTTTTACACACACATACAGAGAGAGAGAGAGAGAGAGAGAGAGAGAGAGAGAGAGAGACCTTGTTCAAATCACAGAATTTATACCTTTGAAAAAACTACCCTTTCATCATAACCTGTCTGTACATAGCCTCTAGTATATATTCTATGCTTCTATGAGGTCAACTTTGTTAGATTACACAAAACATAAAATCATACGGTATTAACCTTCCTGTGTATGTCTAGCTGATTTAACACAGAATATTTCTTCTGATTCTATGTTTTCATGAATGATCAAATTTCCTTCTTCCGTAAGACTGTATATTATCCCATTAACCCCATGATTTAATCAATTTTCCTCCAAGATGTACCTCTTCAAAAGTTCTAGTATTTCAATTCAAATGAAACAAGGGTGCATACTCAAGCCATATCCAAAGCATACCACTTACTATTGAATTGTTTGTGCTCCTGGTATATTTGGAATAGAACCCTTTATTACATATATAGCTTGCGACTATTTTTATCCCAGTATATATTTTTCTCATCACTTTCATAATTATTTTCTTTCTGTGCAAAGAGTTTTTAGTATGATGGAATCAAATTTGTCTAGTTTTGTGTGTGTGTGTGTGTGTGTGTTTGTGTGTGTGTGTGTGTGTACCTTTAGAATCCTACTCAAGATGTCAATACCAAGACTAAATGTCATGAGCTTTGCCCCTTTAATTTATTTGGGCATCTTCATAGTTTTAGGCTTAAGCATTTTATTCTTTTGGAGTTAATCTTTGTAACTTCTGTGCAATGATATCTTCATTTTCAACACAATTTATTGAAGAGACTCTCCCTTCCTTCTTGTTGGTTCTTGGTACCTTTGTTGGAAATCAATCAACAATAATTTCTTGGTTTTATTCTTGGTTTTCTCTGCAATTTTGTTAGTGGGCATATGTTTTATTTTTCCATAGTAAAGAGCATTGTTATTGGACATGCAGCTGCCACAGCAGTGTAAAATTTTTTCCATATGCTCACCTCCATTGGGTCACTTAGTCTAAAGTTGATTCCTCTATTAAGTGATCTGTAGGCATAAGTACATCACATAGGAACCCCTTCTACTGAATCTCTGTGTAGTTGTGTAGAGGCTCGGGTCCAGGAGGAGGAGCCTCTGTTTACTTCATAATAAGACAAGTAGTGATGGTCTCTTGTCCCTCTGAAGAACTTTGTGAGGAGCAAAGTTCCTGAGTTGGTAAGGATAGACTATGACTCTTTAGTCCTGCTCCTCCTCCCTCCCCCCCCCCCTGCTCTGTTATGTAGAGGTTCCTTTGTGTATATAACATTCCTTCCTGAGCTCCTAGATTAGCAAATCTAAAATAGTAGGTGACTGCTGATGATTGCTTTAGTCATTAATGAAATCTGCCCAATTATAAGCAATGAAATAGCCGCTTGGGAAGTATGCTTTCTGTCCTTTTCTGACTTTCCCTTCCTTCTGGTACTTTGACAAAGAATCTAGTATTCTGTATTGTTGTATTGCATTAGACTCTTCATTCTTTATTTCCATACTGTTTTCAAAAGTTTGATAATCCTTTCCTGCTTGATTTGGTATGGTGTTGAACAGTTTTATTCAATTTTGTAAAAGTTCAGTTGTATATCATTTACTTTTAAATATTATAGCCAATACAGATTGGAGTTATTTTGTCTTACAGTTCTATAGTAATAAGAATCTATCATGGCAGAGAGTCATGACAGTAAGTGGCAGGTATGGTGATGAACTGGAGCAGGCATCTTAGAAATCACATCTCCAACTACAAAGACAAAGAACAGTGAGTAAATTCTTAGTGGATGAGGCCATAAACCCCCAAAGCCAGGAGTACCATCCCTCTCATTCTTACTTGTAAAGACTTCCATTTATTTTTTCTACAGAGAAACTATAGGGTGAGAATTACAATTAGAGCAAGTAAGAAAAGGAAAAAAAGTGTTCCTCATCTCATTTATGATCAAGTAATTTATTCTTTGATGGAAAGAGAGGTGTATGAGTCCAAGTGAACGTGTCTGTGTGTGTGTGTGTTTGTGTGTGTGTGTGCGTGTATCCGTGTGTGTCCATGTGTGTCCACGTGTGTGCGTCCATGTGTGTGTTCATGTCTGTGTGTGTGTGTGTGTGTGTGTGTGTGTGTGTGTGTGTGTGTGTGAAGAGGTCAATGCTGGGTTTTTCTCCATCATCCTCTACTTTATGTTTTAAGATCACTTAATCTGTAGCTTCCAATTTACTGACAAAGATGGCCAGTGAGTTTCAGGGATCTGCCTGTCTCTGTCTTCCCAACACTAGGATTACAAACATTCGCCACTGCATCTGGTTTTTTAGGTGGGTGTTAGAGATCTGAACTCAGGTTCTTCTGTTTGCAAAGTAAACAACTTACTGACTGAGTCATCTCTCCAGGTCAATCTCTCCAGTCCCTCAAACAATTTATTCTTTATTTGCTTTGTCAGCTTCTAAAGATAAACTTGTTGGAGTCCAGAACCAATAGAAATTTCTGGGAAAGCTTGCAGTTAGACGCTTTCTAGTGGAAAATTGGAAACTATCTTATTCTAGGGGTTGTAGCGTCTGGAAGAATTTGCATGTACTCCTCCATCACCATTCCTCCTTGTTCTTCATACTGGATGGAAATCTTCCAACCCTTCTTGTCTTTCTGCTTGATGGAAATCCTCAGATGCTCTATATCTCTCTACTGTTCTCTAAGCAAAGGGGTTTAAAAGCCAAGCTTTTTCATGTAGACTCAAGTTTTTCTTCTTTATTCAAAAATATTCTGCTTATGGTAAGATTAATGGATGAGTGTATCACTGCTTTTCCATTTAACAGATTTTATTTTATCATTTTATGTGCATGGGTGTTTTTGTTAGCATTTCCCTCTGTGCATCATGTGCATGAATGAAGCACAAGAAGGCCAGAAGAAGACGCTTGATCCCTTCGGAGTGGAGTTTTTTTTTTTTTATTAGATATTTTCTTAATATACATTTCAAATGCTATCCCGAAAGTTCCCTATATCCTACCTCTGCCCTGCTCCCCTACCCACCAACTCCTGCTTCTTGGCCCTGGCATTCCCCTGTACTGGAGCATATAAAATTTGCAATACCAAGGGGCCTCTCTTCCCAGTGATGGCCAACTAGGCCATCTTCTGCTACATATGCAGCTAGAGACAAGAGCTCTGGGGGGTACTGATTAGTTCATATTGTTGTTCCACCTATAGTGTTGCAGATTCCTTCTGCTACTTGGGTGCTTTCTCTACCATCTCCATTGGGGGCCCTGTGTTCCTTCTTATAGAAAACTGTGAGCATCCAGTTCTGTATTTGCCAGGCACTGGCATAGCCTTATAGGAAACAGCTATACCAGGATCCCTTCAGCAAAATCTTGCTGGCATATGCAATAGTGTCTGGTTTTGGTGGCTGAAAATGGGATGGATCCCCGGGTGGGGTAGTCTCTGGATAGTCCATCTTTTCGTCTTAGCTCCAAACTTTGTCTCTGTAACTCCTTCCATGGGTATTTTGTTCCCTATTCTAAGGAGGAATGAAGTATCTACCCATTGGTCTTCCCTCTTCTTGATGGTCTTGTGTCTGCAAATTATATCTTGGGTGTTCTATGTCTCTGGGCTAATATCTACTTATTAGTGAGTGCATATCTAATGACTTCTTTTGTTAATAGGTTACCTAACTAAGGATGATATCCTCCAGATACATCCATTTGTCCAAGAATTTCATAAATTCATTGTTTTTAATAGCTGAGTGTAAATGTACCACATATTCTGTATCCATTCTTCTGTTAAGGGACATCTGGGTTCTTCCCAGGTTCTGGCTATTATAAATAAGGCTGGTATTAACATAGTGGAGCATGTGTACTTATTACCATTTGGAACTTCTTCTGGGTATATGCCCAGGAGAGGTATTGGTGGATCTTCCGGTAGTATTATATCCAATTTTCTGAGGAACCTCCAGACTGACTTCCAGAGTGGTTTACAAGCTTGCAATCCCACCAGCAATGGGGTTATTTGAATTTCTGGAGTCTAGCTTCTTGAGCTATTTGTATATATTGGATATTAGTCCCATATCAGATTTAGGATTGGTAAAAATCCTTTGCCAATCTGTTGGTGGCCTTTTTGTCTTATTGAGATTGTATTTTGCCTTACAGAAGCTTTGCAATTTTATGAGGTCCCATTTGTCAATTCTTGATCTTACAGCACAAGCCATTGCTGTTCTGTTTAGGAATTTTTCCCCTGTGGCCATATCTTCGAGGATTTTCCCCCACTTTCTCTTCTATTAATTTCAGTGTCTCTGGTCTTATGTGGAGGTCTTTGATCCACTTAGACTTGAGCTTTGTACAAGGAAATAAGAATGGATCAATTTGCATTCTTCTCCATGATAACCGCCAATTGTGCCAGCACCATTTGTTGAAAATGCTGTCCTTTTTCCACTGGATGGTTTTAGCTCCCTTGTCAAAGATCAAGTGATCATAGGTGTGTGGATTCATTTCTGGGTCTTAGATTCTATTACATTGGTCTAACTGTCTGTCACTGTACCAGTACCATGCACTTTTTATCACAATTGCTCTGTAGTACAGCTTAATGTCAGGCATGGTTATTCTCCCAGAGGTTCTTTTATTGTTGAGAATAGTTTTTGCTATCCTAGGTTTTTTATTATTCCAGATGGATTTACAAATTGCCCTTTCTATCTCACTGAAGAATTGAGTTGGAATTTTGATGGGGATGGCATTGAATATGTAGTTTGCTTTCGACAGGATAGCCATTTTTACTATATTAATGCTACAAATCCATGAGAATGGGAGATATTTCCATCTTCTGATATCTTCTTTGATTTATTTATTCAGAGATTTGAAGTTCTTATCATACAGATCTTTCACTTCCTTAGAGTCACACCAAGGTATTTTATATTATTTGTGACTATTGTGAAGGGTGTTGTTTCCCTAATTTCTTTCTCAGTCCGTTTGTCCTTTGTTGAAAGGCCATTGATTTGTTTGAGTTAATTTTATATCCATCTACTGCACTGAAGCTGTTTATCAGGTGTAGGAGTTCTCTGATGGAATTTTTGTGGTCACTTATATATACTATCATATCATCTGCAAATAGTGATATCTTCAGTTCTTCCTTTCCTATTTTTATCCCCTTGATGTCATTTGTTGTCAAATTGCTCTGGATAGAACTTCAAGTACTATATTGAATAGGTAGGGAGAAAGTGGGTAGCCTTGTCTAGTCCTTGATTTTAGTGGGATTGCGTCGAGTTTCTCTCCATTTAGTTTGATGTTGGCTACTCGTTTGCTGTAGATTGCTTTTATTATGTTTAGGTATGGGCCTTGAATTCCTGATCTTTCCAAGACATTTCTCATGAAGGGGTGTTGGATTGTGTCAAATGCTTTCTCAGCATCTAATGAGATGATCATGTGGTTTTTGTCTTTGAGTTTGTTTATATAGTGGATTACATTGATTATACTGGCTAGTTTTGTGTCAACTTGACACAGCTGGGGTTATCACAGAGAAAAAAAGCTTCAGTTGAGGAAATGTTTCCATGAGATCTAACTGTAAGGCATTTTCTCAATTAGTTATCAAGAGGGAAAGACCCCTTGTGGGTGGAACCACCTCTGAGCTGGTAGTTTTGGTTTTATAAGAGAGCAGACTGAGCAAGCCAGGGGAAGCAAGCAAGCCAGTAATGAACATCCCTCCATGGCCTCTGCATCAGCTCCTGCCTTCTACCCTGCTTGAGTTCCAGTCCTGACTTCCTTGGTGATGAAGAGCAATATGGAAGTGTAAGCCAAATAAACCCTTTCCTCCCCAACTTGATTCTTGGTCATGGTGTTTGTGCAAGAATAGGAACCCTAACTAAGACAGTTGATGGATTTCCATATATGAAACCATCCCTGCATCCCTTGGGATGAAGCCTACTTGTTCATGATGGATGATCATTTTGATGTGTTCTTGGATTCGGTTTGTGAGGATTTTATTGAGTATTTTTGCATCAATATTCATAAGGGAAATTGGTCTAAAGTTCTCTATCTTGTTGGATCTTTCTGTGGTTTAGGTATCAGAATAATTGTGACTTCATAGACTGAATTGGGTAGAGTACCTTCTGTTTCTATTTTGTGGAATAGTTTGAGAAGAGTTGGAATTAGGTCTCCTTTGAATGTCTGATAGAACTCTGCACTGAACCCATCTGGTCCTGGGGTATTTTTAGTTGGGAGACTATTGATGACTGCTTCTTTTCTTTAGGGAAATAGGACAGTTTAAATCGTTAATCTGATCCTGATTTAACTTTGGTACCTGGTATCTGTCTAGGAAGTTTTCCATTTCATCCAGGTTTTCTAGTTTTGTTGAGTATAGCCTTTTGTAGTAGGATCTGATGATGTTTTGCATTTCCTCGGGTTCTTTTGTTATGTCTCCTTTCTCATTTCTGATTTTGTTAATTAGGATACTGTCCCTGTGCCCTCTAGTTAGTCTGGCTAAGGGTTTATCTATCTTGTTGATTTTCTCAAAAAACCAACCAGCTCCTGGTTTGGTTAATTCTTTGAATAGTTCTTTTTGTAAAATCCACTTGGTTGATTTTAGCCCTGAGTTTGATTAATTCCTGCTCTATATTCCTCTTGGGTGAATTTGCTTCCTTTAGTTCTAGAACTTCTAGGTATGCTGTCAGGCTGCTAGTATAGGCTCTCTCTTATTTCATTTTGGAGACAATCAGGGCTATGAGTTTTTCTCTTAAGACTGCATTTATTGTGTCCCATACATTTGGGTATATTGTGGCTTCATTTCCATTAATCTCTAAAAAGTCTATAATTTCTTTCTTTATTCCTTCCTTGACCAAGGAATTGAGTAGAGTGTTGTTCAGTTTCCATGTGAATGTTGGCTTTCTATTATTTATGTTGTTATTGATGATCAGCCTTAGTCTATGGTGAGCAGATAGGCTGCATGGGATAATTTCAATATTTTTGTTCCTGTGGAGGCCTGTTTTGTGATCAGTTATATGGTCAGTTTTGGAGGAGGTACCATGTGGTGCTGAGAAGAAGGTATATCCTTTTGTTTTAGGATAAAATGTTCTGTAGATATCTATTAAACCCATTTGTTTCATAACTTCTGTTAGTGTTCATGGGTCTCTGTTTAGTTTCTGTTTCCAGGACCTGTCCATTAGTGAGAGTGGGGTGTTGAAGTCTCCCACTATTAATGTGTGAGGTGCAATGTGTGCTTTGAGTTTTACTAAAGTTTCTTTAATGAATGAGGCTGCCCTTGTATTTGGAGCATAGATCTTCAGAATTAAGAGTTCATCTTGGGAGGAATGGCGGGAGCCATCTTGGTTCCAGGACTCCCCTAAAGGTAGTCTGCACAGGTGAGAGTGTGCACACAGAAGCTGACAGTTTCTGGGGCAGGTGGGAGCCACAGAGCTTCTGACATCCTTTTTGGGCTCCAGACATCCGACCACCTTCCCGTCCAGAGAGAACATTGGCACAACAATCAAAAGCCTACAGAGGGTTTACCTTCTTGCTTTTTCTAGGATGTGGTTTCCATCCTTGTATTGGTTTTTTCTGTTATTATCCTTTGAAGGGCTGGAATCGTGGACAGATAATGTGTGAATTTGGTTTTGTCGTGGAATACTTTGGTTTCTCCATCTATGGTAATTGAGAGTTTGGCTGGGTATAGTAGCCTGGGTTGGAATTTGTGTTCTCTTAGTGTCTGTATAACATCTGTCCAGGCTCTTATGGCTTTCATAGACTCTGGTGAAAAATCTGGTGTAATTCTAATAGGCTTGCCTTTTTATGTTACTTGACCTTTTTCCCTTACTACTTTTAGTATTCTATCCTTATTTAGTGCATTTGTTGTTCTAATTATTATGTGTCGGGAGGAATTTCTTTTCTGGTCCAGTCTATTTGGAGTTCTGTAGGCTTCTTGTATGTTCATGGGCATCTCTTTCTTCAGGTTTGGGAAGTTTTCTTCTATAATTTTGTTGAAGATATTTGCCAGTCCTTTGAGTTGAAAATCTTCATTCTCATCTACTCCTATTATCCGTAGGTTTGGTCTTCTCATTGTATCCTGGATTTCCTGGATGTTTTGAGTTAGGATCTTTTTGCATTTTGCATTTTCTTTGATTGTTGTGCTATGTTCTCTATGGAATCTTCTTCATCTGAGATTCTCTCTTCCATCTCTTGTATTCTGTTGCTGATGCTCAAATCTATGGTTCCAGATTTCTTTCCTAGGGTTTCTATCTCCAGAATTGCCTCACTTTGGGTTTTCTTTATTGTGTCTACTTCCTTTTTTAGGTCTTGGATGGTTTTATTCAATTCCATCACCTGTTTGGTTGTGTTTTCCTGCAATTCTTTAAGGGATTTTTGTGCTTCCTCTTTAATGTCTCCTATTTGTTTAGCAGTGTTCTCCTGTATTTCTTTAAGTGAGTTATTAAAGCCCTTCTTGATGTCCTCTAACATCATCATGAGATATGCTTTTAAATCTGGGTCTAGCTTTTCAGGTGTGTTGGGGTGCCCTGGACTGGGCAAAGTGGGAGTGCTGGGTTCTGATGATGGTGAGTGGTCTTGGTTTCTATTAGTAAGATTATTAAGTTTACCTTACGCCATCTGGTAATCTCTGGAGTTAGATGTTATAACTTGTCTCTGTTTAGAGATTGTTCCTCTGGTGATTCAGTTACCCTCTATCAGCAGACCTGGAAGACTAGCTCTCTCCTCTGAGTTTCAGTGGTCAGAGCACTCTCTGCAGGCAAGCTCTCCTCTTTCAGGGAAGGTGCACAGATATATGGCATTTGGACCTCGCTTCTGGCCGAAGATGAAGGCCCAAAGCAGGAACTTTCCCAGAAGCTGTGTTGCTTTGGCTTGTCACAGAAGCTGTTAGCTTCTGTGTGCACACTCTCACATGTGCAGACTACTTTTCAGTGGAGTCCCAGAACCAAGATGGCTCCCTCCGTTCCTGAGGCAAAAGCCTCCCGGGCCGGTTGTACACCTGTCCTCTGGACGGGAAGGTGGTTGGATGTCTGGAGCCCGAAAAGGATGTCAGAAGCTCTGTGGCTCCCGCCTGTCCCAGAAGCTGTCAGCTTCTGTGTGCACACTCTCACCTGTGCAGACTACCTTTAGGGGAGTCCCGGAACCAAGATGGCTCCCGCCGTTCCTCCCAAGATGAACTCTTAATTCTGAAGATCTATGCTCCAAATACAAGGGCAGCCACTTTCATTAAAGAAACTTTAGTAAAGCTCAAAGCACACATTGTACCTCACACAATAATAGTGGGAGACTTCAACACACCACTTTCATCAATGGACAGATCATGGAAACAGAAACTAAACTGGGACACAGTGAAACTAACAGAAGCTATGAAACAGATGGATCTGACAGACATCTACAGAACATTTTATCCTAAAACAAAAGGACATACATTCTTCTCAGCACCTCATGGTACCGTCTCCAAAATTGACAACATAATTGGTCACAAAACAAGCCTCAACATATACAAAAATATTGAAATTGTCCCATGCATCCTATCAGATCACCATGCACTAAGGCTGATCTTCAATAACAAAATAAATAATAGAAAGTCAACATTCACGTGGAAACTGAACAACACTCTTCTCACTGATACCTTGGTCAAGGAAGGAATAAAGAAAGAAATTAAGGACTTTTTGGAGTTTAATGAAAATGAAGCCAAAACATACCCAAACTTATGAGACACAATGAAAGCATTTCTAAGAGGAAAACTCATAGCTCTGAGTGCCTCCAAAAAGAAACTAGAGAGAGCACACATTTGTAGCTTGACAACACACCTAAAAGCTCTAGAACAAAAGGAAGCAAATTCACCCAAGATGAGTAGACGGCAGGAAATAATCAAACTCAGGGGCGAAATCAACCAAGTGGAAACAAGAAGAACTATTTTAAGAATCAACCAATCAAGGAGCTGGTTCTTTGAGAAAATCAACAAGATAGATAAACCCTTAGCAGACTCACTAAAGGGCACAGGGTAAGCATTCTAATTAACAAAATCAGAAATGAAAAGGGAGACATAACAACAGATCTTGAAGAAATCAAAAACACCATCAAATCCTTCTACAAAAGGCTATACTCAACAAAACTGGAGTACCTGGATGAAATACACAAGTTTCTAGACAGATACCAGGTACCAAAGTTAAAGCAAGATCAGGTTAATGATCTAAACAGGCCTATATCCCCTAAAGAAATAGAAGCAGTCATTAAGAGTCTCCCAACCAAAAAAAAATCCCAGGACCAGATGGGTTTTGTGCAGAGTTCTAACAGACCTTCAAAGAAGATCTAATCCCAGTTCTTCACAAACTATTCCACAAAATAGAAACAGAAGGTACTCTACTCAACTCATTCTATGAAGCCACAATTACTCTGATACCGAAACCACAGAAAGACCCAACAAAGATAGAGAACTTCAGACCAATTTCACTTATGAATATTGATGCAAAAATCTTCAATAAAGTTCTCGCTAACTGAATCCAAGAACACATCAAAACAATCATCCATCCTGACCAAGTAGGTTTCATCCCAGGGATGCAGGGATTGTTCAATATTTGGAAATCCATCAACGTAATCCAGTATATAAACAAACTCAAAGACAAAAACCACATAATCATCTCGTTAGATGAGGAGAAAGCATTTGACAAAATCCAACACCCATTCATGATAAAAGTCTTGGAAAGATCAGGAATTCAAGGCCCATAGCTAACCATGATAAAAGCAATCTATAGCAAACCAGTAGCCAACATCAAAGTAAATGGTGAGAAGCTGGAAGCAATCCCACTAAAATCAGGGAGTAGACAAGGCTGTCCACTATCTCCCTACCTAGTCAACATTGTACTTGAAGTCCTAGCCAGAGCAATTCGACAACAAAAGGAGATCAAGGGGATACAAATTAGAAAGAAAGAAGTCAAAATATCACTTTTAGCAAATGATATGATAGTATATATAAGTGACCCTAAAAATTCCACCAGAGAATTCCTAAGCCTGATAAACAGCTTCAATGAAGTAGCTGGATATAAAATTAACTCAAACAAATCAATGGCCTTTCTCTACACAAAGGATAAACAGGCTGAGAAAGAAATTAGGGAAACAACACCCTTCTCAATAGTCACAAATAATATAAAATACCTTGGTGTGACTCTAACTAAGGAAGTGAAAGATCTCTATGATAAGAACTTCAAGTCCCTGAAGAAAGAAATTAAAGAAGATCTCAGAAGATGGAAAGATCTCCCATGCTCATGGATTGGCAGGATCAACATTATAAAAATGGCTATCTTGCCAAAAGCAATCTACAGATTCAATGCAATCCCCTTCAGAATTCCAACTCAATTCTTCAACCAATTAGAAAGAGCAATCTGCAAATTCATCTGGAATAACAAAAAACCTAGGATAGCAAAAAGTCTTCTCAAGGATAAAAGAACCTCTGGTGGAATCACCATGCCTGACCTAAAGCTGTACTACAGAGCAATTGTGATTAAAAAAAAAAAAACTGCATGGTACTGGTATATTGACAGACAGTTAGAGCAATAGAATAGAATCTAAGACCCGGAAAAGAATCCACACACCTATGATCACTTGATCTTTGACAAGGGAGCTAAAACCATCCAGTGGAAAAAGGACAGCATTTTCAACAAATGGTGCTGGCACAACTGGTGGTTATCATGCAGAAGAATGCGAATTGATCCATTCCTATCTCCTTTTACTGAGATCAAATCTAAGTGGATTAAGAAACTCCACATAAAACCAGAGACACTGAAATTTATAGAGGAGAAAGTAGGGAAAAACCTCAAAGATATGGGTACAGGGGAAAAGTTCCTGAATGGCTTTTACTGTAAGATGGAGAATCGATAAATGGGACCTCATAAAGTTGCAAAGGTTCTGCAAGGCAAAAGACACAGTCAACAAGTCAAAAAGACCACCATCAGATTGGAAAAGGATCTTTACCTATCTTAAATCAAATAGGGGGCTAATATCCAATATATATAAAGAACTCAAGAAGGTGGACTCCAGAAAATCAAATAACCCCATTAAAAAATGGGGCTCAGATCTGAACAAAGAATTCTCAACTGAGGAATACAGATTGGCAGAGAAGCACCTGAAAAAATGTTCAACATCATTAATCATCAGGGAAATGCAAATCAAAACAACCCTGAGATTCCACCTCACACCAGTCAGAATGGCTAAGATCAAAAATTCAGGTGACAGCAGATGCTGGCGAGGTTGTGGAGAAAGAGGAACACTCCTCCATTGTTGGTGGAATTGCAAGCTTGTACAACCACTCTGGAAATCAGTCTGGCGGTTCCTCAGAAAATTGGACATAGTACTACCGGAGGATCCAGCAATACCTCTCCTGGGCATATATTCAGAAGAGTTCCCAACTGGTAAGAAGGACTCATGCTCCACTATGTTCATAGCAGCCTTATTTATAATAGCCAGAAGCTGGAAATTCCAGATGCACCTCAACAGAGGAATGGATACAGAAAATGTGGTACATCTACACAATGGAGTACTACTCAGCTATTTAAAAGAATGAATTTATGAAATTCCTAGGCAAAGGGATGGACCTCAAGAGCATCATCCTGAGTGAGGTAACCCAATCACAAAGGAACTCACATAATATGTACTCACTGATAAGTGGATATTAGCCCAGAAACTTAGGATACACAAGATACAAGATACAATTTGCTAAACGCATGAAACTCAAGAAGAACGAAGACCAAAGTGTGGACACTTTGCCCCTTCTTAAAATTGGGAACAAAACACCCATGGAAGGAGTTATAGAGACAAAGTTTGGAACTGTGACGAAAGGATGGACCATCTAGAGACTGCCATATCTGGGGATCCATCCCATAATCAGCTTCTAAACGCTGACACAAATGCACACACAAGCAAGATTCTGCTGAAAGGACCCAGATAGAGTGTCTCTTTTGAGACTATGCCGGGGCCTAGCAAACACAGAAGTGGATGCTCACAGTCAGCTATTGGATGGATCACAGTGCCCCCAATGGAGGAGCTAGAGAAAGTACCCAAGGAGCTAAAGGGATCTTCAACCCTATAGGTGGAACAACATTATGAACTAACCAGTACCCCTGAGCTCTTGACTCTAGCTGCATATGTATCAAAAGATGGACTAGTCAGCCATCACTGGAAAGAGAGGCCCATTGGACTTGCAAACTTTATATGCCCCAGTACAGGGTAATGCCAGGGCCAAAAAGTGGGATTGGGTGGGTAGGGGAGTTGGGGGGGTATGGGGGACTTTTGGGATAGCATTGGAAATGTAAATGAGGAAAATACCTAATAAAAATATTTTTAAAAAAGAGTTCATTTTGGTAAATTTCACCTTTGATGAGTTTTAAAATGCCCCTCCTTTTCTTTTTTATAACATTGGGTTTGAAGTCAATTTTATTCAATATTAGAATGGCTACTCCAGCTTGTTTCTTCAGACCATTTGCTTGGAAAATTGTTTTCCATCCTTTCACTCTGAGGTAGTGTCTGTCCTTTTCCCTGAGGTGGGTTTCCTGTAAGCAACAAAATGTTGAATCCTATTTGTGTAGTCAGTCTATTAGTCTATGTCTTTTTATTGGGGGAATTGTGTTCATTGATGTTAAGAGAAATTAAAGAAAAATAATTGTTGCTTCCTGTTATTTTTGTCGTTAAACTTGGGATTCTGGTCCTTGTGGCTGTCTTCTTTTAGATTTGATGAAGGATTGCTTTCTTGCTTTTTCTAGGGTGTAATTTCCTTCCTTGTGTTGGTGTTTTCCCTTTATTATCCTTTGAAGCACTGGATTTGTGGAAAGATATTGTGTGAATTTGGTTTCTCCATCTATTGTAATTGAGGGGTTTTCTGGGTATAGTAACCTGGGCTGGCATTTGTGTTCTCTTAGGGTCCAGGATCTTCTGGCTTTCATAGTCTCTGGTCAGAAGTCTGGTGTAATTCTAATAGGTCTGTCTTTATATGTTACTTGACCTTTTTCCCTTGCTGCTTTTAATGTTCTATCTTTATTTAGTGCATTTGTTGTTCTGATTATTATGTGTCGGGAGGAATTTCTTTTCTGGTCCAGTCTATTTGGAGTTCTGTAGGCTTCTTGTATGTTCATGGGCATCTCTTTCTTCAGGTTTGGGAAGTTTTCTTCTATAATTTTGTTGAAGATATTTGCTGACCGTTTAAGTTGAAAATCTTCATTCTCATCTACTCCTATTATCCATAGGTTTGGTCTTCTCATTGTATCCTGGATTTCCTGGATATTTTAAGTTAGGATCTTTTTGCATTTTGCATTTTCTTTGATTGTTGTGTCCATGTTCTCTATGGAATCTTCTTCACCTGAGATTCTCTCTTCCATCTCTTGTATTCTGTTGCTGATGCTCGAATCTATGGTTCCAGATTTCTTTCCTAGGGTTTCTATCTCCAGCATTGTCTCACTTTGGGTTTTCTTTATTGTTTCTACTTCCCTTTTTATGCCTTGGATGGTTTTGTTCAATTCCATCACCTGTTTGGTTGTGTTTTCCTCCAATTCTTTAAGGGATTTTTTTGATTCCTCTTTAATGACTTCTACCTCTTTAGCAGTGTCTCCTGTATTTGTTTAAGTGAGTTATTAAAGCCCTTCTTGATGTCTTCTACCAGCATCATGAGATATGATTTTAAATCTGAGTCTTGCTTTTCGGGTGTGTTGGGGTATCCAGGACTGGCTGAGGTCAGAGTGCTGGGTTCTAATGATAGTGAGTAGTCTTGGTTTCTGTTAGTAAGATTCTTACATTTGCCTTTCACCATCTGGTAATCTCTAGAGTTAGTTTTTATAATTGTCTCTGGTTGGAGCTTGTTCCTCCTGTGATTCTGTTAACCTCTGTCAGCAGACCTGCGGTTCTAGATCTCTACTGAGTCTCAGTGGTCAGAGTACTCTCTGCAGGCAAGCTCTCTTCTTGCAGTGAAGGTGCACAGATATCTGGCATTTGGACCTGCCTCCTGGCTGAAGATGAAGGCCCGAAACAGGTCTGTACCAGAAGATGTGTTTCATTTGCAGTCTGCATGCTCACCTGCACGGACTGATCTCAGAGGGACAAGGGACACAAGATGGCTCTCTCACCTGCTCTGGTGGTCAGAGCCCTCCTGGGCAGTCACCTCTCCTCTGGCAGGTAAGGTTCCTGGATGTCTGGTGCCCGAAAAGTGTTCTGTCCCAGAAGCTATGTCGCTTCTGTAGTCCACACTCTCACCTGAGCAGACTAGTCTTTGAGGGACCCAGAACCCAAGAAGGCTCCCTCACCTGCTCTGAAAGAGCCATCCGGAGCGGACACCTCTCCTCTGGTGGGGAAGGTTCCCGGATGTCTGCAGCCCAAAACGGGGTCTGTCCTAGAAGCTCTGTCACTTCTGCCTGTCCCAGAAGCTGTGTTTCTTCTGCAGTCTGCTCGCTCACCCTTTGCAGTCCATGAGGGGAGTTGAGTTATAAATGGTTCTGAATTGCCATGTGGGTGCTGAGAATTGAACCCAGGTCCCCTAGAAAAGCAGCCAGTGCTACCTGTTCTCTCCAGTCCCATTCCTCCCCTATTGAATGGTGATGTTTTCTCAGTTGTTTAGTATATAGGAGTTTATCAAAAGGATTCTGGCCTTCTTTTGGAGAATTGATCTGTATGTAAGTATTTCCACTGTGTAGTATGGTTAAAGAATAGCCAGGAGCCTTCTGTGTCTGGCTTGTTGTCTGAATAAAAGTTCTAAACTAAATGCTGGATTTAACCCAACAGTCCCTAATCATCCTAATATTTCTCAAGTTTCTTCAACTTCATCTTTTACATAAAGAACACATTTTCATGTGCTGTTTTTTTCCTATTCTCATTATATTGTACATAGCAGAAGTTATGATAGTAAGGATGTGGATTTAAAAATGCCTCCCAGTAACATTCTGCTATGCCAATAGGTCAGTACTTTGCTCAGGCATCACTGGAGAAGCTTCCTCTTACAATAGATGGGAACTAATATGGAGAACCATAACTGGACCATGTGCAGCCGGGTGGTGGTGGTGCACACCTTTAATCCCAGCACTTGGGAGGCCGAGGCAGGTGGATTTCTGAGTTCGAGGCCAGCCTGGTCTACAGAGTGATTTCCAGGACAGTCAGGGCTATACAGAGAAACCCTGTCTCAAAAAACCAAAACCAACCAAACAAACAAACAAACTGGACCACGTGCAGAGAGTGAGAGACCTTGGAACACTCAGTCCTAAATAGGAAGTCTCCATCAAAGCCCTCCCCTCTGGGCTCAGGGAGCTATGCTAAAAAGGAGGTGGAAAGATTTTAAAAGAGAGGCCATTGAAGACACCACAGAAAGTGTCTGCCATATGCATATGACCTCACAGAATCTGTAGTAGTACACACAGGGCCTACACAGGTTCAAGTCAGATGGGCCAGCAAAGGAAACATTTGTTTTTTCCTAATGAAGTCTCACTGGATATATTGACCACACTTTTAGGGTAGGCCCATGCCCAAGAGAAAATGGTCAACATAAAATGAACTCAATGCTATTTCCATAGGCTTTTTGTCTCCATAGGCTTTTTGTCTCATATCACTTTGAGCATTATTTTTGTCTTACTGGTTTTGGTTGTACGTTATGATTTTTGATTCTATAGTTTTGTGTGTGTGTGTTTCTTTATATGAGTGTGTGTTTCTTCTGTTTTTCATTCTGCTCTTTTTCTTTTTTGTCCTTTTACTTTTGGTATTTTTTGCTTTTTGTTTGCCTTCTTGTTTTCTAAAGAGAGAAAGAAGGTATGGAGGTGGGGAGGTGGAGAATCTGGGAGGAGTCAAGAGAGGGAAAATCATGATCAGAATATACTGTATAAAATTTTTTGTTTTCTATAAAAGTATAAAAATGGAGAAAAATAGTAAGAAAAAAAGGATGTGACTTTATCTCAAGATGGCTCAATATTTTTGGACAAAATAAATACAGTAAGTACCTGGCCTCTCTCTCCTCTTATATTAGGATTCTACAATTCTGTGTAGAAATTGCAGGTACAAAGTTTGGCATGGTGGTTCACATCAATAATCCCAACATTGGGAGTTAGAGGCAGGAGAATCAGGAGTCTAATGTACTTTTTCCTATATAGTGAGTTCCAGGTTAGCTTCGGCTGCATGAGACCCTCTCTTTAAAAATGAAAGAAAAATGAATTTAAAAAGAAGAAATTATAGGTACATAGGTTAAGATGAGGATTCTGTGAGCCACAGTTTATTTTCAGCCACCCCATAGAAATTGTATTTCCATATATGGGAAACAAAATGGAAAGGTTTCATTTTGTAAGCCAATTTTATTTCATATGAATAGTCATTTACATATGTTGATAGTGAAGTGCTACTTTGGTAATTCATTCTCCTCCCTCCTATCCAATTTTAACTCCCAATCTTAAATAGTTCATAAGAGCTGATTTTTCCATTATGTTTTATACCCACAGAAAAATACAATGTATGAAAAGTGAATGCCATTATCTTTTCATTTTATAAACATAGATTTGCTTGATTGTTTTGTAGTTCATTTTATATTTTTGTATAGCAGTATCTTAAACCAAACGTCAAGGCTATTCTAGTTTCCTTTCTGGTGCTACGATTAAATATACTTACCCAAAGCAACTTGGAGTAGAAAAGGGTTTATTTTGTTGCTATTTCCACGTCACATCATATCACCGAGGGAAAGCAGGGTAAGAACTCAAGAAGAAACTTGAAGCGGAAAACGTGGAGGAATGCTGATTCCCAGCTTACTTTCTGGCACACGTAGGTTTGCTTTCTGCCAGAGTCCTTACACAGCTCAGGACCATCCTCTCAGCGAACTATGGCACTCACAATGTGTTTTCTAACCCCAATTAAAAATCAAGGTAATCCCTCAAAACCATGCCAACAGACCAATAGGATAATACATAATTGAGATACTTTTTCTCCCAGGTGATTCTAGACTGAGCTTACTTGATAATGCTAACTAAAGAGGTTATGGTACAATACCCTAGGAGTATATACAGAAATATTACGAAATTGCAGATAGACAAATTCTTGTAAGAAATGTAAAAGAGATATAATATATTACAGTTAGCCATTCAAAAACATTCAAAAGAATCATCTTTGAGATATTTTTATAATTAAAAACATGTTTAAATTTCTAAAACATTGCTTTCAGTAATTTCTTTTTCTTTTATTCTTTCTTTCTTTCTTTCTTTCTTTTTTTTTTTTTTTTTTTTTTTTTTTGGCTTTTAGAGACAGGGTTTCTCTGTATAGCCATGGCTGTCCTGGAACTCACTTTGTAGACCAGGTAGGTTGGCCTTGAACTCAGAAATCCGCCTGCCTCTGCCACCTGAGTGCTGGGATTAAAGGCGTGAGCCACCATGCCTGGCTAGTAATTTCTTATTTTTAAAGTGTCATTTTATAGTTAATTTTTACTTAAGTAAAAATTGTGTTATTGAGTTGAAATATCAACTTTACTGGGTAGACACATCCTCTAATGAATTTTGACCACTAAAATTATGCATAAAGCAAAAAAGAATTGCTAATCTGAATACTATTTAGATATTTGTGGTACACAATTTAATTAAAAACATTAGTTTACATTTGTATAACTTACCATGATTGTTAATATGTTTTATATTTGAGCCTGAAGACACTTCTAAAAACTGTGAACCTACATACTGTAGATGAAAATACTAGAAGTTACTAGGTATATGAAGTGTAACTAATATTGCTAATCCTTGAATTTGAAATTAGACATGAAGCCCACTGTTGTCGTTCCTTGAGCTCTCTTTATAGGCATACTATATTATACTTTTACACATTTTAGTGACTTTGTGATATGTCTTATAATTTTATACAGTGTCTATTTTCATATAAGTTGTAAAAGCATAATTTATGCAGCTGAGATAATTTTCTTCAGGATATATACTTGGATGAAAAAAGTTTGCTACTGAAAATAACCTTAATGTTGCTTTTAGAATTTATACATTCAAATTAAAAGCTAAGCAGTTTTAAAGCTTTAAATTGTTATGTCAAAATTTGTAGGTATCTGGTGCCTCAACAGTAATTATATTAGAACAACCAATCTTTGATACCAATATAAAAGTCTGAGCACAATCAAAGGAAATAAATAACAATACTTCGTTGGAAGGTTACAGTCAGTTATGAAATAAACTAGAAATAATATTGTTTGGGTCAAATAATTGAAAATGACTCGTATCTTCAATTCTTTTACTATTGCTGTGGTAAAGCACTTTGATAAGAGGGTAGAAGAGATGGCCCAGCAGTCAAGAATGCTTGTTCACTTGCAGAGAAGATTCTTTGGTTCCCATTACCCAGGTTGGGCAGTTCATAACTACCTGTAACTCCAGTTACGAGGGGAAGCAACTTCTTTTGGCTTCTGAGGGCACTCACACTCCAGTGTATATACACCCACACAGACACAAACATACACATGATATAAAATAAATGTTTAACCAAGATAAAATGCCTTAACATAAACAATTTAAGAGAGAGATGGTCTATTTGGGTCCACAGTTCTAGGTATAGTCAGTACATCTTGGCAGGGAGGTCAAGGCAGCAGGAACTTTAAGCAGCTGCTCATATTATATCTGCAATAAGAGGAGAATAATGAATGCGAAGTGCTTCTCAGCACCCATTCCCACTTACCTAGTCCTGGATCTCCTGTCTAGGGATTAGTATATCCACAATTAAGATTTGTATTGCCACATCAATTAACATAATCAAGATAATCCCCCACAGGAACACCCAGAGGCCTATCTTCAAGTGATTGTAATTCTGTAGATTTGACAATACTATCACAACTTGATAATTATGTTTCCATACAGGAATTTTTATAAAAATATTTAAGCATAGGAATCAAGAAATTGTCATCAGCTTCAAGTATCAACTGAATTTTGTTTCTCCTCCTGAATTTCAAATCCCATAAAATTAGGTGAATTAAATAGTTTTATGACAAGGGAAAAGCATATCTTTTCTAAGTAGAAAATGCACTTGTTAGTCAAAATTAAAAATAGTTGGGTGTGACAGTTTATGCCTATAATCCAGCACTCAGGAGGCTGGACCAGAATTGCTGTTAGTTTGAAGCTAGCCTGAACTACAATGCATTTCAGGCTAGTGTGAGCTACAGACTGAGATTAGATTTGAAAGAAAGAGAGAGAGAGAGAGAGAGAGAGAGAGAGAGAGAGAGAGAGAGAACGAGGAGGAGGAGGAGGAAGGAAGGAAGGAAGGAAGGAAGGAAGGAAGGAAGGAAGGAAGGAAAAGAAAAAATGAAAAAAGAAAAAGCTCAGAGACAACATATTGTTCTGAAAATAAACTTTCTGATTTAGGAAGCATATGGATACTCTTTCTGAAATTAGGGAGAAAAGAGTAATTGTGAAATATGTTCCGTTAGAATTGCTAGGGGGGCAGACAGTATGTTCCCAGTAAAAACTATTCCATTTTAAGGTGGTGGCCCTTATATTTTCATATTAAACAACCAATTATTTTACTGTGCCCCTACGAACGTCCCAAAATTCTTCCTCCATTCTTTCTCACCTTCTCCTCTGAGCAGGTGGTATCCCTTAGGTATGCCCCCCAACCTGCCCTGGCACTTCAAATCTCTGCAATTTTTGCCCTATTTTTAAGTTGATGTCCTTAGATTTTTTGTATCTACAGTAATTGATGCATCAGAGCTTAAGCGCACCTTTTTATTTTAATTATCTGTTTGTTCTCAGTTTTATTTTTTCTGCCTTCTTGTGTGTTACTTGAATCTTGATAATTTTATCCATATATTATTGCATCTCTCAACCTTTTTTAGAGAAGCTTTTTTTGCTGTACATGATGATTAATAAAAAGACACACAGCTGGTTAATTTGTAGAGATAATGAATTAAGAAGGAGGAGCTAGAAAGTTTATAAGAGCCAGAGATGGGCGACGTTGGCAGTAAAACAGTATTTGCAGACATGGCAGGGTCTTTGCACACTTGAACTCACAGTGGCTGTGAGTTCACAAGATCAAGGCAGCAAAATTCTCAGCAGAGATGGGGAGGGGCTCATTAAGTCCCACCTCTAGCTGAGGAGTTGGCAAAGGACAGTAATAAGGAGAGGGAGATTCAGTTTCCTCAGGAATGTATTCCTGAGAGGTTCAATGGAAGATCCTACACCATGTACATACAGGCCATACTAAGTAGATTGAGTAGATTTAAAGAAAAGAGCCCATGAAATTGGCAGGGAATGTGGTGGTTAGGGGAGTATAGGGGAGTAATTGGAAAGCAGGGAATAGTAGTAAATTTGATCAAAACATATAGTATCCATGTATGAAATTCTCAATAAAAAATAATAATAACAGCTAGGCGTGGTAGCGCACGCCTTTAATCCCAGCACTCGGGAGGCAGAGGCAGGCAGATTTCTGAGTTCGAGGCCAGCCTCGGCTACAAAGTGAGTTCCAGGATATCCAGGGCTATACAGAGAAACCCAGTCTCGACCACCCCCCCAAAAAATAATAAAAGGAAAGAGACAAAATAAAAATTCAAATGTCAGGAATTAATTAATTACAAATTAATTGTTTATTAATTACAGATTAACCTTAGGGAGACCTAATGATTCAGAAAACTGTAGTCTTTTCGAATTTGAAATTGAGCTGCTAATGCTGCTGCTGCTGATTTACTAGGACAAAGTGAATTCTCCTAGTTTATTTAGGCAAAGATTCAGTAGAACTCATTCTCTTGGGGACTATTTATGGACATCATCGATCAGATGTATTCTAAGTAGTTAAAAATTACCTAATCTGCAGTATGGTGACAGTTACTAAGTTGGATTGTCACACTTCCATAGTCAATCAGTGGGGAAGTAACAAGCACACAAGTTTATTACTTTATATGGCTGGCAATGCAAGCTCAGTTCTTCACATCTTTATTTCTAAAGGATGATACCAAATCCATTTGGTCAAATAGTAGATGACATGATGCTGTGATAGGTTAGTCTGTGGTTGATCCTTGCTTATATGTCTTTTGTGAAGATATATAATATAACCACAGTGTCATGGCAACTGTTCTATCTATAAAATCTGATGAGAGTGGATAATTTTAAAGGATGTCATTGTTCCTTAAGTGGTAAAGATGTAATCAGACAAGATTAGGTATCATTATTTGTGTCTGGGATTTAATCAGAGTAATGTAAGCGGTGATGGATAAATTGGAGAAAGGTAGTCACTCATTTTTCAGCTACCTAGATAAATTACATACATAGGGAAGCTATGAGGAAAGATAAAAGAAAAATAAACCTGTGGGAAGTTAATGTCCTGTTATGAAACCTCTCCATTCTGATGTCTAAATTCTTTCCCCATTTCAAACCAGACCATAAATGATATCTAAATTGACAACACCACCAGTTCCTATCTGTGGCCCTCTTATAATTTTTCACTTCTTTCTACCTGAAGTTATTTGTTCATTAAGCTGTTATGACATGGCATACTCCTCGTTTCTTCTTCCTTTCTCCGTCCTTCCCTTCTTCCCTCCTTCCCTCCCTCCCTCCCTCCCTCTCTCCCTCCCCATTCTCCTTCTTATTTACCCATACAGCTTGTTTCCACTACCTCATATAAATTTCTCATCAACTGTCTCAGATTCCTCATATTTAGAAAAATGAGTAATATCCGAGATTATCTTCACTTCTCAAGTCAGCTCCTTTTGTTTTAAATGATTTATGTAAGAGAAATAATTTATCTATTCACCCAAGTTAGAATTCTGAAACCATTCTTGATATCGCCCCTTTTCTAACGTCTCATGCACTTAATCAAATTCTGAATAATTATTCTATTAATCCTTTCTTCTAGATAACTACCTCCATTGCTCTATTTCTGACCTGATGCATTCCTTTACTGGCCTATTGCTACATTGTTTGAATTGATACTCTTCTATCCTGCCCTTTCAAATCCATATTCTCCCTTGCTCACTGAGTAGTCTATATAGAACACAAACATCTCTAAGTCACCTAATCTTTAAATTGATGTATCTTAATTTATTTTCCCCATTATCTTGCTATTGCCCTCCATTTCTACTTCATCTCCTGTCACTTTTTGCTTTTCTTTAATATCCACTACCCAAGGACCTATATAGAATGCTAGGTAATCTTGGTCACAGTTTGTTTAAAAGTCTTTTTCTGCATTGTTGTTTAACTGCCATCATTTAAGGTCCAAATTGAGCATTCAGCCCTCCATGTAGTCTTCTTTATAGCTGTTAAACTCTTCTCTCTACATAGCAGTTAACCTCTCCTCTTTGCATAGCTGTGGGCATATCTATCTTTGTACTTATCACATTATCCTATTAAATGAATTGTAAATGTTCAGTTTCCCCTACCAACGTATCAGTATCCTGGCCATTTGCATATATAAAATTAAGATAATTTTTTTTCTCATCAAAGGTTATATAATTTGAGCCAGCATTTTTGATAGTGCTCAAAAATGTTGAATAGCAAATTTATATGTCCTTCACTAATGTCTGCCAAGTACATTAGATACTTCCCTGGTGGGCAAGGGCTTTATGTATTAAGAAAACTAATCTTGGTGGGCTCTGGGGTTTTTGTTAGATTGTGATTAATACAGCTGGGGACAGCATTGGAAAGAGCCCTTAAACACCTCCACTGGGACAACTGAAACTCAGGCCAATTTCTCTTCACTTAGAAAGGATTGCTGTAAATCTTGGTTGAAAAGGACATGACTTGATTTAATACAGCTTAGCTTGGAGGCACAACAACAAAGAAATGATTCTACTAATTGAATTATTGTCTCTTGGTGCTCTTTCTCCCCCATTAAATCTAAAGGGAGATATGGCCTGGAGAAGTGTATTGAGGCCTATTTACAATTAAGGTTACTTCATATATGATTCTTGGGCGACTGGGAACTTAGGTAGCTATCAGAGAGACTTTTTTCTTAATTGATAGCTGTTAGGTGAGTTATACTGGAAGTAACATTATCCCAGAAATTTCACTAAGCTTTCTCTGGAATAAGATTTTTACATTATTCTTGGGAACCTCTAGTCCTTTCATTTATTGTTATTAATTTTATCAGAATTGTTGAAGTTTTTATGATCAAGGGGGAGAGTATGAGCCAGCCTAAATAATACACCTGCTTTTGATATTATAGGTACTGTCTATGATAAACTGATAAAAAAGGGGAGGCTCTTATTTTCTCTATTTTAAGATATGAGATATCTTATAGTTGTTCCCTCCATGTTTTAGTGATCAGTATTATTCAAAAGAAAAAGACTAAAGGGATAAATTCACACAAGAAAACATTGCTTATTAAGAAAGCAAGACACTGGGGCATGATAGTGCATACCTGTAATCTCAGCACTTGGGAGTCTGATGTAGGAGACGTGAAGAGTTCAAAGCCACCTTGGACTACAGAGCTACTTTCAGATAAGTAAATTTTTAGATAAGTAAAAGATTAAAGTATATCTTGTAATACAATGTATCTTTGCAAAATAAGTGGTAAGCAAAAGTCCATATCCCTATAAGCCCAATTTGGAATACATTTATGTTAGTTCTCTCTTTGGCTCCAAAGAGACAAAGCTTAAAAGTCCTTCCTTTAGTGGAAGACTCCCATCCTAGCTGATAGAATTCCTAAAAATAAGATCCAGTTAGAGGACTATGTGTAAATTCTTCATCTAAAGCCAGTTAAGAGCACATTACACTCTAAAATCTTAACAGAGGGTATGTTGGTTAAGGGATTTTCATTTTTATTTTGAAATCTATAGGGACAAAGCATCAACCAGTGTCACAAATTGGATTGACATCACTAAAAAAGATTATTTCAAGTGATTCATTTTGATATGGTTGCAAATATCTCAAAAAGTATAGATACAATTAACTTAATTAATGTAATATTTCTACTCTGCTTGAATTTAAAAAAGAATCTGAGGCTCTTTCCAAAGGTTCATAGTTTGGCTTTTAAATCTAGCCTGTGGAAGAATTGTGATGTCATACTAATTGGTTCATTATATTTTTGTATATATTTACGACAACATTCTTTACTCCTAATCTTTAAAAATTGTATTGTATACTAAGAAAAGGCAATATTAAGTTGACGAGGCTTTTATAGAGTAACATTATACTATACTTACAAAAAATGGGGCAAGATGTTAAATTCTGAATAAGAGGCAGACTACATGAATGGTAGCTTATTTAAACAGTTGGGGAAAGAAAAATACCACAAAGATTCAGCTGAGTCATCTGTAGTTAAAGAATAAAAGAATAAGAGCAGTGATGACTTAATCCTTTCTTTTCTCTCCCCTGCCCAAGTCAAGGATGCAGAAAGTGAAGAGCCTGTTATGTTTTGAAGAGATTGAAACAATTTCTGCTGATTAGATTGTCAAAGTCAAATGCTATATTTTATTGGTGATCCTAAGTGAGGAGAATTTAAGAAAAATGCTTAAGGCCATGGTACACTCTGTTAAACAATAGGAATCTATACTCACAGTTTGGTTCATTCTTAGATTTATATTTAGTTTTAGTCATTTTACATGATTGGACAAAACAAAACAAAACAAAAAAAGCCTAACTGTAACACAAATTGGAGGGGACTATGTACTCCCTCAATCTAATATAGGGTCTTCCTCAAAATTCTCTTTTATTTCTCTATAATATTACTTTCTCATTTTCTTTTACAGTGGTCTTGTCACATAATTTTAATTAATTTATCTTTCCTTATCTATATTCTCTCTCCATCTTCCCTACACACCCTATCTATCTATCTATCTATCTATCTATCTATCTATCTGTCTGTCTGTCTGTCTGTCTGTCTATCTATCTATCTATCTATCTATCTATCTATCTATCATCTGTCTATATGACTACACCCTGGCCTGAGACATTTGTCTTGATATCCAGCTCATCAGACAAGTGATACTTTAATTTTCACTTGCTTGCATTATGATTTACAGTATAGTTGCTTGTCATAGAAGGCCAGGCCCGCATCTTGCTGTTGCAGCCATATTTGGTCATGTCCTATATTCTCACCATTTCTGGTTAGATAGGGATCAGAGAAATTCATGGTGTGTCTCAGACTTCTTTTTGGTTAACAATTTGATGATGTCCATCCAGGAGATCTTCAACGGACCTCCCATTCACAACAACTGTCCATTTAATGACACTGATACAAACCTTTTGGCTTGTTTTCCAAGTTGAAATTCTGAAATGAACTTGCTGTTACAATCATACATACTAATTTATTTAACATGTGTAATTTATGTAACTATGTGTAATAGATCTAGGGAATAGGATGTAATGGCTAAAGTCTCAGCTGTAAGATGTAGCTAACAGTCGAGCTAGTTTGAGGCTAGAATAAAACAAAGTGATTAGCACTTTGCTTAATAAAATGTGTGTTATTACTAGTAATATTTTAATACCATTACTTGTTTTATAATCTAAATTTCTAAATTTGTAATCTAAATTTCTTTTTAAAAAAGATTTGTTTCATTTATTTTACCTGCATGTATGACTGTGTGAGAGTATCAGAACCCCTGGAACTGGAGTTACAGATAGTCGTGAGCTGCTATATGGAAGCTGGGAATTGAACTCAGGTCCTCTCAAAGAGCAGTCAGTGCTCTTAACCGCTGAGCCACCTCTCCAGTCCCCAGTAAATTTCTTTTTAAAATTTTATTTGTATATTTTGGAGTTTGGGTTATTAGTAAACAAGTCTGAACACAAGCTTCTTAAATGGTATTTGTTTGTAGCACTAGCATAAAAACATCAGTGTGTTATCTACTCCTGTTTTGCCTTCTCCTGTGTTGGGGGAGAACTTGCCAAGCCATGCCAACTGAAGAAAGTGGTGTTCTGTATCTTATAAACTTGAGTTAGACAAAATGGGTACCGAAGGAACTGACATGATTTATTGACATTATTGAAATGATTATAGAAATAAAAGAAGTTGCTTGTTTACTCAATGTGACTGTTTAAGAATTATACCGAGGGGGGAAAAAAAACAAACCAGCTATAATGGTGGTAGAGCTTGCTACTAGACGCTCTAGAATTGTCATTGAAAGTGAAGCCTCATTTAGGCAAAATGTGTATTTCTAAACGTTGCATAGAAGCATGCATAGGTTTTTTGAAGCAAACAATATGTGAAACATTATGTTTGCAATTTGTCACTAACTTTAAGTCCTGTTATTACTCTTCCGTTCTTATATAAGAACGACTGAACACAAAATGACATCATGTAAAATAGATGTCGGGGACCTTGTGTTGAAGGAGGTGGCCGACAACTGAAGCAGAGCCTGGGAAGAGGCACGTGTGGGTTCTGGAGGCTGGAGCCTCTTGCAGTTGACATCTCTGACTTCCCGGGTTCCTTTTATCACCCAGGGTAGATCCGACAGCACGAGCCATCTAGTCTCCTATGGGCGTCTCTGGCTAGATCCTGACTCCCATCTGCGGAAGCCCACATCCCGTGTTCTCCGCAGGGTCCGGAGGAGTCACCTCGGGAGCCAACTCAGCAGCCGCGAGGGCGACAGAGAGAACAGTCAGGACTCCCATTGTCACCCCAGCAGTTCTGCGGCGTCCCCTCCCCCCTGGTGGCGAGGAGAGCTTGGGACAGGGGTGCTATAGTACCCTCCTCCGCCACCCCGGGTTGTCCGTTCAACTGGTGGGGCGACCCGTCTCGCTGACTCTCCTGGAAGGCCACTGGGAGCCACTCTCCTGCCGCCGCCGCACCTGACTGCCTAACTGACCCCGGGGCTGGGCGAGCCTCCAGCTGCAGCGGCTGGCTCCGGGGCTCCAGGCGCTGCCGCACACGCCCTCCCGGCGCGGCTCCGGCCGAGTGCGACCCCCGGGGCGGGAAGGCGGGAGCGCGAGCAGCCCACACCTGGCCCGCGAGTCTGCTAGAAGTCGGGCGGCGGCCACGCGCGCTGGCCCACGCACGCGCACAGGGCTCGCGCGCACCGGCTGCCGGCCCTGGGGGCGGGACCGCGCGGCGGCGAGCGGGGCGGGGGGCTCGTGGAGCGCGCGCCCCGCACCCGAGGGCTGCGGAGAGATATTTTGGGTGGCAGGAGGCCCCTCGTCATTTCCGCCGGGCGGCTCGTCGTGCCGGGGGCTCCACTCCCGCGCGCCAGGCGAGCGAGCGGGCAAGTTGGCTGCGACCGTGCGCCGGCGCCTCTTCCTTTCCCCGCCGCGACCTCGGCGGCTCGAGCCATGCACTGAAGCCCCTCGGGACGCTCACCCCGGGCTGAGCCGCGGACGCCGCAGCTGCGGCTGCCGCCTGGGCTGGGACCTAGCCGACCCCGGCGTCTTACCCCGGCCAGCTGGCCGGCCGTCGCCGCTCCCACCGCAGCCACCTCCGACGCTCCAGCCTTGGGACCGAAACACAAAAGCCACCCTCTCCGCGCCGCCCACCGCGGGAGGCTGCGGCCGGCCACCGACCCCACCTGAGGGCGCAGCGGGCTGCGGACTTGGCTTTCTGTCCGAGCTCCGCGTCCCACGCGGCACCGACCCCGCCGCCCATGGCTCTGATAATGGAACCGGTGAGCAAATGGTCTCCGAGTCAAGTAGTGGACTGGATGAAAGGTAATGCCCTCTGTGGGGAGAGCGAGGCGACACTGGGGCGCAGGGTCCCGGTACGAGGGAGGGGTGCCCGCTAGGGCATAACACGTCCTGGGAGCTTCCAACCAACTGCTGAGGGTCCTCCCTGGGGATGGACAGGGGTCCTCTGGCTCTGGCAGGGGCCCGGGGACCCTAGACTTCTTTTGTCTTCAGCTGGAGGGGCGCGGGGAGCAAGAGGGCGGCGGGCGCCACCTGGTTGAAGCTGGAAGCAGGGCGGTGGAATCCCCGCGCAGCTTCCCCGCTTCCCGCTTCCCTCGACGCCTTCGGGTTGAGAGGACGCGGCGACCCTGTTTCCAGGCTAAGGGAGGAGCCCGTGGGACCTATTCTCGTGGCTGCCCCTTCACCAGCCCCTTTGTTCCTGGAAACCCGAGGCCCCTTCTAGGTCTCGCCCTGCCAAGTGCCTTCCCCAGCGCCAACTCTCCTGGCAACTTTTAAGCCCGCATAATGGGGTCAGGATGCAGTCGCTCCAGTTGGAAGGTGGGAACCCCCTCCTCCATGCTGGGCTGAGGATGATCGGGAAGGGAGCGAGCTACTTTAGGGTAACATGCTTCCCTTAGGGCAGCATCCAAGCTAATATATGTGGGATCCCTCCTGTGCACCCCAGCATGTCCTTTGCTTTCCTAGGTTGAGGTCTGCGGTGGCTTTAAACCTCTCGCGGCTTCTTGTTAAGGGTCCAACATTGGGTTTAAAGTGATGCGCATTCAAGTATTCTCCTTTCTTCCATATTGAAGGCTCCCCCACACACACACCCGACAATTTCTAATGACCAGTTTCAAACCTTAGCCCTCCTCCTAGACGCAAATGTGGGCTTTTTCTCTAGTCTCCTGGCTTTCCTGTCTCACTATCTCCCTCTGTTGTCTGAGTTGAGGGGCTTGTTGGGGACCTCTCCAGTCATCCCCAGACTGAACTCTGCAAAGGGGATGCTTACATTGAAATAAAAGATTCTTGGACATGCTTGGAAAATATGAGAGTTTTGCTTGAGGTCGTACCCGAGCAGGCAAACTTAAGATATTCTTCAAGCCTTATCTGTGAAAATGCCCCTTTCAAAGAGGAAGGAGCCCCTTTCCTAAGGCTTGCTTAGCAGTCAGACTTTCTAAGCTCTATATACTCAAAGATGGAAGGGATTGAAGGTAGTAGGGAGAAATAAATTCTCCCCGAATCTTTCCCCCACCATTTCGGACATTTGCCTATTCTTCTAGGGTTTCTCTTTATGTGTTTTGCTTCCTTTTCTCCCTGATTTGCCCTGTTACTTCTCACTTACTTTGATTTTCTCATCTCATATGTAAGAAAAATGCTTTGTAACTGCGAAGCACACTGTAAGTGCAAGTGAATTGAATTAAACCTAATTCATTATTTATCCACTGCCCCTTGTGTGCAGTGCATTGGTTGCCATGGGGGTTATAAAGATGACTAAGACAAAGTCTAACAGTGCCTCATCTTTTCTGCTGCTTGTTCTCTTTCCATATTTGCTATTAAAATTCCAGCTTCCTGGATTCACACACACGCGCACACACACACACACACACACACACACACACACACACACGCCTCAGGAAAATTCTGTCTTTTCAGTTTCTTAGTCATGGATGACAGAGTAGTCACAGGAAGTAAGAATGTTGAATTAAAACGCTTTCTTTGAATTTCTCTGAAAGGTGAGTTTAGTTTGGGTCTGTTGCTGCAACAACATTCAGACTTATGGTGTCTTGGCTTCATGGGATTGCCTTCTAGAAATTCCCATGATGCCTGTAATGAGCACTGCATACTCCATCTTCTTTACCTCGTACCCAGTTACATGCTTGCGGCTTCCTTTCTCTCCACTGTTTTAGGTTCCCTGAAGCAAGCACAGCATATGATGTCCTTTAAAAATCTCTCCAGTGCAAAATGTAGTTTCTTTGAACTTTGGAAAAGATTATTTCCTGTAATTTTAACTTTACATGATATTTAAGTTGAATAACTTGTTTTTTGTACCTGTTGGTGACACATTTTATAGTTACCTAAGAAGATCAGTTAGGTAACCAAGATAGAATTTACATGCCTTTGTAGAACAAAAGACTGAATAAGACTAGGAGAGTATCTGCTTTAATTATCAAGTTCAGGTCCCAGTTAGCTGCTTAGTCCTAAACTGCTTATTGTTAAATTTTCTGTGATAGTCATATACATTTCAGATCCTATCAGAAAATGAGATTTCTAAAAATAGTTGGAGGAGATGAGAATTTCCTCAACTTGCTCTTTATAGTGTTACCTTAGTTAATTTTCTCTACTATTTTTCCCAGTAAACTTTAAAAAATGACATTTAAAAGATAGTTTTTCACTTTCCTCAGTAACAGAAATGTTGGAAAGACGACTACCAATTTAGCCTATAGCTTTGAGTTGATTAGACCTTGCTTAATGATTTTTAAATATATAGTGTTATAAAGTCAGTATTAAGGCATGAACAACATTTTATTGTTTGTTTGTTTGAAAAGGGATATCATATAGTACAGATTGGCCTTGAACTTCCTGTATAGCCAGTCATGACCTAGGATTTTGGATCCTGCTTTGTCCACTACCCCAGAATTGGGATTACAGGTATAAGCCACCACTCCTGGTTTTATACAGTGGTTGGGATCGAACTCAGGGCTTCTAGCATATTATCATGTTTCCTATAAGCATCAAGTGAGCCACATCCCCAGACCCTAAAACATGAGTAAGGCTCCTGAATAGTTGTAGCATTCTAGTTCTTCAGAGTGTGTTATTTGTATGACACCTTCATCATCCTTAATATTTATAGGTTTCAGCTACAGTGAAAGTATAGCTACCTATACTGTTTTAGTAAGGCACATACTTTATTATTTCTAGACTTTTTTTATTTACCAGGTAGAAAAATGCAATTAGATCATATGATTATGATTTCATGAAATTTCTAGAAATTATATAGAGACTAAGTCCTCAAAGGATGAAATGAAGGATAAAAATAAATTTATTGGGCTTTCATAGTGTGTATTCAAGACTCGTTTAATGAAGGACCATTAATGTGGCAATTAATGATCTATTTATTGAAATATATTTGAAGGAGATACTGATATAAAATGTGTATATGATTAGCAAAGATATAAGCTGCTCATACACTCTTTGTAAATGCAACACTGTTCAGTTTTTTTGTTTGTTTTGGTTTGGTTTTTGGTTTATTTTTGCTAGCAATGTTTATTTGATATGGCACATTGTCATTGTTAGTTGCAGTAAATGTACAATACATGATCCATTTATGAGTCACTAAAATAAGGATTTCTATTCCAGATTATTTTGATAGTAGTTTTGAATATTTGGTGATAGCTCATAAACTTTTACACTAATTAAAGATTAAATATATAAATTACTTTTGGAGAAAATATACACAGCCTGTATTTTTTTTTTAGTACTTTAAACCAGCATTCAAGTGGAAAGCATGTTCAATCATCTTATAGTTTTGATAATCTTAAAACATCTTTCAAAACCAGCAAAGGCAAGTAAGTTATTGAGAAAAGTCATAGATGATAATGTAAACCAATAACTAATTTGTCACTAAGCCTATTATTCTAGAATATTATTTCTCAGTTCCTGTTTATTTGAAAATCCTGGAAATATGTCATAATCTGTGAGTCTCTAAAATATAATAAAAACCTCTGAACACTTCAGTGTTCCTCTTATTATTTTTATTATTAAATTTTCTTGTTCATCTTATACCAAATAATTCCACTCTTCCTTTCATAAGTTTTTGAGCTTAGAGACTAATGCAAACTATCCACATGATCAAGATAATTATTTTCCAGGACTATTTATTTCCCTCTGTGGCATTCTTCAATTGAGTTTTAATCTCTTTCTGGGTTAAATAAAATGACTATCATCTGCAGAGTGAAGCAGACCTACTTCTGCTGGTGTTTTTTTATGATCTCTGGGACTTAATGCTAATCAATCTTACAGAATTATGATCCCTTTAAAAAACTCTAAATTTTAAAATAGTTTTTAACCTATTCCACAATCAGCTGCTCTACTCTTTCTTGCTCATAATAATCCATTTTGTTCAAGAAGCAGTCTCTGACTTCTGATTTCTATACTAATGACTCAGCCATCTTGAGGATAGAAAATGAAATTCCTTCTTTTAGGTATTAAAAAAAAAAACCCGTAATGTTTTAAATACAGTCCCATAATGAGAGAAAGGTAGTGATTACATGTCTATTCAGTGTAAATGTGAGGCGATGTAGAAGAGACTATGTCTGAGAAGACAAATTTGGACAGGTGGTTAATAATTATTTTTCTTCCCTCATAGGATATCAGAGCTTAGGTTGAAATGTATCTTAATTTTATAAAGGAAATTGTCAAAATTTTGGGTTGAATTGAGGCAAAGAAATCAGAAATATTTGTTTACGAACATGGAACTGCACATGATGTTAGAGAAAGATGTTAAACTTAATTGATCACATTGTCTATATCACTTTTGGGAAAAATCGATATTTTGTCAAATACACGGTGACTAGATGGGCACGGCAGCCATCTACTCTGGATTTGACAGGTTTTTTTCTAATGGGGAATTTTGTTATTTCATGTAAAGAAGATATTTATCTTCTGGTATATGTGTAGTTCACAAGAATCATTTGATTTATAGTGCCATTGACATTTGATTTCTAATACTGGCAATTTATTCCTGACTAGGAAGAAAGCAACTCCTTATATTCTTATATTCTTATATTCTTATTATCTTATATTCTTATATTCTGTTCCTGGAGGATCATTTACTACTCAGTGCACCTGCATGGAAAGTGTTTTAATGGAGTTTCACAATTATTCTCTGCTTTAAAGACATTTTCTTCTATAAGAGACAGCAATGCTATTAAAAAACAAAAAGAAACAAAAAACAAAAAGGTTTTCCAGGGAAAAGACAGGAACCAGCTAATCCACTTAGAACATGCTTAAAAATTCGTGTTATGCATGCAAACACCAATTTTAAAAAGATGATAGATTTGTGAACCAAGAGAGGATCTAAGGGGAGAGTGGGGTTATAGCAACCATTTGAATTATTTAATTAAGTTATATTCTAAAAGAAATGTATCTTAATGTAGGAGGCACATCAAGAGATTTTAGAGGTGCAATAGCGGTGTTAACTGAAAGAGTTTATCTGGCTTTGTCTGGTTGAAGTGGGAAAAGTGGGTAGGGGAGGGAAAGTGAGGGAGGAGTGTGAGTAGGTGACAAAAAGTACAAGAACAAATCTGCATATGAGCAAGACAATAAAACTCTCCTCATGTCCTGAGTTTAAATAAATACCACATTCTAAAACTTTGGCTGCCAAAAATCAGCCCACAAAGAATGTGTATTGAATTGGTACAGCTGTTTAAAATCTGTTTCTGAGGAATAATCTAGAAATAATGTTAAAGTAGTTATTTTGAAGATTAATTACATCATTAACATTATGTTTGATATTTAGAATTTTACTGATCCAAATCCTTCTGTGAAGAATGAAACTAGGCTTTTGAATATCAGTACTGTTCGTAAAGCAATGTTAAATTATCATTTTCACCTATAGGAGCACAATCCCGGATTAGAGCTTAATTTGTTCCTAATGACTTTTAGCTTTCAATATAATTTCTTAACAGTACATCACACGTCAGGCTTATTTTGAAAGATGCAGTGTTCATTTTTGTAGTGTGGTAGAAGGCTAGTGTATCTGAACTAATGTAAAGGAGACAATAGAGAGCAAGTAATTTAAAAAAAAGTGGAGTATAAAACTTTTTTTCATGATTTTCATAGTTATTTAGTGTCTCAAAACAGGAAATATAGTCCCAAATACAGAACCATTGTGTTGTCCAACATCCAGTGAGTGAGAACACAGTTTTCACGAGTAGCATAGGTCTGTGCTTTTGAAAATGGTGTATTTCTCAGGCAAATCATCAAAAGCCGAATAGTTCATTTAAAAGAAAAACTTAAATATTATTTTAAATTCAAACAAGTATATACCCATGATACAGAAAACAAAATGGATGATTTTAAAGAATTTTAGGCTTTGCAGCAGGCTGTTTAAAGCTACATTTCTCAGATCTCGTTGGTGTATGAGTTCACTCTATTCAGCAATTTTGGAGATGTCAGTAGAAAAGTTTGAAAACTGGCTCTAGAAAAAGTAAATTTAATGCACTATGTGTTTCTCTTTTCTACTATCATTACAGAGGGCAAACTTTGACCTTTTTCTTTTAAGGTCCTGATAATTATAGTATCTTCATTTGGTGTGATCCATAAAGCTTAAGGCTCAATGAACTCCTTAAGAATGAGTCGTAACTAATCGTATCCTCTCACTCTCCCTTCCCTTGGTGGTTTTTAAAATGGTTTTCATTGTTTAAGGCTAAAGTTCAAAGTCCATAATGTGACCTGTGAGACCCTGAT
The DNA here is from genome assembly GCF_000001635.26 of Mus musculus. Lineage (NCBI taxonomy): Eukaryota > Metazoa > Chordata > Mammalia > Rodentia > Muridae > Mus > Mus musculus. The sequence continues at coordinate 158,036,353 of NC_000086.7, read as the reverse complement.
GAAGGTTTTGTGAGGTAAGGCTCATGACAGACACCAGACACTGGATACCTTAGCCCTTTTTGTTTGCCCACAGCTAGGCCTTTGTACTTTATATGTATTTGATTCTTTCCTTCACTTTATTAAGTTCTATTGATTCTTCACATCAGAAAAGTCTTCTCATCTTCCCCAAAACTCATAAGAATCCTTAGCTGTATGTTCTTGTAGTACAGCCTACATCTCTTATGTCCCACTTGCCATTTTTACTTTATCATTCATTTGTATGATTATCTAACTGATGTCTAACTGTTGTACTAATTGATGGCAGGGTCCCTATCTATTTTATGTAACAATGATATAAAACAGTATGTGGTAATACATACAATCAGAAAATATTTGTTGAGTTAAGGAATAAATACATTTATTTTCAGGTTACTGATCTGCCAGCCAATCTGCTTTACTAGATGACAAGGCATGTACATAAAGTCTCTTATCATGTTTGAATAGACACTTCATTGCCAACGTGCATGCTGTATGCCAGAATATAAATTAAGAGAGGATTATATTATCTATACTTCTTAGTTGTGTTGACGCTACCCAATTTACAGTTCTAAATCATGGCTTAGAATTGTTTTGTTAACAAATATTAATAATTTCAATGAGTGAATGGATGACACTGGTGTTTATGCCATAGGTATTACAAATATGACACAGCTCTTATTTTCTAATTTAAATAGACTAGTACTATATACAAACACCTATAAACAAATACTTAGTTTAACAATTAAAATAAACCTTTTCTAAACATTTCTTTTTCTTCAGTCAAATATCTTGATTATTTCACCATTTTATATTTCAGAAGGAACTCTATATTTGAGAGCATATGGGAGACTGTTAGAGGTATAGAATCTGTTTGGGTTTTTAATTTCCATATAAGGGCTTAATAATAGTTTATACAATATAATTAAATATATTTTTCCATAGTGAAAATACAATTGGCTTAACTAAGGAAATAATTGGAAAAAAAACTCCATTTAATTAAACATATTATTATCACTTATTTTAATGTAGAACTTATATTTTATTATTAGAAATTAATATACTTAAGATAATTTTAAATTTATATTTTTTATAATTTTCTATCTTTTCTCCTGTGTTTGATAAAAATAATTTTAATATTTTAAACTATATGTAAGTGTATTTTGTTTAACATTTGGAGGCTATTTTGTAAGAACATATGTAGAAGACTCAATATAAAATATTGCTTGTTGAATGAATGAGTACCATGTAGATTTCTTGAGAGTAATGTGCTACTAGATAGACACTACTAGAGAGTTTCCTAATAAAATATTTCTCCTCTCAATTTAAAGATGGTAATGCATACGTTACCATAACTGAATTCTTAAGACCTTGACATAGGCATGCTAACTTTTTGCTTGTTTTTGTTAAGACCCAATATTCATACAATATATTTTGATTATACTGTTCCATCCTCCAACCATTCGCAGTTCTTCCCTGCCTTCCCATCCATCCAACTCCATGCATTTTCTTTCTCTTTCTTTAGAAAATAGGCACACACACACACACACACACAACATTGCAGAAAAACCACAAGAAACATATGCACACAACCCCAAAACAACAAAATAAAAAAACAAACCCCCTAAATACACAAAATCGGAAAGCATAATATTCATGCAAAAGCCTAGTAAGACAAAAGAACACCCAAAGAAAGCAATATGAGGCAAAAAGTCTATAAAAATCCCATTGAGTTCAATTGTGTTGGCCATCTACTGCTGGTCACAGGGCCTACCCATGTGTGCTTAATATACCCAGTGAGACTCCATTGGAGAAAACTAATTTTTCCTTTGGCAAGCAGATGTCAACTGCAGATAGCTTCTTGGTTAGGGATGGGAGCCCATGCCTACCTCCCCCTCTCAGTTTTGGGACCCCATCTGCATTGAATCTGTAAAGGCCCCATGTGTGTTGCCACAGTCTCTGGGAGTTCATACGGGCATCAGTCCTGTTTCCCTGGTGTCATCCATAATGTTGCAGATAATTTTTGCAGAACTATGATTTGCACTTGGATCTCAACTCTACTTACAAGCAAGCATGCACTCACTGTGATAGAAAATTTAAAGCTTTAAAGATGTATTTCTTTTTGATTTTTATTGAAATTATAACAAAGCTAATATAGGTTTGCATTATCTTCCTCATTTTTATTAAGATTTATCAATACTTTCAGTGATTTACTAAAATTTAAATTTAGTAGCATTTATGTTCATCTGTGTAATATTTGGCACAGTATAAAATTTTCAAAAGCTAAGTATTAAGTAAACTAAAACTTACTTAAACATTAATGCAGCTGAAAATATACATTTCTGTTGTATGTTTACTTGACATAAATGTTTTTAGACATTACTCTTCTCCAGATAGATTGGATAATCTTTGGATATAGTGATACCTAGGAATATATTATGTTTGTTGCCTTTTAGAATATTGCTCAATAACCTATTTTGTTATTTGCTTGAACTTTTAATTTTGTTCAATAAGCATCTGTTATTTCAAAAACATTTTACAACATGTTTTCCCAAATAATACCTACAAGTCAATAGAAGTCTAGCTGAAATCCGGATCTTACTTTCTTATTGTTTATTAGTAGCACAGTTGTGCAATTTATTATAAGCAGCAATAACATTAATCCTTCCATTTATATTTAAGTGAATAAAAGATTTCTTGGCTATGATTTGAGGAAGAGAGGAGGGGGAGGAGAAAAGGGGGCAGGATCAGGTATTGGAAAGGAGAGGAGAGAAGTACAGAGGGTCAGGATATCGAATAGAGATATGTAGCAGTGGAGGGTGGGAAACTGGGAGCAACCACTAGAAAGTCCCAGACTCCAGGGAAGCGATAAACTCCCAGGACCCAAAGAAGATAACATTAGCAAAAATATCCAACAAAGGGGAGATAGAACCTGTAGAGACCACCTCTAGTAGATAGGCACGGCCTCCAGTTGAAGGATTGAGCTTTCCACTCATCTCAAATATTTTAAACCAGTATTGTTCCTCTCTAAAGGAAACGCAGAGACTGAAGGAAAGGCTAAAACTGTCCCACTTAGGAATCCATCCTACCTGCAAACACCAAACCCAAACATTATTGCTGATGCTTGCTGACAGGAGTGCTTGCTGACAGGAGCCCAGTATGACTGTTCCCTGAGAGGTTCTACCAGCACCTGACGAATACAGATGCAGATACAGCCAACCGTTAGACTGAGCCTAGGACCCCAATGGAAGAGCTAGGGGAAGGACTGAAGGAGCTGAAGGGCATGACAACCCCATAGAAAGAACAACAATATCAACAACCGTACCACCTAGAGCTCCCAGAGACTAAACCACCAACCAAAGAGTACACATGGAGGTTCCCATGGCTCCAGCTGCATATGTAGCAGTGGATGACCTTATCTGGCATCAATGGGAGGAGAGGCCCTTGGTCCTGGGGAGGCTTGGTGCCCCAGTGTAGGGGGATGATAGAGCAGTGAGGCAGGAGTGAATGAGTGGGTGAAGGAGCACCCTCATAGAGGCAAAGGGGAGGGGGAAGAAAGGGGATGGGATGGATGGAGACTTTGTGGAGGGGAAACTGGGAAGGGGGATATCATTTGAAATGTAAATGAATAAAATGATTAATAAAAAAGAAATACTTAGAGATGTGGTCTCCATCCATCACTACTATTATTCAATATTTATTAATTTTTAAAATGGTAGCTAAGGTTTCTCAGAATGAGCTTATTTATTGATTTCTTATTCCCATTTTCAAAACGAACTGAAAATATGAAGAGTCATACGTTTTAGACTTTGTTTACCAAAAATTATCATATAATTTGTTTTCTAATGAGATGGTTATAATTATCATGTAATCAATTAAAAATATTTTAAATAGTGGCCTTAAATAATTCTGAATGGAGCCAGGCGTGGTGGCGCACGCCTTTAATCCCAGCACTTGGGAGGCAGAGGCAGGCGGATTTCTGAGTTCGAGGCCAGCCTGGTCTACAGAGTGAGCTCCAGAACAGCCAGGGCTACACAGAGAAACCCTGTCTCGAAAAACCAAAAAAAAAAAAAAAAATTCTGAATGGTTGATTTTTCAGAATCTGTTTGTTTAATTTTATGTGTCCTATATGTGTATACAAGAGTTTACTTCTTATGCTAGATATTTTTTACTTTGTTTGTATTATTTTCAAAAAGTTTAGATGTACTGGGTTCTCTTGGTTTTTCCCTCCTTCTAGAGTAGAAAATTTAAGTTTTAATTTTGTGTTATTTAGCTATATTGTAGTTTTCAAAATGAGCCATGAAGATTGTATACACAAACACACACACACACACACACACACACACACACACACACACACACACACAATGTAGAATGGTCAGGTGCTATTGCTTAAAATATAGAAACTCAATAATCTCACTTATAACTCTTAATACTACTAGAATGTACATAAAATTACATTTTATATGGTATAGAGCCTACATGGCAGTGGTTCTCAACCTGTGGGTCACGACTCCAGGGGTTGAATGATCATTTCACAGGGTCACATATCAGATATCCTGTATATCAGCTGTTTACATCATGATGCATAACACTAGCAAAGTTACAGTTATGAAGTAGCAATGAAATAATTTTGGGCATCATCACAGCATGAAGAACTATATTAAAGGGTTGCAGCACTAGGAACGTTGAGAACTGCTGCTATATTGTATGGTATAGACAGATGTTTCTTTCCTATTCCCTCCATATTGGTGGCAGGCTAAGCTTCGTGGCAGTCATTTTGGGGACAATGATTCAAACCTCTCTTATCCAGAAGCATGCTCACTTGCCCTTAAGCTATTAGAACAGGTGCTATCATTTTGATGTTAAGTTGCTAATAGAGTCCGGTGGAATATGTATGGTTAATTTGTCTTTCTAGTTTGTCCCTAGGTATAATGTTTTTAGTTTATTTGTGGCAAAAACTTGTTATTTGAGATTACATTTACTTGGGCTTTAGTTGAAGATTGCTTTTGACATAAGATGATTGTGTTTGCCAGTAAATACTATACATAGTACCTATAAATTTGGAAAGAAGTTGTTTGACCTGAAAAAATAGTATTTTTTAAAAATTCTTTAATCTTTTTTTTTCAGCTCAGACTTAAGCATCCTATTTTCTAGGAGCCATTTTTACGCTGAAAATATCATGGCTAGAATTAGCTTGTGATTTTAGTTAAAATTTTTACTTACTGTAATGACAGAATCTTTTGAGTCTTTTGAACTATTTTTTGCAAACACCTTGGTTCTTCTCATTTGCCCAAATGATAAAGGTCTCATGCACTTTACAGTTCCTAGTAGTAATCCTAGAAGATGAGGTAAGGGGGCAGTAGACTGCTCAGATGGTAAAGGCACCTGCTGCCAAGCTTCCCAACCTGAAGTCAGTTCCCCAGGACCTGCAGAATCTTTCCCTGAAGATTCTATTTGTTGTGATTCTGTAGTTCTTAAGCCCTTACATGTCTACCAGATGTTAATTGGTTTCTTAAAATTGTTTTCTTTGAAAAGTATTATTCGTCTAAAATTATGGCATGTGATGGTTTAGTGAATCAGTAAAATAAATTAAACACTACAGGAAATTTAATGTAATCAAAAATGGTGAAATGAGTATGAAATTTGGAATGATCAAGTTGAGCTAGATGTCTGATCAGTGAATTACCTGTAATAAAATACTAATGAAAGGTATAGTATGTATTTTTAAGGTATAATATATCTGAAGGTATAGTATATTTAAAGTAATAAATATAGCTTTATATATACATTAAGCATCTATTCCAGTATGTATGTGGCAACATAAGTAGAATTTGTTAAGAGTAAAAACAAAATAATACATTGTATTTTCCTTGTTTTTATTAATAGAATTCAAGTAAGCCTGATTGGAATGAAAGTTTTAAACAAATAAAACAACTTAAGTTGTTATTGTAGAAAGAATTAATTTGAAGTCTCTCAGCTGTTAAAGAAATCATCACAATATGTGGGACACTAAGCACTTGAAGCAAATGACTGAACTCTGACAGTTATTTTGGAGTTCACTCGACCCTGTCCACTTGATATAAAAAGCATATCTTTTTACTAAAGTGGACATTACCTTTTAAAATCCCCACAAATTACAATGAATTTTCTCTTTTGGATTTTTTTCAATCAGTTCATCACTTTTCACAATACAGTGGTTGACATGTGTGTTTAAAAGAAGTCTGGTAAGAGTAAGACCTGAATGCAATAATATTGTGGATCTCCAAGTTCATTTTTATAGATTTTTGATTTAGTATTTAAATGCAGCATTTTTTAATTTTGGTTAGTTTGAAATAAGGCTACTTTGCCAGGTAAATTATTTTATTTATACTGATAAATCATATGCATGTGTGTATACACCTTCCCCACACCACACAAAGATACTGAATAGAATAACCGCTAGGGAAACAAAAATTTATTTCTTAATTTTATTAGCATGCAATTAGCCAAATTTCTAGTTTCATAAATGTTGTAAATTCTCTATGGAGAATAACCTTATTTTTTTTAACCAAACACTTTCATATAACAGATTAAATATATTTACATAATTTGTATATTTTATATACATTATCTATTATATATTATGTGCATCATATACACATATATCATATACTTAGTTGTATATACATATATTATATAGACATATAACTATACAATATATTGTATATATAATATACATATTATTTAAATCTATACATATCCTGAAATATAGTCATAGGAGGTAACAAATACATAATTTTAATTTTAAAAGATTAGTATAATAGACTCTTGATACTGTGGTACATATCTGTATTCTTAGTTACTTGAAAGACTGAGGCAGAAAGATTGTTTCAGTCCAGTTTGAAATGAACCTCAGTAACATGGTAAGACTCCATCTTAAGAAAATCACTATAATGTCCTTTTCTATAATAAAAAAGAGGAATATTTATGATAAAATAAGATGGATTTCTCGATGTAGAGACTCAATTTATCTATATGTCTTAGCTTGTTTTCTATTGCTATGACAAACACTGTGGCCAACAGCAATATGGGGGGGAAAGGGTTGATTGCCTTACACTTCCACACCACAGTCCATCATTGAGGAAAAGCAGAACGGAAACTCAAGAAAGGAAAGAGCCTGGAAGCTGGAACTGAGCAGAGACTACAGAGGAATGCTGCTTCCTAGCTTGGTCTCCATACTCATCAGTTATCTTTATTATACCTCCTAGGACATGCATACCCAGAGAGTGACACAGCCCACAGTAGGCTGTATCCTCCCACATCAATCATTAATCGGGAAAATGCACCACAGACTGTAGACTACTTTGATAGAGAGGCTTTTTCTCAGTTGAGGTTCCCTCTTCCCAGATGACTAGTTTCTATCAAGTTAACAACAAAAGAAAAATAACCAGCACATATGGGAAAGAAAATGTTTTTTCTGACATATAGTGAGCATATCTGAATTTAAAAGACACAATAAGATGTGAAGACATTCAGTATACTATGCATAAAGAAACAGGAGAGATGGTGGGTCACAGTGACAATTAGGAGCCATACTGACAGAACAGACTCCTTTGATATGTCATCTTAGTTCTAAGGTGCTGGTGGTTGACATTTATACTTCTTAATTGTGCTTGTTAGTGATCAACTTGTTTCCACATAGGAGAGTGTAGGAAGAGGCAAGCAGATAATTTTATAAAAACCTAGCAATTTCTGTCTTGGCCAGGTGATCAAAGTTATTATCGATATGCAATTTTTATGTCATATATTCTTGATAAGATATGATGAGGACAATTCTCTATGCTCTCTTCCCTCAAACCTATAATCCTACCCTAACCATACAAAATTTAGAAAACCACAAATTTAAAGATATTTTAAGAAGTATCTGACTAATGCCCTCCAATCTTGTCACATGATGATTGTTATTAGAGTAGACTGATACTATTCTGAAACATAAAACAGTACATTAGAAAAAGTCCAATGACATATTAATAAAATAGGGAGTTCAATAAATATCAATTCTAGCTCCAACTTCACCATAGGAATATGAAGTATATAGGAACTGGAAACTGTTAATACTATTTTTTTCATCTTTTTGGTGAACCTTAAAACTATATTGAAATTAAAAGTTCATTTAAGAAAACAATCAAATTTAACATACTTTATGTCTTGGTAATTTAAAAGAGCAATATCTCATGTGAAATAGTTTTGACATATCTTGCTAAAATTATAAATAATAAACATTTTCAAAGGAAAAAATCACTTGAAGTTTCATTATGAATGTTTGTTCCATATAACAACCCAACCTTTGTGATAACTTCAGAAGCATTTTAATTTTATGAATATATACTACAGTAATTTTAAAGGTAATTTCTTTGCAAAAGAATGCTGAACTTGGTTACCATCCCACTGAAATTAGCCTTTTACTTGATTAACTTTTTAAAATTGCTTTTTGGTAATCCTGGAATATGTATATGAATAGGAAAGAATCCTAATATACGTAGGATGCAAACTACCAAAACTAAGCTTATTCCCTGTATTTTACCTGCTGACTAGTTGCAGTTAGACTCTTGCACAGAAGAGTGTGCTATTCTAAACATTGTTCACAAAGCCTCATTCTCAACACTCATTCTAATTGTACTTTCTGTTTCCCACAGCCACTTCTGTTCAGGAATGTTAAACACGGCATGAAAATTTTGAGCAAATAAATGTTGTGGTGCATAATAATTGATCAGCTGTATAAATATAAGTGTGTGTATAAATAGTGGCACATATCTACTTAGGGCAGACTTGCTGAAACTGAAATACATTTTTTGCTAATCACTGCAAGTATGCAATGGTTTTGTCATTAATTGTAACACCTTATTTTATTATGATAGGCCTGTGGAATGTTTTTAGCTGAATTTGGGTTAGGAGGATGGTTAGAATTTAAGACCTGTCATCACATCCCCAAGAAATCATATTATACTTTGAAATGTAACTACTTTAATACTTGTGTTTAGTCCCTACAGTTTTTCTCTTACTAAGAATCTTTTTTGTTTTCTAGATTACTGAAATGAAATTTTGTTCTTGAAATCATTAAATGTAATACAACCAAGAACTTATAAATTCTTGCTACAACAAACCAAATACAATTAAGACACTTTCAAGTTCCTGATACTTTTTTAGTAATTTATCTCTGTAAAGGTGTGCAGTTCTGTTGATATTGATGACTGATATGGATATGCTAGAGTGCTGCAAAACAGTTTGGACTTCATGCTCTGAATATATTAGTAGGCATATGCAGTGAAGTGTTCTTTGCCTTTGCACAAAGTTTTTTAAAACTGTGATCTCAAGAATGGAAAAGAGTTTTGCATTTGAAATCTTCCTGCTTTTAGTAAGCCTTGTATTTGAAAATATCCACAAAACAAAACATCCTGTGAATATCAAGATTATTAAAATATTTGAACAGGGTATGACTGGAAATGATAGTTTGAGTTTAAATAATTCTTGCCTACTTTCTTTTTTTTAATTAGGTATTTATTTCATTTACATTTCCAATGCTATCCTAAAAGTCCCCCACCCACTCACCCACACACTCCCCCACCCACCCACTCCCACTTCTTGGCCCTGGCGTTCCCCTGTACTAAGTCTTGCCTACTTCCAGGACCCTTTTCCTCTTAGTGAGTTGCTTCATCTAATTTTAATATGAGGGGAGGTGACTAGTCTTAGCGCAACTTGATATTCCAAGTTATGTTGATATCCCTGGGAAACCTGGCCTTTTCTGAAGGGAAACAGAGGAGTGGATCTAGGAGAAGAGAGGTTGGGAGGAGAGGAGGGAAGAGAAACTGTAGTCAGTATGTATTATATGAAAGAGGAATACATTTAAAAATTAAAGAAAAAACCCTTCCCAGTAATATTTTTCATGAGATGACTTGGATTTTTTTTAATACTGGTTATTGTGATAGTAAAGATAGTTTAGGCAGTCATATAATAATTAGAGACTGTGTTAGAAGCCATTTGTATGATTTGCATGACTTGTGAAATACAAATGTATGAAGTAAGCCTGGAAGCTTGTCTAGACTTCATGTGAACATGCATCTTCCATGAAATTAATTACAAGGAATCATTATGTTATAAATGTTGTCTTATATTCCACCATGAATTTATTATGCTCCTATTCATATATCAAAATGTCAGTTATGTCTTTCAAGTGTCCTGAAAACACTTGTTATCTCCTGTGTTGATTTCAAAAGACACATTTTTATGTTTTTTTCTTTAATTTTGACATTTATTCTCAGAACTGACAAAAGAATAAAGGGATATTTAATAGGAAACACTGTGTCTTATAGAAAATCTAAATTATCAGTAGTATTGAGTTGAGCCAGAAATTTTCCCCATATGTACTCACCCCAAATACCTATTTTTTTTATGTACCAGACTTTTTCTTTATGTAACTCAACTTTTTACTTTTTAAGCTATAGTTAAAAATAGAAATAATGAAAATGTGCTTTATGGATAATTCAGAAGAATAATTATTCAAAAATTACTAACTTTGGTAGAAATGGAGTGACATTTTAACAGTGGAAAAATGATTATTACTTAACAATATATTAAATGATCTTTAGGAAAACTGATTTTAATTTATTCCAACTTAGAAATAATTTATTGAATGTCACAAATACATGCTTGCTTTTAAGGTATGGTACAAAAAAGCAATTTTGTTGATTTAAAAATGTATCTTCTGGATGGCTCTTTATTAGATGCTCTTTCATTTTTACTAGCTTTTGTTTCCTGTGTAATCATTATATTTTAAAGCATATTTTTATTCTTTGATAATTTTATATGTATATAGTATATTTTTGATTACATGTACTTCTTTGTCTAACAGTTTTACAAAGAGTACAGTTGTACTGTTCTCTCCAAATTACTTTTTTCTTGAGTGAGCTGATGCTTTAATCAGTTCAGCTAATGAATAGAATATTATATTTCACTGATTCTGCAGAGGGACTTAGTGCAAAGGTCCTAAGGCATTGATGTTGATGGCTTTGCCATCCATCACTGGCTAAGTTTGAATCAATTTAGACCTCCTCTTAGTAGGAGACCCTACATATAAAGGTTGCTCGCGCTTCTCAGCTTTTATTTTATTAAAAGAATCATAATCACTGAAATTTTACTTCTTTGATAGAATATTAAGTATTAGAATTTTAACATGACAGGTTGATATACAGTGATCATAATTATTGAATCCAGAGTCTCTCCTTAAATATGATACTTATATGGTACTTATATGCCCTAGCCATTTCAATGACAAGAGTGTATTGACTTGTTATAGAGAGTGGACCTTAGATGAAATGCCCAACAGTTCCCAGAGAGGGAACTTGTTGAGTCCACCTCCAGTAGAAAGACAGGCATCAAGTGAAGGGATGGGGTTGCTTTCCCACAGTCAAAACCTCTCACCTATCTAAAAGCACTGCAGGGACAAAAATGGAGAAGAGACTGAGGGAAAGGAGGTCCAATGACAGGCTAAAATTGGGATCCAGCTCTAGGGGAGGCTCCAAGGCCTGACACTATTACTGATGCTATGGTGTGTTTACAGACAGGAGCCTACTGTTCTCTCAGAGGTCCAACAAGCAACTGACTGAGACAGCTGCAGATACTTATACCCAACCAACGGACCCCTGTGGTTGAATTAGGGAAAGGCTGGAAGAAGCTGAGAAGAATGACCCTATAGAATGATCAGCAATCTCAACTAACCTGGATCCCCAGGATCTCTCAGACACTAGACCACCAACCAGGCAGCATAAAACAGCTGATATGAGGCCCCTGTCACATATACAGCAGAGGACTGCCTGGTCTGGACTCAGTGAGAGAAGATGCACCTAACCCTTGAGAGGCTTGGGGCCCAGGGAGTGGGGAGGCTTGTTGGGGTGGGGGTGAGGGAGTGGGGACATCCTCTTGGAGACAGTAGGAGGAATAGGATGAGGAATAGTAGGAGGGCAGACCGGGATGGGGATAACAAGTGGACTGTCAAAACAACAACAAAAAAGATTAAATAATAATAATAATAATGCCATATTTGCCCAACTATAATATTGTAAAATAAAAAAAAAATGAAGAACTATGACGATGCTGAAGAAAAGAGAAAAAGAAACAAGTGAACTATTTCCTCTGAGCTTGAATCATTGAAAATGAGAGAATGGCTGGCAAAACAATACCTTTTTTCATTCATGTGTTACAAGTATTATTTGGATTGAGGACAATTAAGAAACATTAAGTCAGCAAATTAGTTTCTATGTTGTGCAGAGTGGTGGATGGAAAGTTACTAAAAATCTTATGGTAGCTTTTAATTTCTTTCATTACCAGCAATTTAGTTTTGCTCCTTAGATGTGGCTTCCATTTGTGTTTTCCTTGGGAAAATGGCTTTGTCTCTCTTAACATTCGTATATCTTATATAAGTAAAGTCAATCCACAGACATGATTCGGAGGTATTTTTAACTGTAGAAATTTACTACGATCTTTCTTTTCATCAGTTTAACAGTGTTGACTTTAAAGATTTGAGAGTCAGGCCTCTCTTGACTTTTGTTGTTAGTTTTATTTTGATAACTGATAGGCTCATATTTGATAGTATGCAGTATTTTATACTTTCTTTCAAACAAAGGTATTTTGCATTTTCTTGACAGGAGTGGTTGATTTTTGAGCCATTCATAACTACCTTTTAACCATGTTTACGTTTAAAACAGCAGGTTTTCAACCTTGGGGGGGGTCACATCAGATATCCTTCATATCAGATATTTACATTACGGTTCATAATAGTAGCAAAATTACAGTTAGGAAGTAGCAACAAAATAGTTTTATGGCTGGGGCTCACCACAGTATGTGAAACTCTATTAAAAGGTTGAATCATTAGGAGGTTTGAGAAGCACTGGTTTAAAGTAAGTGAATTGAAAAACACAACATGAGAGTATAAAGATGAGAAGCTGGACTTTTATGACATACTTTGGATTTTTTTTTCTTTTCTATGAAAAAGAAAGCAGAACAGTGCATTGTCCTTTAAAACTTGAAGTCTCTAGTCCTAAGCTAACGAATTCATTTCCACATTTGACTTAATGCCCCAGAGATAACAGTCCTTTGGAATTTTTTCATTTCAGTTACATTCTAGTGTCTAATTGAATAGCGATTACAAAACTAAATGAGCATTAGTGAACACTTTCTGTGTAACAAAAGCGGAGTGCCTTCATTGTATTTAATGTAGCTATGATTCATCCACCACCAGTGTGGGCTTATCATTACAAATATTGTTTTGGAAATTCTTGAGATATTAGATTATAAATAGTTCTCCTTTTTCCATTCTTTTTAAAAACAATTATCTTCAATTTTTATTAACATTTATTTATTTGACGCATGTGTGTGTGTGTGTGTGTGTGTGTGTGTGTGTGAGTCCATGTGCCAAGGTCCCTATGTAGATGTCAGAGAACAACATATAGGGGTCAGTTCTTTCCTTTAACCATGGGGGTTCCAGGGATGGAACTTCTGTCCTTAGACTTGGTAGTAATTACCTTTCCCACTAAACCATTTCGCCAGTCCTTTTTTTTACTTTTGTTCCTCTTTTGCTACAGGACTATGACTTAAAGCCCTGGAGAGATGATTCAGCCATTAGTTAAAGACTAGACTCAACAACCAAAATGTGAAGGATCTGTCTTAAATTCTTAACAAAATAAATACAATTAAAACATCTTTATTTTAACAGTATTTTCTGAAAAGACCCTGCATCATTTCTCACCACACTGACACCTTTGTCCTCTGTATAGGCTATGATAGAAAGCTAGAAGAAGAAAGAACTTTTTAAAATCTCTCATTAATTTGTCATCATATTACATGTAAAGAACTGAGTCTAGAATATTGCCATCACTACATTTAAAGAACAGAGCCTAGAAAACTTAAAGAACTTGTTGTCTAAACTCCTTTATCTTTCTAGTAATACAATTAGTATGACAAAAACTCTAATTACAAGAGCTCAGAAATAGTATTTTCTATGAATCTTTTCATCATTATGAACTCTTATGGAAACAAAAGAATGAACACTTTGTTGATGTCAGAGCTAAGAAAAATCTTATTTTTTTTCGGTTCTAATTTTAGTTGTCTTTCTCTTTCATTTTTTCTTCTTGTCCTCTTCTCTCCCCTAGTGAAATCTTTCTTCTCAACAATTCCTCTTCCTATATTTATGTCTTCTTTTTGTATGTTACTTACTGAATTGAATTAATGTTTCTTGCCCAAATATGGGTGGGAGGTTATGCACTGGTGTTAAGGCAATATATCCGTGACTACACCACTATCAGTCATGCCTCAGGAAGGAAGGGCAGCATATAGGCTCTTCCTATGGCTCATGAAAAATATTGATGGGCTCATATGTGTGAAAAGTCTTGTGCAGATAATCTACAATTGTGTTGCATTCATGAGAACAATTGCAATGCCATGTCTCCGATACATCTTTTTGCTGAATGTCTTCTCAGCCTTGAGTTCTTGCTTTCTGTGTTTCCTCTTTGATGACATTCCTTGAACTTTGGGGGGGGCAGTGATAGAGCTTCCCCATTTATGTCTGACACTCATCATCAGTTATGCTAGGCCTTTTAATCATTTAGGTGTTTATGCATCATTTAGGCCTTTTAATCATTTAGGCCTTTTAATCATTTAGGTGTTTATGCACTAACCACTGACAGATACAGTATGAAGCATTTGTGATGGAAGCTGGACATATCACTTATGTATGTGTATAAACATGAGTACTTAGAAGGCAGTTTGATAACATGACTAATTAGCAAAGCAACAGTAGCAGTCTTATCTTTAGGGTCTATTACTTCTACAGCTATGATCTCATAATCCAAGTTACAGAACCAGATGTGAGTTTCTTACTTTGAATCTGTCCCCAAATCCAACCCATGATATGTTACAATCATAACATATATGCCACTACTGCATTCGATGGCAAAAATTGTTAATGACTTTTCTTTCCCAAGTAACCTATGCAGCACCTCTGGCACTATGAAAGCTAACCAGCCAGAAAGATACTTCCAGTTCACCTCTAGCATGATTTTAGAACACAGGCAATAATCCTATTTCATAGAACAGTACCCTCATACAAAATTGTTTTAGATTTTTCTTTTATCATTATCAAATATAAAATTCCAATAAAATGCAAACCTCATGTATAGAGCCAACATCCTAGAAACTGTTGATGCAAACTTTTCCTTCCAGTTCAGCTCCAGCTTGATTTAAGAAAACAGGCAATAATCCTATTTCATAGAAAATTACCCTCATAAAGAATTGTAGATTTTACTTTACCATTATCAAATTTGAAATTCCAATAATTGCAAACCCCATTTATAGAATTAAAATGCTAGTAACTACTGATGCAAACTTTTCCAAGTGGACTTCTGATATCAGTGTGTTATTATCCAATAATATTTTAAAGATTTATTTATTTATTTATTTATATGAATTCACTTTCACCCTCTTCATACACAACTAAAAGAGGGCATCAGGTCACATTACAGATGGTTGTGAGCCACCATGTGGTTAGCCACCATGTGGTTGTTGGGAATTGAACTCAGGACATCTGGAAGAGCAGCCAGTGCTCTTAACTGCTGAGCCATCTCTCTGGCTCCAATGACCCAATAATTTTAAATCTCATTCTCTATAAAGTTTTGCAGATTAGTGTTGCATAGTTTAGTGTTACATGATTAAACATATATCTGAACACAGTACTTTCTTAGGTCTTCTTAGAGCAGAATCAGCTGTTTTCTGTATCAAGTAATATATTGCAATTAATTTTCTTTAATTTCTACTTTATAAGCAGTATACATACATCTAAAATTAGTGTGTGTAATAGTTCTTTTTTATCATATAATCCTCGTGTATATTATATAAGTCATAATAATCATGCTACTGGAAAGGTTTAGCTAAATCATTATCCTAAAAATAACCTGTCTTTGCTATATCAAAAATTTATTTGAAAAAAATCATGGCAGAAATTCTTTTAAATTTTTTTCAGAGAATTTAATTATCATAGTGTCTTTTAAAACCCATTTTGAATATAGTACCTCTTTGTATATAGTGGGTTTTGCATAATTTACACTGTTTTCATTTATCATTTTAATATCCTAGAGTTAGTTAAATCTCACCATTTAGAATAACAGATTTGAAAGAATACTTGTTTAAAATTGAGAGTTACTACGGCAGTGTGACATGTACATTTATCAGTTGTTTAATAAGGCATGTACATTATTTGACCATAGTGACACTTCTGGTAATTTAAAAATGAGTGTATTGATGCTAAATAAGTAACTACTACTAAATACAAATATGAAAATAGTGATAAGTATATTAATAGATGTTTCAAGTTTACATATTTGTACTCACCTTCTGTGTTCTGAGAAGTATTGAGTCAGTAAGTGAAAATGAATAGTACCTTTTCTTTCACCACTTAAATCCATTGTATTTCTATTCCAAGCATCTTATCTAATGTCATTTACTGTCATTTTTAGAGCTACTTTCTTTTCCACATTAATTTTTAGATGTTTTCAAGATTTGCCATCCTTTAAGAAAGGTAAATTAAAAAAAAAAGGTAAATTTTTTCTTCATTAATTTATTTATTCACTTTAATCCCCCTCACTTCTTCTAGTCCCACCCTCACAAACCACTCCCCCCACTACCCTCTTCCTTTCTCCTTAGAGGAGAATTCACCAATGGGAACCAACATGCCCTGGCACATCAAGTCACAGCAGGACTAAGTGCATCCTCCTCCACTAAGGCAGACAAGATAGTCTAGCAAGAGGAAGGAGATACAAAAGCAGGCAACAGAGTCAGTCAGAGACAACCCCATTCCAATTGTTAGGGGACTCACATGAAAGCCAAGCTGCACATCTGCTATAAATATGTAGGGGGCCTAGGTCCAGCTCATGCATGCTTTTAGTTGGTGGTTCAGTTTCTATGAGCCCCTATGGGACCAGGTTAGTGGACTCTCTCTCTCTGTCTTCTTGTGGTTTGCTTGACATCTGGCTCACTCAATCCTGTCCCCCACTCTTGTACAAGACTCCTCAAACCCTGCCTAATGTTTGTGGCTCTCTGCAGCTGTTTCCATCTGTTGCTAGATGAAGCCTCTCCTCTACAGGAGACTGATATGTAGGTTCCTGTCTACAAGCATAGCACAGTATCATTAATAGTGTCAGGGGTTGGCTCTCTCTCCCATGGAATGGGCCTCAAGATCAGCTGGTCATTTGTTGGCCAGTCCCTCAGTCTCTGCTCCATCTTTATCCCTGCACATCTTGTAGGCAGGACAAATTTGCTATTGAAGGTTTTGTGGGTAGTTTGGTGTCACCGTCCCTCCACTGGAAGTCCCAACAGGCTATAGGAGGTGATCCCTTCAGGCTCCACATACCTAGCTATTAGGAGTCTCAGCTAGAGTCACTCTCATAGACTCCCAGGAGCCTACCTTGTTCTAGGTCTCCCGTTTGTCCCAGAGATGCCCCCCATCAATTTCCAATCTCTTTTCCAGCCCTCTTCCTCCTCCCTGCCCCTTTCTACACCTGATCCCCATTCCCATTCCCTTCCCCATACCTCTTACCACAAGGACACTTGTTCAACTATGTTCATAGCAGCTTTATGCATAATAGCCAGAAACTAGAAACAACCTAGATGTCCCTCAACTTAAGAATGGATAAAGAAAATGTGGTTCATTTACACAATGGAATACTACTCAGATATTAAAAATGAGGACAACATGAATTTTCCAGGCAAATAGATGGGCCTAGAAAATATCATCCTGAGTGAAGTAACCCTGATCCAGAAAGACAGGCTGCCTTTAACCTATGCCTGTACTATGCATACTAATGGGAATAATTTGATGATGACATCTCCTTTAGGGCTGAGTGCTCCAAAGTCCTTCATACTCTGCAAATATTCCAGCTTTATGTTTCTGAGTTAGATTCCATTGAGGGTCTATTGAGGCACTGATGTTTGACTGCAGTATGTCATTAGAAGTAATTTTATTGCCATGTATCTTTAGCAAAATAAAAGTATTAGGATTTCCCCCAGGCTTGTGTCCTGTGTTGTCTCAGGGACTAGGTTACCAAAGCAGTGTCAGTTAAGGGTTCTATCTTATTTAGTGAGCCTTAAATGCAACTAGAAAGTGGTTGGTCACTTATAACACTTGTTCCACTGTTGTACAAGTATTTTTGCAGGCAAGTCACTGTTGTGGGTTTGTAGTTTGTAGTTGGGTGTTATTTTTGAATTATCTTTCTCTTCTGAGAACATGCAGAGTACCTCCCAGCATCACAAACATTAGTCAGTAGGCATCAACTTGACTTCTCTGTGTTAAATGGCATAAGTGTTATCTTCAGCAACAGGCTTTACCATCAGATTATGAAGAAGAAACAATAGCTTGAGGGGGTTTTTGGGGGGCTTGGGGGGAGGGGAGCAATCCACAGTACCCCTTTGGCCAATGATTTGACAAGATGTAACCCATTCCTATTACTGAAGGTTTTATTTGGTGGCATATGATATCTGGTTGGGGTAGCGACTATTTAGATTCCTTTCATATATGCATGTACTTTAGGAAGCTTCTATAGTAGTAGGTTTTCATATGACCCTGAAATGGCTCTTAGTGTTAGTCATTCCTGCTTTTGCCCTCCTGATTTAATTCTAATCTAGTTTCCCCTTTATCTCTCTATAACACTGTATTTAATACCCTTTCTTTGGGAGATGTTATCTCTGCCATTCCCTCCTCCCCGCCCCCCAGTACTTACTAGGTATCTAACCTCTGGGGTTATTTAGATTGTAGCCTACATACTGAAAAATTTAAAGCTAACATCCACATATAGGAGAGAACATGGAATATACCAATTCTGTAACTTGCAGCTTTGCATAAATGATACTCCTTTGTTGTACACAAGTTTTTCAGCTTCATGGGACATTTGTTAATTGTTGGTCTTAATGCCTGTGGTGTTAGTGCCCTGTCTTTTCCTGAGCCAATGAGTTCAAGTCTACTCTCCACTCTATTCTATCAGATTCCGGGTATTTTGTCCCATGTTGAGATCCTTAATCTATTTGGACTTGAGTTTTTCTGCAGGATGATAAATATGGCTCTGTTTGAATTCACATATATGCAGTAATGCAACTTGACCAGCATCACATTTGTTGAAGTTTCTGTCTTTTTCCAGTGTGTAATTCTGGCTTCTTTGTAGAAGAAATCAAGTGTTCATAAGTGTGTGGACTTATGTCTGTGTCTTTAGTTCAATTCCATTGATCAACGTGTCTGCTTTTATATCAATACCATGTTTTTTGGTTTTTTTTGTTTGTTTGTTTTTGTTTTTGTTTTTCAAGACAGGGTTTCTCTGTATAGCCCTGGCTGTCCTGGAACTCACTTTGTAGACCAGGCTGGCCTCGAACTCAGAAATCCGCCTGCCTCTGCCTCCCGAGTGCTGGGATTAAAGGCGTGCGCCACCATGCCCGGTTAAATACCATGTTCTTAGTAATATATTTCTGTAATACAATTTGAAGTCTGAAGTGGTGATATCCTCGAGGGGTCCTTTTATTATTCAGGATTGTTTTAGCTATCATACATTTTTTGTGTTTCCATATGAAATTGAAGGTTGTTCTTTTTCAGTGTCTGAAGGATTTTATTCCAGTTTTCATGTGTATTGTATTGAATCTGTAGATTGCTTTTGTTAGAATGGGCATTTTCACAATACTAATTTTACTGATCATTAGCATGGGAGATTTTTCCATCTTTTCCTGTCTTCTTCAATTTCTTTCTTCAGTATCCTACAGTTTCTATTATACAAATCTTTCACTTGCTTGGTTAGAGTTATTTTAAGATTTATTTTTAGGCTATTATGGAAGACACTGTTTCCCTGATTGCTTTATCAGTGTGCTTGTGGGATTTGTATATAGGAAAGATCGTGATTTTTGTGCGTTATTTTTGTATCCTGATACTTTTACTGAAAGAGTTGATCATCTATAGAAGTTTCCTTGTGGAGTCCTTAGGGGCTTTATGTATAAAATTAAATCATCTGCAAATAAAGATACTTTGACTTCTTCCTTTCTTACTGGTATCTTTTTTATCTCATTCAGTTGCCTTATTGCTCTGTCTAATACTTCAGGTACTACATTGTATAAGGTATGGACAAAATGGACATCCTTCCTTGCTCCTGATTTTAGTGGAAATGCTTTGCTTTTCTTTCCCTTGAAGGTAATGTTGGCTGAGGGATTACTGCGACTTGCCTTTGTTATGTTGAAGTACATCCCTTGTACCCATTGTCTCTCCAGAACTTTTATCATGAAGACATGTTATATTTTTAAAGGCCGTTTCTGCATCTAATGAGATGACCATGTTGATTATGTCTTAGTCTGTTATATGTGGTGGATTGTCTTTATTGATTTGTTGATGTTGAACTATCCTCTGTATCTCTGGAATGAAACCTACTTGATAATGGTGAATAGTCTTTTTGATAATTTCTTGAATTCAATTTGCAAGTATTTCATCAAGAAAATTTTAATCTTTGTTTATAAAGGATATCGGTATATAATTTTATTCTGGGGGGGGGCTTTGTGTGTGGTTTAACTATCAGAGTAATAATGGTTACAAAAAAGAATTAGGAAATGTTCCTTAAGTTTCTATTTTGTGAAATAATTTGAGGCATATTGACATTAGTTCTCTGAAGTCCTGGTAGAATTCTAGGCTGAATTCATCTGGTCCCCTGCTTTTTTTGGTTGAAAGATTTTAAATTATGGCTATTTCATTAGATGTTATAGGTTTGCTTAAATTGTTTACTCCATTTAGATTTATAGGTAGGTTTATGCGTCAAGTAAAGCCATCCATTTCTTTTAGCTTTTTCCAGTTATGTGAAATACATATTTTTTTAAGTATCTCCTTATGAGTGTCTGTATTTCTTTGGCATATGGTGATATCTACCTTTCATCTCTAATATTATTTATTTGAGTCTTCTCTATCCATCTTTTAATTAATTTGACTAAGGGTTTGTCAATCTTGTATTGATTTTCTCAAAGAATCAACTCTTCCTTTCATTGAGTCTTTGTATTTCTTTCTTTTCTATAATTTCTCACTGATTTTAGCCCTGAGTTTGATTATTTCTTGTCATCTATGCTTCTTAAGTATTATTTCTTGTTGTTCTAGATCTTTCAAGTGTGTTGCTAACTTACTAAATTGAGATTTCTCAAATTTTGTCTATAAGCACTTAATGCTTTGAACTTGTTGCTTAGAAATGTCTTGATTGTGTCTCATAGCTTTAGGTATGTTGTGTTTTCATTTTCATTCAATTCTAAAATGTTTTAAATTTTCTCCTATTTCTATATTGACTCAAATTTTATTCAGTAGTGAACTGTTGAGTTTCCATGAGTTTGTATACTTTTTTTTTTTTTTTTCGAGACAGGGTTTCTCTGTATAGATAGCCCTGGCTGTCCTGGAACTCACTTTGTAGACCAGGCTGGCCTCGAACTCAGAAATCCGCCTGCCTCTGCCTTCCAAGTGCTAGGATTAAAGGTGTGTCACCACCGCCCAGCGTTTGTATACTTTCTGCTGCTTCTATTGTTGCTGATATCCACCTTTCATCCATCATGGTCAGATAGGGTACAGGGTGTTCATACTTGGTTTGTGTCCAAGTATCTGGTCAATTTTGAAGAATGTTCCAATTCCATGAGGAGTATATATTGTTTTAGGTTTAGATGAGGTATTAAGTAGGTATTTGTCGTTTTATTTATAACATTATTTAACTCTACCATTTCACTGTTTAGTATTTTTTCTGGAAGACTTGTCTGTTAAGAGAGACATTATTGACACTATCACTGTATTAGGTCCAATATGTAATTTTAATCATAGTAGTGTTTTCTTTTACGAATTTGGGTGCCCATGTGTTTAGTGCATAATGTTTAGAGTTGCCATATTGCCTTGGTGGGCTTTTCCTTTAATGAGTATGAAGTACCCTTCCTGTCTTGTCTAATTAGAAACAGCCAAAATATGAGTTGTTATGTTGATAACAGTGTATGATCTTCCATTTTTATTATACTTGCTATATTTCCCTAAATCTACATTCTTCTTATCAGAACAAAGGGTGAAATTACTGATGTTTATTATTTTGCTCTTTTCCATGTATGTGTGTTTTCCCTGTACACTACATGTTTTTCTGGGGCTTGTTGAAGCTAGAAACTGGCATCAGGTGTCTTATAACTGGAGTTACAAATGGTTGGGGGTCACCGTGTAGTGTTGGGAATTGAATCTGGTTCCATTGGAAGAGTAGCTGATGCTTTTAACTGCTTAGATAGCTCTTCAGTAGTGAAATTGTTGATTACATAATAACTTTAAAAATATTTCTAGAACATTACATTCTATAACAATGTTTTTCACATGGAGTCTTTCTTTTATTGTTCCTTCTAGTGTCATGAATACAAATATACAACAGCATGTACATAAAGTATACTAGATTACAAGAATAGCTTAGGGAAAAGTACCTAGATATTAAATGACTGATCTTTAATAAAATTGGCTTTGAACTAAAAAAGCCAACTTGAGGATTGGTATGCAAAAAAATAAAGATAAAAAAAGACTTTCACAAGAAAGAGTGGCTCACTAAAGCATAACTTCTTAAGTAGAAAAGGGGGATGAGATTTCTGTTGAAGGCTGGAGATCATATAGACTATTTTTAAAAGTCCCTTTACTCAGAAAAATGTTTTAATTTTGATGTAGCCACATCTTGTCATTTCATTGTTTTGTGGGTGCTCAGTAATGTTATGTTGGTTAGGAAAGATCTTTTCCTTCATGTTCATATGATATGTTCATTTATTTAAATCTTTTATATTTTTAATTAAAAATATAATTTAAATAATGAGTTTTACTTTCCCCCAAATGTATAGCCAGTTGCTCTAGTAGAACATACAGACATCTCTTTCAGGGCAATTTCAAAGGATTGATGTCTAATAGAATATTTGCAATCTGAGCAAAAACTTTTCCTTCACCTTCAGGTTTTGCTTTATCAGGTATTATACTAGTTATTTTTCCTTTTATATGAATTTTGATTTGTCAAATGTCAGCTTTAAAAACCCACAAATGTCTTATTTTTGTTGTTTTTTAAATTTTTATTAGATATTTTCTTCATTTACATTTCAAATGATATCCCAAAAGTCCCCTACACCCTCTCCCCGCCCTGCTCCCCTACCCACCCACTCCCACTTCTTGGCCCTGGCGTTCCCCTGTACTGGGGCATATAAAGTCTGCACGACCAATGGGCCTCTCTTTCCAGTGATGGCCGACTAGGCCATCTTTTGATACGTATGCAGCTAGAGTCAAGAGCTCCGGGGTACTGGTTAGTTCATATTGTTAATCCTCCTATAGGGTTGCCGACCCCTTCAGCTCCTTGGGTACTTTCTCTAGCTCCTTCATTAGGGGCTCTGTGTTCCATCAAATAGATGACTGTGAGCATCCACTTCTGTATTTGCCAGGCACTGGCATAGCCTCACACAAGACAGTTATATCAGGGTCCTTTCCCACAAAGGTTTTAAATGAGATTGAACTGGATTTATATGTTAATTAAAAAATAGCTAAATACTTGTTTTTTCTCATCCAAATTGTGATATATGCTTTCTTAGTTATTTGGATTTTCTTTATCCAAATAAAGAAATTTGCTACCTTTTAAATTAAAACTATTCTACATTGCTGGGTTAATTTTCACATATTTATTGTTTTTATTAATTATGAATGGAATTTTTATTCCAGTTTTGACTGAATTTGCTGTCCATAAAGAAGTTATTGTAAACTCCTCTCAAGGAACTTGTTGTTTATTCTATTTTCAGTTAAGTTCTAATAATAATGTTTTTGATGGATTTTCTCTTATAATATCCATAACTCTTAGTAATTTTATTTCTTTGTTACATTTATTATGACCAAAATGAACAATGATTTATTGCTAATAATGGTTCTTGACCATCACTGAGACTACTTCTTGTGTTACATTGTAGATCTCATAATGGTTGTGAATTATTCTAACTATAGCTTCTTCCTTTGAAAAGGCTTAACTAATTGAGATACCAATGCTTACATTTGTAATTGTTTTATAAGTAAAAAACTGAGTATCTCTTATTCATGTAACCAGTCAGTTAGGGAAATTTAATTCAAGTTATCATGTGTAGTTTCTGAGTCTTAAATATTTTCTTCAGAATTTTTAGAAAGGAAATTTGTATACAGAATTTTTTATTTTTAATGAAACTTTGTAAATTATTTAGTAACTTGTTTTTAGATTTTTCTATTAAAATGTAATTTCAGCTTTAAGAACCTTAATTAAATTTTGAAATCCTATCAGTAACATTTTTATTACCTAACTTTTAGGATATCTAAGTCTATTCTGACTTTGTTTATAAATTTCCTGAAAACTATTATTGATATTCTTCTTGAAATTCATAAAGCATACCTGAAAGGATAGGGACAACTAGACAATTAATAGTGGAGCCAAAGGGTATTTTTTAATTGAAAACATATTTTCATTTAATATATTCTCTCCCCCTCTCCCACATCCTCCCAGATCCTTCTTATCTCCCATATCCTCCTTACCTCCATGTCATTTCTTGTTCTCACATAAAAAGAAAACTCACAGAATGAATTGGGTAGAGCACCTTCTGCTTCTATTTTGTGGAATAGTTTGTAAAGAACTGGAATTAGATCTTCTTTGAAGGTCTGATAGTTCTCTGCACTAAACCCATCTGGTCCTGGACTTTTTTTTTTTTTTTTGGTTGGGAGACTATTAATGACTGCTTCTATTTCTTTAGGGGATATAGGACTGTTTAGGTCATTAACCTGATCCTGATTTAACTTTGGTACCTGGTATCTGTCTAGAAATTTGTCCATTTCATCCAGGTTTTCCAGTTTTGTTGAGTATAGGCTTTTGTAGAAGGATCTGATGGTGTTTTGGATTTCTTCAGGATCTGTTGTTATGTCTCCCTTTTCATTTCTGATTTTGTTAATTAGGATGCTGTCCCTGTGCCCTCTAGTGAGTCTGGCTAAGGGTTTATCTATCTTGTTGATTTTCTCAAAGAACCAGCTCCTCATTTGGTTGATTCTTTGAATAGTTCTTCTTGTTTCCACTTGGTTGATTTCACCCCTGAGTTTGATTATTTCCTGCCCAGAAACTTAGAATACCCAAGATACAAGATACAATCTGCAAAACACATGAAACTCAAGAAGAAGGAAGACCAAAATGTGGACACTTTGCCCCTTCTTAGAATTGGGAACAAATACCCATGGAAGGAGTTACAGAAACAAAGTTTGGAGCTGAGACAAAAGGATGGACCATCTAGAGACTGCCATACATGAGGATCCATCCCATAATCAGCCTCCAAACACTGACGCCATTGCATATACTAGCAAGATTTTGCTGAAAGGACCCTGATATAGCTGTCTCTTGTGAGGCTATGCCGGGGCCTAGCAAACACAGAAGTGGATATTCACAGTCATCTATTGGATGGATCACAGGGCCCCCAATGGAGGAGCTAGAGAAAGTACCCAAGGAGCTAAAGGGGTCTGCAACCCTATAGGTGGAACAACAATATGAACTAACCAGTAACCCCCAGAGCTCGTGTCTCTAGCTGCATATGTATCAGAAGATGGCCTAGTCAGCCATCAGTGGAAAGAGAGGCCCATTGGTCTTGCAAACTTTATATGCCTCAGTACAGGGGAACGACAGGGCCAAGAAGTGGGAGTGGGTGTGTAGGGGAGTAGGGGGGAGGGTATGGGGGACTTTGGGATAGCATTGGAAATGTAAATGAAGAAAATACCTAATTTTTTTAAAAAGGGGGGGGGGAGTTAATCCATTAAAATAAAAAAAAAGAAAACTCACAAAACTAAGGTAAGCATACACACGCACAAACACACACACACACACACACACACACACACACACACACACACAATCTAAGAACATAGAATATGAGCAAAAGACCACTAAACCAAGAAATTTGTATGTTTTTCAGGCTGAGCATTTCACACTGGACAACCAATTGGAATACCTCTCCTTTGCTCAGCTTTCCTCAGTTACCTATTTTTCTCCATGTAGCACTGTGGGCTTGTGGGCTTTTCCCCTTCCAGTATGGTATTGTTTTGGTACCAGTCCTGTTCACCTCATGCTTGGGCAGCCATGTTGGTGAGACTTTACAGGTATAGCTTTTGATGTTACTAACAGACTCGGTCTCACAGCAAAATTCTTGATCTTCTGTCTCTGAGCCTTTAGTGGTGCTTAACTCTGCATTTTGAAGGGTTGTAGTTTTCTGTAGTGGTCTCCATGTGTTGTAAAGAGAATTTTCTTAATGAGAGGTTAAGACTACACTTGTTTGTGGGTGCGAGGACAAAGGTTTATAAATTGCTGTTAGGGATTATTCTGGTACAGTAAATTAGTGGTTATACATTCTCTTCCAACAATCATGAGTTCACTAGCACTAAGTAGTTTTGTTGAGTTTTCAATGCTAGGCATGGAAATCCAATTTGTTGAGAGGGTCTTAAGTCCAATTAGAAAGCAGTTGGTTACTGCCAAGTTATGTGAAGGGTTGTTGTACTATACTGGAGAGCTTCGGAATTTGTAGGCATCATAGCTTGGTAAAACTGTTGGTTTCTTCCATTCTTTGCAAAGAGCTGCTGATACAAATAACATTAAATTGACTGAATGGTTTATATTTATATGTAATATAAATATAAAATATATAAATACATAAATTTAGGGAAAAGGAATTCATAAAAATGAAAGAGACCATGAATTTTAAGAAGAGCTGAGTGGGATATATGGAAGCGTTTGGAAAGAGGAAAGTGAAGGGAGAAATGTTATATTTATATTCAAATCTCAATAACTAAAAACAAATGATAAAAAATATCTAAAGCCATATCAGACAAAAATTATACAAAAATGGCATTGAGCTTGTTTACTTATTTTGTTTGTTTTTTGAGATATTTCAGTCTGTATTTCTCCCTATGTATTCCAGGATGGCTTTGAATTAGTTCATCGTGAGATCTACCTGCCTCTACCTTCTTAGTGCTAGGATTAAAGGCATGCATCACCATGCCTCACTAAATGTTACTCTATTAAAGTTCCAGTATTTCTTTATGTTATTTTATGTCACACAAAAAGGGATGGGAGTTGATGAATCATTGTCATATCCCTCTACAGATTAAGAAATCATTATTCAAAATACAAGTTTGTGATCTTGAGGTTTTTAAATTATGCAAAGCATATTAATCTTATCCCTTAGTACAAATCTTATATTCATATATATGTATATATGTGTGTACACACACACACACACACACACACACACACACACATATATATATATAATTTATTCTTTAACCGTTTTTTTACAGTGCAGGCTTTATCCCCCTTCTGGTCCACCCTCCAACTGTTACACATTTCTCACCTCTCCCCGCCCCAGGTCTCCAAGAAGATGACCCCCACCCACTCCCATCCCACCAGACCTCCCCACTTCCTGGGGCCCCAAGTCTCTCAAGGGTTAGGTGCATCTTCTCTGCTGTATATGTGTTGGGGACCTCATATCATCTAGTGTATGCTGCCTAATTGGTGACCCAATGTTTGAGAGATCTCAGGAGTCCAGGTTAATTGAGACTGTTGGTCCTCCTACAGGGTCACCCTCCTCCTCAGCTTCTTTCAGCTTTTCTCTAATTCAACCACAGGGGTCACCAGACCTGTCCATTGGGTGGGTGTAAATATCTGCATCCAATTCTTTCAGCTGCTTGTTGGGCTTCTCAGAGGGTAGCCATGCTAGGCTTCTGTCTGTAAACACACCACAGCATCAGTAACAGTCTCAGACCCTGAGCCTCCCCTTGAGCTGGGCCTGCTACTGGACCTCCTTTTCCTCAGACCCTTCTTCATTTTTGTCCCTGCAGTTCTTTGAGACAGAAACAATTATGGGTCAGAGTTTTGACTATGGGATGGCAACTCCATCCCTCCACTTGATGTCCTGTCTTTCCACTGGAGATGGACCCTACAAGTTCTCTCTCCCCACTGGTGGGCATTTCATCTAAGGTCCCTCCCTTTGAGTCCTGAGAGTCTCTCACCTCCCTGGTTTCTGGTACATTCTGGAGGGTCCCCCCTCCTCCTACCCCCCCCCCCGGTTGCCTGTTTCCATTCTTTCTGCTGGCCCTCAGGGCTTCAGTCCTGTTCCCCTAAATACCTGATCATGGTTCCCTCTCCCCCTCCTTTTTGTCTTTCCCACCCAGGTCCTTTTCTCCTTCCCCCTTCCTGAGATTGCTTTTTTCTCCCTCCCGAATAGGATTGAGGCATCCTCAATTGGGCCCTTCAGCTTTTTAGTAAAAGAAATATTTAAAAAGACAGTTTTAATTTTTAAAAAGGGGCTAGAAATTATCATTATAGGAACATTAACATAGATACAAACTGGCCATACTTCTTTTGACATAAGACCAGTTTCTCAAAATCAATGATTATGTTTTATAGACTAAATTTTTCCTAAACTGACTTTTGTTCCTTTACTCTCTTATTCTCTTTCCTTTCTCTCTTTCTTCCTTCATTCTTCTCTTCCTTTCTTACAGTGTTCTCATAAAGTTATCAATAACCCTGAAACCATCTTTAATTCAATCAGAAATAGTTTTGGTTGTTACTTTTTTCTTCTTTTGAGATTTAAAGTCATCATGATAAGTTTTGACATCTACACACACACACACACTCACACACACTCACACACACACACACACACACACACACACCATTTTCTAGGAGGACATGACTCAATTTTGAATTAAAAAGCAAGGTTGTACCTTAGACGATTTACCAATTTTAGCTCATACTACTGAGAGGTCAGGATTAGAGTACATTATTCAGAACTTGAAAATGTTAACAGGAACTTAAAATTGCCTTAATTATTATTGAATGAATCATATTCCTCTTAAATGGCTTTTAATCCGTGGTGCTATAGCCATTGGGAACATGTTTCCAGTGTGGATGCTGACAATGAAAAGTAATTATAGTTTTTTTGTATTGTTACATACTTTAGTATATTTCTTATTTTCCTTCTTGAAATGAAATGGATTCATTGTAAGTTCTTTAAAAATGTTTTCTAGTCCTGTAAAAATACCTTGAGTTCATTAGCCTGCCACTTAAGGTTGACATAAGGAATGGAAAGACAGTTCAGCAATAGAGCTCATAATTTAGTATGGATAAATCTCTAGTTTCAATTCACAGCACCACAAAAATTAAAAATTAAAATTATTATGAATATTGAGCATCCTTAGTAAAGGAGTATTCAATTCAAATATAAATTTAAAAGCCAATATTGATATAATTTATATTAAGTATATTTACCAATATTTTCTATAGCTTTCACTAAGATTGGTTTTTGTACGTATCAAATTTTGCTTTTACTTGTTATGCTTATAACATCTGCTAGCCAGTTTTTTTTTAAGCACTTGCTTGTAGCTACTCAAGATATTTCTTGGTAAGTTCTTTGTTGTTTTCACGGGTCCCTTTACAACTGTTTTGAGTAAAGGCCCCTGTAGAAGGCAGTGGTACTATATTTATATGTATGTAAATCTTATACCCCTCAGGGTCTTTTCATTAAAATTCACCAATGGAAGAATCTGGG
Organism: Mus musculus; assembly: GCF_000001635.26. NCBI lineage: Eukaryota > Metazoa > Chordata > Mammalia > Rodentia > Muridae > Mus > Mus musculus. The sequence continues at coordinate 158,006,677 of NC_000086.7, read as the reverse complement.
ATTTGACTGAAATAAAAACTCATGAAAAGATTGTTTGTACAGCTGCTTTCAAGCAAGGACCAAAATCTCATAGGAGGATGAATGAATACATTGTTGCTGGGCCAAGCTCAGAAATTTCTTGAGTGGTGTTTTATAAAATATAAAATCATTACATATGTTGATCTTTGCCCTTGCCCTCACCTCCCCACATTCCTTTCTTTCTCTTCTTCATAGTCTTCTTTGTTGAGGAGGAATGATTATTTATTTTTTAATGTATTATGGAGACAATTGAAAAATATTTTGCTGTCTTGTAAGACTTAAGTAAATAAGTAACCTTAGAGTAATATTTTAAACCATTATTTTTAGATTATGAATCCCAACAAAGCATGATGTCAATGTATCTTTCTTTTATAAACTACTGTTTATGAAAGTAGGCTTTTTAGTAGGAATTTAATAATAAGAAGAATAGTGCTAAACTCCATTAACTGTTTGCTGGCCAACAATAGGAATATCCTATTAAAATATGACTAAGAGCTTTACATGCCCTATACAAGTTCATTCTTAAATTCTCAGCAAGCAATTACAATTTATTAAGAAACATTTTACAGAGGTCAACTTGTGGCTGAAGAGGCAGTGTTTCCTCTGTGGGAAGCAGTGATCAGTTAGATTGTTTCTATAGCACAGTATTAACTAAGGTTCATAACTGCCATTTCATCTGTATTATTAGGCGTGTCTTCTCCCACTGGGGCCAGACCAGGAGTCCTCTGCTGTAAACGTGTCCAGCTCATGCATGCTGCCTTGTTGGTGGCTCAGTGCCTGAGAGAACGCTAGGAGTCTAAATTAATTGAGACTGCTGCTCTTCCTATGGGGTTGCCCTCCTCAGCTTCTTCAATCCTTCCCCTAATTCAAACACATGGGTCCCCAGCTTCTGTCCATTAGTTGGGCGAAAGTATCTGCATCTGTTAGAGGCTTGTTGGGACTCTTAGAGGATGTCCATGCTAGGCTCCTGTCTGTAAGCACACCACATCCCAAATAACCACAGCAGCTGGTACCCCATAGGAGTCCAGCGAACTCGGGACCCATCCCCTCAGCTTGAACTATATGTACCTTCTTTTTAAAAATGTATTTATTTATTTATTTATTTATTTATTTATTTATTTATGTATATGCATTCTCTATCTGCATGTTCACCTGCATGCCAGAAGAGGGCATCAGAACTCATTATAGATCTTTGTAAGTTACTGACCATGTGATTGCTGACAGTTGAACTCTAGTGCTCTTAACCACTGAGCCATCTCTCCAGTTCCTATATGTATCTTCTTAAAACTGTTTCTTCCTTCCTTTCTTATTATCAGACAATTATTATTCTTACCCATTGGAAAGAATTTGGAGTCCAGAGGGAATGGAAGGAAAGCAGTAATGTCTTTTTCTGGTCATAGTTTCCATTCCTTCCATTCTTCCCAGCTCCTCCACACCTCCCCTCTTCCCCTGATCCACTACCCCGACCCGATTTCCTCTTTAGAAAAGAGCAGGCTTCCAAGAGACAATAAGCAAACATGACAAAATAAAATACAATAAGACAAGGCAAAAGCCCTCATATTGAGTAGGGACAAGACAACCCAATAGGAAGAAAAGAGTCCAAAGAGCAGGCAGTAGAATCAGAAATAGACCAGCTCCCACTCTTAGGAGACCTACAAAAATACCAAGCAAACAGCCAGAACATATATCCAAAGGACATGGTGCAGACCCATGAAGGCATTGTGCTTGCCACTGTAGTCTCTGTGAGCTCATGTGCGCCCAGTTTAGTTGATTCAGTGGGTCATGCTCTGATGCTGGTCTCCATCCCCTCTGACTCCTGCTATCTTTCCTCCTCCTCTTCTATAGGGTTCCCAGATCTCCAAGGAAAGCAGTCATTTCTAATGACATCTTTCAAATTTGGTTCTCCAGTGGACAGTGATTATATGCTGACATAATAAGAGAACTTTACTGAGAAGAGAGGAATTATGGGAAATATTGAAAGACCCATATTTTGGGAGATTTGTCAGAGATGATTGATTAAAAGGAACATGAATTTGTATTATTTGTGCCTTATTTTCTGTTTTTCAAGACCTTCCACTATAGTGTTTATGATAGTAACAGTTTTGGGAAAGATGAGATAAATTATCCTTCATTTGGGATGGCGAATTTCTCCTCAGGCTTTTAGTGTTTTTGTTTGTTTGTTTTTAATATATGTCCTTAAAATATACAATTAGGGATTTATACAAGTAAGCATAATCACAATTAGTTTGAAGTAGCTTTTTTTCTCTCCATAGTTTTATCCTGCTTATAACATGAAAACTGGTTTTTGTAGTCCATACTATTATAGTAAATATTTGTTTATTCTTTTGTGTCATTATATATGTATTAATAGCATTTTCAGCCCAATATGAGAATTTCTAGGTACTTAGAAATGTAAGCCTAATTTTGTCTAAGAGTTTTATTCGTGATTATCATTATCCTATTTAATTACATAATTTCATCCCCCCCAAAAAATTCTCTTTTTGCCTTGGACAAGTGACCTTTTATATTTATTGTTATTTCTAAGTGATAGAAATGCAAAAATCTCAAGACTCCATCCCAGACAAAATAAACAAGAATCTGGTTTACTCAGGTGCCCAGATGTTTTATATATAGGCACATATTATTTGAGAACAATGAAAGAATAATTGTTTTGAGTAATCAGAATTATTTTAAAGGTATTTCACAAACTTTAGGTGAAGTTAGACTTTCAAAATATCTTATTTCTGTAATAGACTAAAATATCTGGCAACTAATTTAATTATTTGATATCACATATTGTTTCTAATACATAAGATAAAACAAATATAAAATTGAATACCACTACTTATATTTTAAACATTCTACCAGGAATAGCTATGGGATTGATTTGGCTTTTTTTCTAATTACATATTCTTACATGTTATTAAATAAATATTTATAGCTCCATTTCAGTTTTAATGCTCAGTATAACAAATGATTGTTTAGTGATTAGTAACAAAATATATGTTAACTAAAATTAAAATTGGCCATTAGATTTTAGAACCTGCTTCGTAGTCATAAAAATGATGACACCACAGGTTCTTTTCTTTTTATTGTTTGCTCCATGAGATTATTGAATAGTAATAATATTGGCATTCACTTGTCATAGGAAAAGTTTGTGTAGCAGAGAATGTAGTTTCAAACTCTGAAATTATGAATAAGGTTTGCTTCATGTTAAAGAAAGATCATGGAAAATATACTGAGATTAAGTTTAGTAATGGATGAGACCATTTGTTTCTGCAGTTACTTTATGCCAAGATTATCTATTTCACTCAGAATGAATGAGCCTGAGTAAAAATGATGTTATAACCTGCTGTCTCTTGTGAGACTATGCCGGGGCCTAGCAAACACAGAAGTGGGATGCTCACAGTCAGCTATTGGATGGATCACAGGGCTCCCAATGGAGGAGCTAGAGAAAGTACCCAAGGAGCTAAAGGGATCTGCAACCCTATAGGTGGAACAACGTTATGAACTAACCAGTACCCCGGAGCTCTTGACTCTAGCTGCATATGTATCAAAAGATGGCCTAGTCGGCCATCACTGGAAAGAGAGGCCCATTGGACACGCAAACTGTATATGCCCCAGTACAGGGGAACACCAGGGCCAAAAAAATGGGAATGGGTGGGTAGGGATGTGGGGGGGGAGGGTATGGGGGACTTTTGGGATAACATTGGAAATGTAATTGAGGAAAATATGCAATAAAAATATTTAAAAAAATAACTTATTCCATTAGAGCTAGGCTTCCAAATATACCTGTGATGGATCAACTCTATTAAAGTTTGCCTCTTAGAATACTTGTGAGAGATTGCCTTGATAGGTTATTAGGTATGGGTAGACTGATCTTAACTGTGGGCTGGACCATTCCCTGAGATACAAACTGCAGAAGGCAAGGTGAGCACTAGCATACATGTACTCAGTGCTCTCGCTTCTTGACTATTGGTACAATGTGACCAGCTCTCTAGAGCTCCCACTTTTTGTGGCTTTCCCATAGTGATGGGCTATAACCTGAAAACGTGAGCTCAAATATGTTCTTTCTCACTCTAGTTGCTTTTGTCACTATATTTCATTACAGCAACAGGAAACTAAATGGCTTCCCTACCACTCTTTTTTTAAAAAATATTTATTATATGTAAGTACACTGTAACTGTCTTCAGACACTCCAGAAGAGGGCGCCAGATCTTGTTACAGATGGTTGTGAGCCACCATGTGGTTGCTGGGATTTGAACTCAGGACCTCTGGAAGAGCAGTCAGTGCTCTTAACTGCTGAGCCATCTCTCCAGCCCCTTCCCTACCACTCTTGACTGCCCCAAATGACATTAACAATGACAAGTAGCAAAGTTAGGCTTTATAAACTTAATGTGTTGGCTCATTTGTGTTTTTTTATTATGGTATATATACTTTTTCATTTTAAAATATTTTAAAATATAAATATAACAATATACCATCAAATAAAGCAGTTCTTGGAATCCATGCTAGCCAAGTGGTTTACTATTGAGCTATATTCCCAGGCCCAAATATATTGTTATAACCATGCTTAGGAGTACACATTCATGTTTTTCTGTGAGTATCATCAATATCCATTCTCAAAATTATTTTCATTTGCAGAATTGGAATTTTGTACCCATCATACAATTTCCTCTTCTTTTGTCTCCTCAGCTCATGACAGTCACCACTGTGTTTTGTTTCTATGAATTTTACTCTTCCAAATACCCCAAATATGTATATGTATTTGTCCTCTATGAACATCTTATTTAATTCACTTAGTATAATGTTCTTCTCAGTACTCTCATCCATATTGTACCATGTATAACCTTACCTTTTCTTTTAGTGTTTAAACTGAAAATTTTTGTTAGCATTTCATATTTTCTTTACCCATTTGTATATCTCTGTTTACCTGAGTTGCATACTCCTTTTGTCAACTGTAAATAATTCTGCTACAGAACATGGGGATGCAATTATCTTTTCAGGTGTCTGCTATCAGTGTTTTGACTATACAGCCAGAATTGAATTGCTAGCTCTTTTTCCAGCTCTCTTTTGTTTGAAGAACCTCCAAAACGATTTTTTACAGTGGCTGCACCAGTCCATGAGGGTTTCAATACTCTACAGAGCAATTTTGTTTTCATTTGCTTTGATAATAGCCAAACTGAGAAGTGTAGGATAATGTGCTACTGTGGTTTAATTTTCATTTTTCTGATGCACATTATTTTCATATGTTACAGGCTATCTGTAAATATCGTTTGGCGAAATGCCTGAGTTATCTGTCCATTTTAATCATTTTTTGTCATTGAGTTTACTATTATTTATATATTCTGAAATTAATGCCTTATTAGAGGTATAATTTACAAAGAGTTTTTTTTCCTTTTGTGGGTTCTCTTTTTTCTGTATTAATAGTATCCTTTGCTATACAAAAGTCTCTAATTTTGATGAGGTAAAAATTGTGTGTTTTTTCTTTTGTTACCTGTGATTTATATGTCACACTATAAAAAATTGTTTTCCTTTTAAAGTAAGCATCAGAATAAGAATTTTTATTTGAAATTTTCATTTTCTTAAATAAACATGTAGTGTTTCACAGTTTGATTCAAATAGAATCCACCTATTACCATTTATCTTATCCATGGAATTATAAGTTCTATTGATGTGCTGTTATGTGGAATCAGATGGTCTTATGTACTGTAACAACATTAAAGGAAATAAATATAAACATGCATTTTTTTCTACATGACAACCAATTATGACTACATGGAGAGCACAATATATATTTCTTTTCAAAAATCCTTTTGTGAGCAGAACAGTAGGGGGATGCAAGGAAGCTGAGGCAGGAGTGGGTGGGTGGATGGGTGGGGGAGCACCCTCATAGAAGCAGGGGGAGGGTGTGGTATAGGGGGTTTGTGGAGGGGAAGCCAGGAAGGGGGATAACAATTGAAATGTAAATAAATAAAATAACCAATCCTTTTGTTAACAGATAGTCTTATATGAGAGACTTGCTTTTAACTATTGAATATCTTAAAATTATATCTAATCATATCCCCTTCACATTAATTCCTAGACAAATTACATTCTATATTAGAGTGCTTTGCATACTTTAATAAATCTAAATTCTTCATTGATATATGCTAATTTGTATCACTGTTATTTTAGCTCCCATTATATGGGTAACCATATTTTTGTTATTTACTTTCAACTTTCCTGGTCCTAGTGAGTTTTGCATATGTAAATGATGTAATTAATCCTTTTGATAGAAATACAAGGTCTTTAGCATTATAAATGGAAATGTTTTTGACATTAATGACTGGTATGACCAAAATGGTTGCTCTGGAGGATTGAAAGCAATATTTTTTACTTTTTCTCCCTTCTCAATTCAGTGTAGTATTTAAAAGCAGGGAAAATGAACTTTCCTTAGGGCACTACCTTGCCCTTTATAAGGTGTAGAATCCTAGGCATGCCCCAGATTTTCCGATTTCTTGTTACAAAATCAAGAGAGTGATACACAATGTTTGTTTTAATTATTAAATGAGAAAATATTTGTAAAGTACTTAAATTACTGCCTGGTACACAGTGAACACACAAATATATATATATATATATATATATATATATAATTTGTCCCTTAGCATTGGCTCTGTGGAAATAAAAGAAAGCTATTGAAAGTATAGTCTTTGTCTAAAATAAAATAGGACAGAGTAATTGGGTACAGGCCTAGACAAAAGTTGTCCTCTTTCTATTATATTTAGTTTTCTTGAGAGTCCATGTGAAAATGAAATATATGTTCCTTGTTTGAGAGCAACTGTGTTTATGCAAAAGGGTAACTGAATGATGGCATTGACTGAAATAAAGAAGCATTTGCAAAGTCAGCATGTATTGTATTGGTTTCAGTGTTGTCTAAGGACTAGGGACAAAGTTTTACCTTCCATTTATTTGAATGCAGCTTTAGAATGTGTGTCTGTCAGGTCCTTTCTGTTTTTCTCATTTGCTGAAAATATGCCAGCATGGAATTTAACTTCGATAGTTTTGACTAGCATTGTTTTTTACCTGTGTGAAAAAGTATGGTTCTGTTAGTGAATGTTATCTTATCTCATATAAATAACTATAGTTTCTCTCCTCATTATGCTGTCCTTTTACAAGAAGGCAATCCAATTTATTGGTGGAATTTTTTTTGTATTTTTGTTTTGTTTTTGTTTTTATCTTCTATAGTCTGATATAGTCCGATGGAGTCAGAACAGATCCAACCTCAAATTCTCTGGGACCCGTTTTTCATCCTGATTTTTCTGGTCAGTTACTTACTGTGTATAGTTAGGGAGTTAACTTAATCGTGCTCCTTTTTTTCCCCATTCATTTATTTATCTACTTGACATCCCCATCACTGCCCAGCCTCTAAGTCCTCCCCTCACACAGTCTCACCCCCATTCTCCCCTCTCCTTGCTCTTTTTAACTTCTTAAACTTTAAAACTGATATAACAATAGTACCCTGACCTTTTTTGATACTTCCCTATCTAGTCTCCATTCTCACCAATACCATACCATCTCCTAGAAGAATATTCTCTTTGCCTTTTAATTTCTAAGTTACCACTCATCCCTCCTCACTGTCTGGCTTCTTTTTCTTATTGTTTTAATACACTTTTGTCTAAAATCACGGATGATTTAATGGTCAAATACAGGATAGTTTCATTCCTTGTATGAACGGGATGCTGTGTTACACTTACTACTTGTCTTTCCTAACTACTTTGTTATCTGTTCTCTTTGAACCATTTTTTTGTTCTCATTATAATGCAGTTTCTGTAGCTATCTCTCCGGTATCTGGTGCATTATAACTTTGACCTCATGTTCTTTTCCCAGAACGTTCTACCCATTTATATTTTTGCTTCCTTCACTAATTTTCTTAATACATCAAATTATAATAATCGTTTTTCATACTCATCTCAGCCTTTAAAGAAATACATTTCCTAAGAACTGTTGTAGTTACCTTTCTATCACTAGCATTCAGGGATGTGTGTGACTCATAGTTTCCTCATCTTCCCTCTGTTGATGACATGAACATTTTCATTTTCAAAATAAAAATCCTGTTTTTCGTTTTTTTTTTTACAAATTTTTATTAGATATTTTCTTCATTTACGTTTCAAAAGCTATCCCAAAAGTCCCCTATACCCTCCCCCCCCCTCCGCCCTGCTCTCCTACCTACCCACTCCAGCTTCCTGGCCCTGGCATTCTCCTGTACTGGGACATATAAAGTTTGCAAAACCAAGGGGCCTCTCTTCCCAGTGATGTACGACTAGGCCATCAAAAAATCCAATTTTTCTTTTTGACACTATCACACATTTAGTATAGAATCTTAAGGCACTTAACATACATTTGTAATGAATAGTACCAGTGTACACGATTTCTTTTTACTTTGAAAATTTCCAATGACCCTTCATATACATTGGTACAGTAGTCTTTAAATAGTTTGTTAGCAGTCTCTCACTTTCTTACACTCATATTCTACCTGCATTTGCCCCTACCGTCTCCTTATTTCCTCTATTTCTCTTTTTTTATTCCCTCTGTTTCACTAGAGATGAATGAAACTTTTCAACATATATTTTCAAGCATCAACATCTTAACAAAGGAAAACCAAACAGCCCCATTTTTTTTCCAGGCATCCACTTCCTGCTCTCTTCTCTATATTCTCCTTTGAAGATGCCTCAGCTCATTCAATGCTGTCTTATTTCACCACCATGAAAACCACACCCATAAGGAGAAACCATAAGCAACATGAGCTAGTCCCTTACTATAAGTCAAACTTTCTTTAAATAATGAGTTAGTTTTTGGTTTTCCAATAGTATTTTTCTTTCTTTCTCCACTGCTATATGCATATTGGCAAGGGCTAAAATTGTTTCACTTGATGCAGCAAAACAAAGAGAATTAAATGTTGTCAGGAACCAAACTGTTTTTAGGACTAACATTTTTTTCCACTTGGGGCTATGTATCCTCATTATAGGACTTGGTTGTTTCGGTATACATGACTTAACCATCTCTCTTTTTTTCTCTTCTTGCTTATTATTTTTACTCACTCATATTTTTGCTAAAATGTAACCTGTTGTGGAATAGTATTTCCCTTTTTTATATAACCAATACCATCTAATTTTTGATAATTGTTTCATTGTCTTGATAATCGTTACCTAAAATTCTAGAGACCAAATCATATTATTCCAATTAGTCATCTGTGCCAATCTCCTTCATAGATGATTGAACCTAGCACAGTCTGTAGCCTGAACAGTCACTTATTAATTGCCATGGGTAATTGGAAAAAATATTTTTAAGAAAATGAAATTCAGTGTGATTATATACTTCTGAACTTGAGTTAAATCCAAATGATAATGAAATAAGGAATTCATTGCACCTTAAAAAAGAAGAAAAACACTTAGGCTTAAAAAGGATGGCACAAAACATAAGATGAAGGAAATCAAAGGTTTTCTTAAATCTTTAAGATAGTGGAATTTTAAATATAAAAGGAACCCATGAATAGAAATTGGCTGAAACAGACTATTTAGTTTTGAAATTAGTGAAGTAGTGCTATAGTGATAGAAGCAGAAGTCCAGAGTATAGGAAGACAGAGCCATTACACTTATGTAGAATAAAGGAACCCTCGCCCTAGAAATGGTTGTAAAGTAAAAGAAAATGTTTGATGTACATAACTCTGAAAGTAGGGGTAGCTGTTTATATTCATTATTCTCAATATTTGTCTGAAAGCAAAACTTAGAAAATAGATAAGGGTTTTCAGAAATTACCAGGAGAGATTAAATAAAAATGGGAACCTAACAATGAAAGTATATCTATAGCCCACATGCAGATTGAAAAGTCCAAATGGAATCAGGTTGTGGCATAGGAGGAGTTATTGCTTGCTTTCCATCTGTTCATTGATTGGTTTATTTCTATTCTGTTCTTTCTAATTTTATTTTGTAGGTCTTGATGACTGTTTGCAGCAGTACATTAAGAACTTTGAGAGAGAGAAGATCAGTGGAGACCAGCTGCTACGCATTACACATCAGGAGCTAGAAGATCTGGGAGTCAGCCGTATTGGCCATCAGGAGCTGATCTTGGAAGCAGTTGACCTTTTGTGTGCACTGGTAAGGACTGAAACTGACTGACAAGGAGAGATTTAATGTCCCTCTTCCACTGGCCACTTAATTGTCTTTTTCCTTCTCTTCTTTTATAAACTAGATATAGGTGGAGAAATTGTCATTTTTAACTACATATATTGTTTGTATACTTCTATAAATTTATTACATTCATGCTAAATGAGAAAGAGGCTTAAAAGAAAGATAGTAATATTACATTTCACCATGTGAAAAGCAAGTTAGAGCTTAACTAAGGGGTTTCTTAAAACTTTTCATTGTGTCTTTGTGAATTTTACATCATACACACCAACCCCACTCATCTCACAATTCCCTTATACCTGCCCTCCACCCTTACAACCTCCCTGCCTAAGAGAAACAAATGTCATTGTGGAAGCTGTAGTGTATCACAGTGTGTCCACACTTTTTGCTTGCAAATGTTGATTGCAAGGAGTCATTGATCTGGTTTGCAGCCTCTGGCTGCTGTTGCACTATCAATACTGGATCCTCACTGGGACTCCTCTGGGATATCCTGGTGTTGCCCTGGGTCATGGAGATCCTGCAGCTTTGGATCTGTAGGAACAGCACTTTCACATGGTCCAGCAGTTCATAGATGGGGTAGATGTTGGGGCTGGGCTAACTTCTAGCCCTGGGTGTGGGCCTGGGAGGTATCCGAGTTGCTCAGCTCACCAGCTCTCCCACACCACCCCGGCACAAGCTTTGTAGCCCTGCTTTGGCTAGCTCATCCAGTGCCAGGAGTGGACAGAGCCAGCTTTTGGCTAAGGGAAGTTTTAACTGTGGTGCTTTTCATACACAATTATATGTAGTCACTTGTTAAATCCACTGCTTATAACATTTGAAATATTAAGTAATCTTGTTTTTAAGAAATGTAAACAAAATTATTTAGATTTTATTTCCACACATAATCAGTAAAAATAAACTACAGTACACTATATGGTCACTTTCTTTAGTTAACCAACAATGCATAATAAAACAAGAAAAATCAATATCAAACAAAGCTTTCTCTAAGCTTATGGTAACGTGTTAGACATTCTGATATTAGATATAGTTATAGATTTTTTCCAGATTAACTAAGGTAAAACTAACCGGAATGGTTTTAAATTCTTCCAATTATACCGATATAAAGACAACGTATGTAATTTTATAACCAGAATTTGAATATTATCTCAAACTAGTTACAGATAACTTGTCAACAAATCATTATACTGTAGCCATAGTTTGCTTAAGCTCAGTAACCTCCTTGTAGTGCCTGAGACATACGGAATTTTGTGCATTCAAATTGAGATAATGTTGAATTTTTCATTAGATGAGAATTTACCACTAGTATGGCTATAGCCAACTTGATTTGCTTCATTTCTTTCATCCATAACGTTTCACATGCAAATAATTAAAATAGAAGACTTGCATGAATGTAGTTCTAATCCATTAAGATTAGACTGTGTTGTGTTAGTTCTAAATTATGACTTGTTCCTTACCCATGTTAGTAGCCAAATATATGAACATAGAGGTAATAAAATAGAACAAAGAAAGAAGTTAAGAATAACTCATGAACAAGCTTATGTTTTCTTAAAGAAATCCTTTCAGTAACTCCTATCTTGGTTAGGATTTGCATTGCTGTGATGAAACACTGACTAAAAGTAACTTAGGAAGGGCAGGGCTGTTATTTTGTTTTTGCTTCCATATCACAGTCTTTCATTGAAAGAATTCAGGGCAGAAACTCAAACAAGGCAGAAAGCTGGAAAGGAGCTACTGCAGAGGCCATGAGGGACTCTTGTTTACTAGTTTGTTCTTCACTGGCTTACTTAGACTACTTTCTCTTTTTTAAAATATTTTTATTAGGTATTTTCCTCAGAACCCAGGACCACTGGCGAAGGGATAGCACCACTTACAATGGGTTAGGTTTTTCCATATAGATCACTAATTAATGAAATGTCCTATAGACTTCCCTGCATATATCCAGGTCTTATGGAAGCATTTTCTCAATTGATGTTTACTCCTCTCAGATGACAAACTTGTGTCAAGTTGACATAAAAACTAGCTCCTAACCGTGGGAGAGAGGGTGTCTCTGATTTTTTTGCCTGCTTTTGGGACCCTTTTCTTCCTATTGGGTTACCTCATCCATCACTGATAGGAAGCTTTGGGCCTTGTTTTATTACATCTTGTTATGCAGTGTTCAGCTGTTATCACTGGGAAGCCTGCTGTTTTCTAAAGGGAAACGGAAGGGAAGTGGATCTTGGGGAGAGTGGAGGTGGATGGGGTGGGTGTGGAGTAACTGGGAGCTGTGGAGGGAGGGAGAGGAGGCTATGATTGCGATGTAATATATGAGAGGAGAATAAAAATTATAAATTGGATCAAACACTGTGTTAAACACAAGACATGGAAAAAAACTAGCTAGCACATCTTTATTATAATCCACCAGCATCAGGCATTTGAGTATAGGCTCCACTAAATCAGGAATCTATCTTATTCGTTTGTAATTTTTAACATTGTCCCACTGCCATCACATAGGATGATGAAAAGCTTTTAATAAATAAAGGAAATATTGATGTTAGATGTATTTTTCTCTTTTATTATTCAGAATTATGGCTTAGAAACAGAAAATCTAAAAACACTTTCTCACAAGTTGAATGCATCTGCCAAAAATCTACAAAACTTCATAACAGGAAGGAGAAGGAGCGGCCATTATGATGGGAGGACCAGCCGAAAATTACCAAATGACTTTTTGACCTCAGTTGTGGATCTGATTGGAGCAGCCAAGAGTCTTCTTGCTTGGTTGGACAGGTACACTCTTCTCCATGTTTTATAAGTAACCCCACATACATCGGTTTGTACAATAGCATTATTTTATATTTTCTTGTGAAAATATTAGGCAGATAGAAAAGCAAAAATGATAAATTTTTACTTTATTCATAAACCATGATAACATTTGATTATGATTCACAATAGTTTTGGGTCAACATCATGTAGATATGAATGTTTTATGAAATTTTATATCAAGATAAATATACAATCACTAATTTATCACTGTCAAACACTAAATACTTTTGCGGTTTATAAGCAAAGTTACTCATTGCCTGTTAGAGCAAAATGAATGATTTCTCCTGAATTTCTTTCTTCCTGTGTTAATGATCTTATTTAATAAGTAAGGAGTAAGTAGAAGCTACTACATTTTTTAGCATGTGTAGATAATTTCCCTACCCTGGTTTTGTACATTTGTCTTGTGTATAACATAGCATAAGAATTAAAATATGAAATGTAAACATAACACTTTTTTATTTGGTTGAATATTGCCATGAAATTGGATCACAATTAAAAAGAAACTAAATGAGTGCTCTGCTTTCTTAGCTCATGTTATTGCCCTGTGTTGTGGTTGAATACCCCAAGCTTTTCTTAATTCATGGTATTGACTGGCTATCCAGGAAGCAAAACTCAAAACGACAATGAAATATCATTTTACAATTTTACTCTACAAGAAAAAAAATCTGAGGCAGTCATACAGACATGGGAACGTGTAGAACCCTTCCTGGTTGGAGGCACAGTGTGGATATAAACGTCTGGAGAACTGACTTGTCGCTATGTAGCAAATTTGAAAATATCCATATCTCAAAACCTTTGCCTTTCGATTTGCATTTGTGTCTATTTAAATGAATCCTATATAACAGCTATAGATGGCGAACTTGTCCTAATTTTTAGAAATTAAAGTGTTACAGTTACTACTAAGTATATGAAGATTTATTAATATGTAAAAAGGGAGAGCTATGATCACAATGTAAAGATTATTTGATCAAATAAGTTTTGTTGCATGAGAAAACCATTGTAATAGCTATGGAATTTATTTTTCATACAAATGTAGAGGGCAGCATCTACTTCATATAATTCTAGAATAGAGATTTGACTTGCGCTTGCTTTCCGTCTTCAGAGTTCTCATTCTTATGTTGACTGACATTAATGCCAAGACTGACTTTATAATATTTAACTAATCCTCAGTATTTGGGGAATGTTCTTCAATATGGTTTTGTTTCCTTAAATAGAAGGTGAAAAACCTAATTAAAAAAAAAAGAATTTCTGATAATTTACAGTCTTGCCAAAATGTCTCCTCCAAGGAACATTAGAAAGATACAAATTGGCCTTTTAAAAATGAAATCTTATATATAAAAGAAAGGTTTTATATATTTATTTGTTTGTTTGTTTCATTTTAGTTTTTGAGACAAAATAAATAAATAAAGTATATTTCAATATACTATAACATGAAGTTCTAATTATATCTATATCAACTACATTGATCAGTTGTTTAAAGTAATTGCATTTTTAATCTTTTTGAGAATTTCATATATTGAAGGTGTACTTATATAATTTCTACCCCACACTCTTCCTCCAACTCTTTCCATGCCCTTCTTAACTTTATGAGTTCTTTAAGTATTGTTAATCACACATGCACACACATAAATCGATGAGTCCATTTAATGTTGCTAAATGTATGTGTGTTTGGAAATAACTACTTGACATTGGCTAACCTACCAAGTTATTTTAAAATACAAACTGTTATAATATTTTTAATTAGCGAAGCAATGATAAGAATAGAATAATGTTTAAGTTGTTTGAGTATATAAATACTGCACAGGGACAAGTAAGAGCCGAAGAGCCATCAACTGGGGGATATTTGTTGAAGTTAGGCCCTTGCTCTTCCTCCCAGCCCCATGCTCTCAGAAATAAGATACAGACTCAAAATATATTTACAAACACCTTGGCCATATAGCTCGGCTCTTGTCTGACCAGGTATAACTTAAAATATCCCATTTTTTCTAGCCTACATTCTGCCACATGATTGGTTATGTATGCTCAGGCACCATGCATTCCTCTCTTCATCTCTCCTCCTCGATCTCTCCCAAAATTCTTTCTCCTCCAAAGTCCCACCTTCTATTTCCTGCCTAAGCCATATGCCATAGGCTTTTTAAATGACAGGTAATGCTTCCATACAATACACAAGATGTTCTCTCTACAGATATTTGTGATCAATAAGACTGTCTGACTTGGCTGACCCAGTGAATAATCAAAGTAGGCAAACCGACTATTGAATAGGAGATGGAAGGAAAATATTAGAATATATTGTCATTTTCCCACTTGATTTTTCAAAATACTTAGAACTTCATAACATGCTATATGACTTTAATTATTAACTAGTCCTTATTAGCTGTTCTTTACATGATAGGTAGTTCAAGACAGCAAGGATGTTTCTTCGACTTTCCCCACTGATACCATGGCTATTCAGCCTGCACTTTATATTTTATAGAGAGATTTTCAAGGGGACGGAGAGCTATGGAATAAGAGATGATCCCTGTGGATCAACAACAATTAAAAAAAAGGGACAGAAGTTCAGCTCATGCCAGGCAGTGGTGGCGCACTCCTTTGATCCCAGCACTCGGGAGGTAGAGGCAGGTGGATCTCTGAGATCGAGTCCAGCCTGGTCTACAAAGAAAGTTCCAGTACACCCAGGATTATACAGAGAAACCCTGTCTCAAAAAACAAAAATGAAAGTTTAGCTCGTGTAAAGAATATGGAAGTGTAAGCAGCATAGAAGGAATTTATATGAATGTAGTGCCATGGGAGCAAAGGAACAAAGAATTTGAAGGAAAAAAAGATAGTTATGGGTATATGTTGCTGAGATATTAGGTAGGAGGATAAAGTCTGTGGTAGATTATGAAATCAGGGTCTTTGTGACTGTGGACTCTGCCCTCAGACTTCTGGGTGTGAACCTGAGCTTCTGCACTCACTCAGGCTGTGACCTAGACAAGTCACTAAGCATTTCCCTGCCTTCATTTTTCTTCTTTTATAAGAGTTACTGTGAATATTAAATTAGTATGTACACCACAATTAGGATAGTAATTTACATTTAGTAAAGCATTGGTTTAGTAATATTGATGGCCTTTAATTATGAGTATTTCAAGTAAAGATATATATAAGATATTAACTTTCTTTGTAAAGTAAATAATAAAATACTGCTTTTCTTTTTTGCTGTTTTTTATTCAATGTAGTTAGTCCTTGAAAAACGTATCAAAGAACTGTAAAAAAATTTACAAAGAGAAATTTTATAGAAAGAAAATATTATATTTCTAAAATTTAATTATTCTTAATTTCATTCATTTTATTTAAATGTATCCCAAATATGTAAGCTCTATAGATATTTGTGATCAATAAGACTGTCTGACTTGGCTGACATTCATTTCATTATTGTTCAAAATAGTATGCTATGCTATTTTATTTTGGTGATTTTCAAAAGCTGTTCTTACTAATCACAGCCTTACTTTTCCTTTTGTAGGTCACCATTTGCTGCTGTGACAGACTATTCAGTCACAAGAAATAACGTCATACAGCTCTGCTTGGAATTAACAACAATTGTGCAACAGGTATTAACTGACAAGATTTTCTTTTGTTAAATTACTAGCTATTTTATATTTCAAAAATGGGCCAGTGGTTCTTCAAATTCTTTAACCTTCATTTTTACTTTATTGCTACATGTATGGATGTTTTGCCTGTGTGTATATTTGTGCACCATGTGCATGCTTGATGCCTCTAGAGGGCTGAAGAAGGTTGGATCCCGTCTATAACTAGAGTTATAGATGTTTGTGGGTGCTGGGAATTGAACCCTAGTCCTCTGTAAGAGCAGCTCATGTTCTTAACCACCGATCTATTTCTCAACCCCCTAGCAAATGGTTCTTTAAAAGCAAATAATTTATTGTTAAAGTATGAATGTATCTTAAATTTTACTAATCAAAAAGTTATAAAATGAATTGCAATGCTTACCTTCATTATTTTTATGCCATGTTTATCAGTCTCATGGTCAGTGGGATATCTAAACTGATATCACTTTCACAAAATTACATCACTCACTTCAGATAACAATTTCAGATTTTTGCTCTGATATTAATAGTTTCACTTTGTGTGTACAAATAAACAAATAAATATATCTGACAGTTTTTTATAATGATCCAATTGCCTGAGCGATTTTTCACTGAAAACTAAGCTAGAAATACCAAAATCAAGTGCCTTCAGGAGTGTAACACTAGTATAAATGTTTAAATCAATTCTTTTATAGAACAATGCGAAACGACAGATACTAAAGCAAATTTACTAGTAGATCAACAGAAACGTATTTGAACCGAATAAAGTATGTTTTGAAAATCTTATGTTTGTATAGCTACAACTCTCTATAAGTCTGATGACATCCTATTGCCACTGCTTCTTTTTCGGGGTGCCATTATCCAATGATTTAAGTGTAAGGAAAGGGGACAATGTATAATGATGCAAAAATTATTGGATAAACTAAAGAAATTGTGATCTAATGTATCCTTGTGACACCTGTCCATGATTATCTCCCATAGCTCTCAGGTTGTTATATTGTTTATAATTCCTCAAAGAAATAGGACATTTTATTAATGCAGTTATTAACTTCATATACTATTGTTCTATCATGTAGATATTTTGCATCATATATCTCACAAATTAAGTTCTTAATATTTTCACTTATGGCCTAGTCAGTTATATTGTGACTCATCATCATACTTTATCTAAAGCATACGCATTCTCATGTTGACCTCAATGACCTGTTGGTATTCTCAATAGAAATTTTCAGCAGCTTAGTTGTTTTGCTCAACAACTCTTTAAACATCTCGTTATAAGGTAGTGATGGGTTTAAGCTTTGCTACTGAGAAGGCAGGAAAAAATTAAGTAGACTAGAGAAGAGATTAATTCATAGGCTGAACTTTAAGTACATTCTGTCTTGACCAAACATAAAATTACTGAAATAACTCCAAATGTACTAAGAACACAGAAGGACTTTCTGTACCCTCCACCCACCATATATACTTTGTTTAAAGGTTAATGGTGTGCCCTCTTAGGACATTTTGCTTACACGTTACCTACTTCTGTATTTTAAAACTCAGTAACTCATGACATTTGTCACAACTACTTTTACCTGATTCTCATTTTCCCATCACATGTCCTGTTTGATGTGTCATCTTTATTTCAGAACAAGATCTTTTGTTCTTGGTTATTTTCTTGCCCCAATTTGTACTTAGCTCTATTATTCCTTAAAGGAAACATCAAATGCAAACTCATATTAATAAATAATGATATGACATCTAGTTTTAGGCTTTCTATAAGTATAGAATTGAACACCATTGAATTAGTTATTACAAATATAAGCCAGTTTTGTTATTTTCAAATGAATTGCTAACTTCCTTTTTTGAGTTTCAAAGGAGCTAACATAATGTTCCAGCATAACTTCCATTTTATCTTCAAGAACTCCCATATGTATTAACTGTACTCTAACTCACCTCGATAAACTATCACTAGTAAAACAGATTTTACTTTAGCCATTTGTCTTATGATAACTCTGCACAAGATGCCCTTTATATCTTTGATCTCTGTCTTATTAAAATCATACCCTATCCTTCAAGGTATTTGAGAAATGCTACTTCATTTATGAAGTTTTTCTGATTTCCTACAGGTGTTTGTGTCTTCTCAGTATATTGAATCTTTATTGTAATTTTGTTCCTGATATAGTTAAAATAAAATGCAACACCTTGCTCTTGGTCTTCTAGTTTCCCACATATTTGTTGTTTTCCTTTTTTTCTGTAAAGTATTAGACTAGTTAATTATATTATTCTCTCTTGTCCCCTTTCTGATGCATATTCATTGTTGCATGAGCAGATGTAGTTTCTCATCTTCCTATGTGTATTAGTCAGGGTTCTCTAGAGTCACAGAAGTTATGGATAGTCTCTAGATAGTAAAAGAATTTATTGATGACTTACAGTCGGCAGCCCAATTCCCAACAATTGTTCAGTCGCAGCTGTGAATGGAAGTCCAAGGATCTAGCAGTTACTCAGTCTCACGCAGCAAGCAGGCGAAGGAGCAAGAGCAAGAGCTAGACTCCCTTCTTCCAATGTCCTTATATTGTCTCCAGCAGAAGGTGTAGCCCAGATTAAAGGTGTGCCCCACCACACCTTTAATCCCAGATGAAAGGCGTAGCCCAGATTAAAGGTATGTTCCTTAAACTCGGAGATTCAATCTTCTGGAATCCATAGCCACTATGGCTCAAGATCTTCAAACCAAGATCCAGATAAGGATCTCCAAGCCTCCAGATAAGGGTCACTGGTGAGCCTTCCAATTCCGGATTGTAGTTCATTCCAAATATTGTCAAGTTGACAACCAGGAATAGCCACTACACTATGCATAGCATTTCACATATCTTCTGGGGCAGTTAAATCCTTCTGTGAACAACAATTATCTTAGTTTCATTACACGATCAAGTCCTTGAATATAGAAATAGTGTCTTTCTTATTTGATATATACTATTTGTTAAAAATAAATTGACTGAGCAGAATTAATCTCTATGGCCAGCTTATGCTCATTTGTAGTTTGATAATGAAAAACCAAAATGGAAATTAGCATTACTCATTTTTGTTAACTCTCTTGTGAGAATGTTTCCATTCTGTTCCTGTTATTCATATTAAAAAACAAAAAACAAAAAACAAGAACTCAAAGACTTCCATCACTTTAAATTTCTCTTCATTAGTTACAATAAGATGGTTGGGATTGATGACATAGGTCAGTGATAGAGCACTTGTTGTGTTTGAATATGACACTTCTTCAGTCCTTATTGCTACAAAAAGGAAAAGTAAATGATTATTTTATCCTCATAACCATATTCCAGGCTAGCATAAAAACTTTTCTGAAACACCAAGCAGATTCCTAATGCTAACAAAATGTATCTTTTAGCAGTGCTTCTTAACCTGTGGGTTGCCAGGCATCCTGCATATCAGATATTTACATTATAATCCTTAATAGCTGCAAAATTACAATTATAAAGTAGTAACAAAATAATCTTATGGTTGGAGTCACCACAACATGAGGAACGGTATTAGTTGGTCACAGCATTAGGAAGGTTAAGAACCACTGTTTTAGAGAAAATTTATATATTAGTAGACAAAAATTATCTTTGAAATGCTATATTGTTTTTCTACTGTAAGTGATACCATCTAATGTTTTTTGAGCTCTGTATTCTATTGTTGCCCATAGTACCAATAGGAATGTGGACTGATAGATAAAATCATAAAATAAAATACTTAATTGTTTGTTTCTTGGTAGTGAATCTATGTGCAGACCTTACTTTTCTATATTTTACAAATTCCAAAAGTGAATTTAAGCTATCGGCAAAGAAGGAATTTTTCTACACTGAAGGGATATTAATATTTGGAAAAGGAACCTATCATAAACACTGAAGTTATATTTTAAAATAAGTTTCATATAGTTAACATCTAACACATTGTCTAATTTTCTATTCTATATATATGTGCATGTATGTATATGTGTATATATTGATCAAAATTTTATTTGGAGTAATATGGGATACATAAATATTAAACTTTTGCTGCCACTTAAAAAAGGCAATTTGACTAAGTAAGGCATGGACTTTAAAAAATATCTAGGGCATGCATTTATTACCAGCCTTTCAAGAAATCTCATCTGAACAGTTTTATGCTTTGAAATATGCTGTGCTTAAAATTGTTTTTCACTCAACTTTAATTATTTTTATTCCCTTTGCAGCAAGATGAGATGATCAATATCTAAAAATAAACTGTCACAAATGGCTTTTCTCACTTTAACACAAAAGGGTGGTACTAGGGAGTAAGTGGAAAATTCTTATTGATATTGGTCACTTCTATTTCCAATAATATTAAAATTAGGGAGAAAAGGCACTGCAAATTTCTTCTTTTGGAAATCTCCATTTGGAGTATTTACTTAGTCTAATATAATCTATGTCACTTTTTACATATTCTGTGTTTAGTTGAGTTGGGATGTTTGAAGCTTTTAAAGGTATTTTCCCCAACATGAAATTTGTTATTAAAACACTCAAAAAAATGGGGGAACTTGTTTTAAAAAATCTTAACTGTAAGAACTAAAGCTTCTTTCAGAGCCTTGTCAGCAACTGAATCTGAAAAATGAGACAGGTACCCACGCACTTCTTGTCAGAATTGAAATAATTGCCATGATGCCTGTCTTCGTGGGTATCAGCATAACCTAAAATAATTCTACTGTACCATTTTAATATTCCCTACTTGAGACACAAAAACTGAGATTGTCACTAATTAAGAAATGAGCACAGAAGTGTCATTTTGAAAGGTAACGCTTTGATGAGGTTGAAAATACTTGGAACAAGGGACAAGGATGAAAGCAGTTTGTCAGGGGAATGTAACCCAGCTAGCTCTGTTAAATCATTCCATACTGGATGATTCATGTCATGGCTGCTACAATTGTAATCATAATATCTAGCTCGAAGTTAACGGAAGGATCAAATAGATGAGACTTTACCATGGACCTCAGTGTCCAGTGAAGAACAAGAGGAGTCTAAAAGGAGGTTGGACAAGAGACAGATAACAAAATTGCAGTTAAAATCATAAATTTACAAGTATTTTTCTCCCATTCGTGTTTGTTAGTTTTCTTGGCAAACATTTACTCTTATATTTGATTTATATGCTGAGAGAATAATTTCAAGTGTTGTAAAACACATTAAATCATTTTCAGTTGTTAAATTTGGAGTGAAAACTTTCTTTAAAAATTCAATTCCTGGCAATATGATTTTACTTGGAATTGTTTTCTGATTTTTTTGCATAGTTATTCACTTCATTATCAATACATATTTAAGAAAAGAAAAGGGTATTATTTTGTTGATACCCTTTAAGTAGTCACATTGAAGAATGTTTTTATTTTGCCAAGCAATCTCACTTAAATTACATATTTGTGCTTTGTAGACATTTTGTTAACTTACAATAGCTTTTATATAAAAATGAAACTAAAAATTTATATTTACTATTATACAATTATGATTTTGAAAGAAAAATTATAAACAAACATGTCAATTATACATCTTTATAAAATACTCCTATTGGAATTTAACTACTTTTATCTATTTAGTTTGAGGATTTTACTCAAGCTTGTGAGAATATTATAACTTTTATGGCAGTGAATTATAATTTGTGGTTTACATTTTTAGAGCATTCATTTTTAAACACTTAAAGAACATTGTAAAAATTGTACTTAGGAATTGATTTTAAAATTTATATCAATGATTTATTCAGGGAAAAATGTCTGTAAAATTATTAGCAATATCTGTCATAGTCTACTTAATCATATTCCATGTACATGAAATCACCACCTTTATATTCTTCATGAAGACTTTCTATAACTTACCTCTCATATTTTATAATAAAATACTGTGGTAGGATTAGACATGAAAGAAGATCTGAGCTTAATTGTCCTAAATATGCTTTTGAAGAATGGTATATACACTTGGATAAATTACCTCAGATCTTCGATGTTATTTATCTGTAAAACTGTATCATTAACTATCTTGTTAGATTATTACAGAGCTTTATGTGAACATTTGAACATTTCACAGCAACTTAATAAATGGCTATTAGGATTATATAGCAAAAGAGACTTTGAAAACACTTAAACTGAGCTAGTTTCTTGCTTCATCAGAAATTCAAAAGACTGGTACTCTGCTTAATTTTGCTGTTGAATAGTCGTGAAAATTTTTAAAATTTTCTAAAATGAGTGATTTAAAAAAATAAATTGGAAGCCAGGCATAGTGTCACAAGCCTTTAATGCCACCAGAAGCAGGTGGATAGGTGTGAGTTTGAGGCCAGCCTTGTCCACATAGTGAGTTCCAGTATAGCCACAGCTACGTAGTAAGACCCTGTCTTGAAAAAAGAATTAAAAATAATTTGGTTTAATTTATGACATCTTTATATTTTAATGTACATATACATACTTAGTATTCTGGAATATTTCTTAAAACATCCACACTTAAAATGTAATGCAGAAATTGTTTGTCATATATGAACTTGCCACTCATACATTTATAAATGACCTAGATTTGAACACATACATTAATTTTAGTGGTACATTTATACTAGTCATATAAAACTTGTGTTTTAAAGATGATAGTAAAAATCAAACTTTCATTACATACATGTAGAGATATAAAATGGCCATCTAAGTTGTGCTTGAATAGGCAGAATATATTCTTTAGTTCATGCAGTGTTACGGCATGAAAAGCTAAGCCAGAGGAGTCTCATAGTCATTTCAATCACAGCTTTAAATACTTTTACTGCATGCTCAGGGTTAGTGTTTAAGCCTTCATGAATCAGACATTCTAGGTGACCTGAAAATTGAATTGGAGCTCTTGGTATAGAAACTGGGGCATTTCAGACCAAAAACCAGGGCAAGCTTTATATATAATTTTTAAGCAATATGAATTATACTAGCTTTGCATACTCAGATGGTATGAAATTTGGTTCTATTTTCCTTTCTATTTAAACTAATAATTTAATTCATTTCATGTAATATTTTTCCTTTAAATTTTCTCCAGCTGCTTTAATTATTAAGAAGCATTATTTATATCTTTTCGGTTTATCCTAATCAAAAGTCTGATAATATTATCTGATCAAAAATCAGATAATAGAAGTATTAGAGATAGTAGTAAAATAACTTGAAGATTTTATCTGGATGCAGATATAAAAGTGGAATTTGCAAAGTTGATAGTATGCTAAATATATGTACAATTGTATCTTTCTTTTTTTTCCATTTTTTATTAGGTATTTAGCTCATTTACATTTCCAATGCTATACCAAAAGTCCCCCATACCCACCCACCCCCACTCCCCTACCCACCTACTCCCACTTTTTGGCCCTGGCGTTCCCCTGTACTGGGGCATATAAAGTTTGCGTGTCCAATGGGCCTCTCTTTCCAGTGATGGCCGACTAGGCCATCTTTTGATACATATGCAGCTAGAGTCAAGAGCTCCGGGGTACTGGTTAGTTCATAATGTTGTTCCACCTATAGGGTTGCAGATCCCTTTAGCTCCTTGGGTACTTTCTCTAGCTCCTCCATTGGGAGCCCTGTGATCCATCCATTAGCTGACTGTGAAACTCAAGAAGAATGAAGACTGAAGTGTGGACACTATGCCCCTCCTTAGAATTGGGAACAAAACACCCATGGAAGGAGTTACAGAGACAAAGTTTGGAGCTGAGATGAAAGGATGGACCATGTAGAGACTGCCATATCCAGGGATCCACCCCATAATCAGCATCCAAACGCTGACACCATTGCATACACTAGCAAGATTTTATTGAAAGGACCCAGATGTAGCTGTCTCTTGTGAGACTATGCCGGGGCCTAGCAATTGTATCTTTCAAAGGCTTATGTATAATGAGAATGTTAGAATAGATAGAAGTACACAGGCATAAGAAAGTTTCATTATCTTTGTTCATTAAGAGCTGCATATTTTCATTTTTTCATATTTTCTTAATGTATTCATTCACTTTGCATCCTGATTGCAGCCTGTCTCTCTCCTCCCAGTCCTCCCTCATATGGCCTCACCCTCACCCTCCCCTTTACCTCTGAGGAGGGGGAAGTTCTCCCATGGGTATCACTTCACTCGGGACTAGGCACATCCTCTCCCATTGAGGCCATCCCAGTTGGGGAACAGAGTCCACAGGCAGGCAACAGATTCAGGATGACCCCCTGCTCCAGGTTTTGGGGGACACACATGAAGACCAAGCTACACATCTGCTACAAATGTGCTGGGGGCTCTAGGTCCAGCCCTTGTGCTGCATATTTTCTAAGGCTTTGGATGAGAGGATGAGTAAATTCATTTTGCATGCTAGGAATTTCTCAAAGTCATCATGCCAAAAGACTTAAAGGTGCAGATTGTAGTATTATCTGTACCAAAAAAGATAGATGGTTTATACTGCACTAGTTAGATTCTCTTAGAGGGGGAAATGACAGTGTACTAGTTCTCAGACATTACCGTTATTTAATATATTATAGTTAAGTTTTGTATTATAGTGTTGTGCAATATTCCATATATACAAAGAGTATATATAACATGTTTGCTATAGACATAACAATAAATATCACATAAATGTATCTTGTAAATTTAATAGTTGGAGTGCTAACTAATAGCATTTTAATTATTGAGCTATTCCTGCATCTTGTATGCCTACCCTCTTTCATGGGTTTTGTCATATCGAACTTTTGTCTTTAAATAATCATATATAATTCTTCACTAAAGAAATTTAATGATTCTTATCTTTAAGCTTTAGGAAAATATCACTAAGTATCTCACGTTTTTTTTTTTACTTGATATGTTTCTAAATTTTTATTTGACTTGTAGTTCATTTCACTGAATATAATATTGTGCTCTGTTCATATTCACTAATACATTTATTCTTCTGATGATGGACATTTGATTGTATACCCACATTTAAGCTTACTACAAAGCACATATATTAAGTTATATAGTTTATGAAATATTGTGCCATTTTCTCAAAATATTTTCTTGCTTATTGTATTTGTACTTCCATTTCATTCAACCCCTAAACTGATTTGTTACATATTATATAATTCACCTATTTAAAGCTTTTAAATTTTTCTCAAAAGTCATAAGAGTTATCTTTAAACATTATGCTTATGTTATGTGTAAAGAAACAGATGCAGAATGTTAGGCATAAGTGAACAGATGTAGAAAAGTATGTTAATGGATCGTGACCCTCATGGAGAATAAAATAAGCCTCAGAAGATATTCCCCTGTGTGCTACCATTTGTAACATATGGTGATTACTCTTTCTAAAATTTCAAGCCAAAAGTAATACCAATACATTTTTAAAAGGGTTTTCTATGTCAGACCTAATGAAAGTAAAAGGCCCCAATGTAGCTAGTACATGGCACATAAAGGTTTGCTGAAAAAATACATACCTTTTCTCTTAAAAATTCACCAAAAGAAGGTTCTAGAAATTTAAGTTAGATTTAGTAACTACTTTGATACTAACAAAACTTGAAAGGGAACTAACGGGAAGATACTAGTTTTACATTCCATGTCTGTGGTGGTTAGGGTGCATCCAATGTTAGTTGTATACATTCTTCCTTCTTTTCCTTACACTCACAATTTTATCTATTGATCTTGGTTAGTCTAACTGGGCATGACAAAATCTCCAGCAGGTGTAATGCATTTTAGTCATGGTAAAGGATTTGTACATTTTTTTTATATTTCTCAGTTGTTTGTGTTTTATCTTTAATGTTTAAACTGCACCACTTTTTTTTACTTTATATTCTGATTGCTTCTTGCCCTCCTTCTCCCTCTCATCTCCCTCTCATCTTCTTGCCCTCCTTCTCTCCTCCCTCTAATCTCCCCCTACCCCATCCTTCCATCCTCCCTTTCTCCACAGAAAGGGGAGGCCTCCCATGGATATCAACTTGTATTGGCAAACCAAGTTGCAATGGTACTAGGTGCAACTTCTCCTATTGTGGCTAGACAAGGCAGCCCAGTTATGAGAAAGGGATCGAAAGACAGGCAACAGAGTGAGAGAGACTGCGCTCCTATTCTTAGGGGTCCCACATGAAGACTGAGATGCACAACTGTTACATATGTGCTTAGGACCTAGCTAGGTCCATCTCACATATGCTCTCTTTTTGGTGGTTCAGTCTCTGTAAGACCTTATGGGCCCAGGTAAGTTGATCCTGTAGGTTTTCTTGTGGTGTCTTTGACTCCTCTTGCTCTTTCTATCCTTCCTCCCTCTCTTCAGTAGGATTCCCCAAGCTCAGCTTAATGTTTGACTGTGGGTATCTGAATCTGTTTCCATCAGTTGCTGGGTAAAGCCTCTCAGAAGATAGTTATGCTAGGTTCCTGTCTACAAGTATAGCAGAATATCATTAACAAGGTTAGGGATGGGCTCCCTATAATGGATGGCATGGGTCTAAAGCTGGGAGTGTCATTGGTTGGCTATTATCTCTATTTCTGCTCCATCTTTATCCGTGCTCATGTTGTAGACAGGAACAACTGTGGATCTACGGTTTTGTGGCTGGGTTGGTGTCCCAGCCTCTCCGTTAGAGGTCTTTTCTGATTACAGGAGATGGGCCACTTTCAGGTTCCACATCCTCCAATGCTAGGAGTCTTAACGAGGGTCACCCTCAGAGATTCCTGGGAGTTGCCATTGCTCTAGATTTCTAGCTTGTCCTAGAGATGCATCCCCCAACTGATTCTCTCTGACCTCCCCTGACTTGATCATTCCTTCTTCCCTCTCCAACCCCTCCCCCAGTTCCCTCCCTCCATCTCCCCTTGATGTCTATTCTATTTTCCATTCTGAATGAGATTCAAGTGAGTGAATTAGGCTATCCTTGTTACTTAGCTTCTCTAGGTCTATGGATTGTAACATGTAACATAATTACCTGTACATTATAGCTAAGATCAATTTATGAGTACATGCCATATATTTCTTTCTAGGTCTGGAGTACCTCTTTGAGAATGGTGTTTTCTAGTTCCATTCATTTGCCTGCAAAGTTCATGATGTCTTCAATTTTAATAGCTGGATAGTATTCCATTGTGTAGATATACCACGTTGTCTGTATACATTCTTAGGTTGAGAGACATCTGGCTATTTCCAGCTTCTGGCTATTACAAATAGGGCTGTTGTGAACATAATGGAGCATGTGTCTTTGAGATATGGTGGAGCATCTTTTGGGTATATGCCCAGGAATTATGTAGTTGGGTCTTGAGGTAGTACATATTTTACAGTAGCTTATTCCTATTCCATTTCCTCTCAGTCTTTGTGCTTTTAAGGCGAAGAGTTAAAAAACAATGGTAGCAACATGAGCATCCTTCATAGTGATCTCAGGTAGTGAAAAAGATAAGAATTACTGTGAAAAAGACCAGGGTTCAGGGAAGATACTTGATTTGGAGTTATGGAAATGTTTTCTCATAATAATAATAGTCCAATCTACTTCTTTTTCCCATTCCAAATCCATGTGTGCACTCCTGGTCTCACTTAGAATCGTTTTACAGCTTAAAAGCAACAATTTTATCTCATATTAAACTTGGAAATCTGTCTTAAATATGAAATATAATGTCCCTCAACAATGCTGCATACAATATGAGTTTTAAAAGAAACTGTATGGGAGATCAAAATATCAATAACAGTATCTTTATTTATTCTGAATCTTGCATAGCTAACTCTGTATTGGCTCTGATTTACATATGTATTAATCTACTGTGATGCTATTCAGGAGTTAACAACATAACAAATTTTAATTTCCTTTTTAGTGCCTTTCTGTTTTCTACTTCCCTTTTCAACTCAAAGACTATTCAGCACATGCTGTGGTTCTTTTCACCTAAATTGCATACATAAATGCTCCATTTCTGGACAGTTCCTCAGCTTTCTACTAGGAGTGGATTTTTTTCTCCTGGGCACTTTTTAATATCTTTTTAAACTCTCCCTCATATCCTGTCATCTGGGAAAATCCTATTCCTCCTGATTTTCTTGTTTTCAATCACTGCCAAGGAAAGGACTATATATAATTTAATATATAGGCTATAATATTTATTCTATTCTATTTTGAAGTTATCATGGTGTTTTCACAACTTTATTATCTCACTGTTTGAGCTAGGGTGTAAGAAGCTACCCCATGTTGCCCTAAAATTCATAATTTTCCTTCCCCAAATTCCCAAATGCTAGGATTATACACATACACATTTACACTTGGTTACTGGCAATTATAACTTTAACTTTTTAAAAAATCTTATTTTTAATGATGGTTCTTAAACACTTTAACCTTTCTTGTAACTCACCACCCACCAGAGGTTGTAGTAAAGAAAGGATATGAAGGAAGTGGACCTATTTAGAAAGATTTTTTGGAGCAACTCCCATTTGTGTTGTCTAGAAATTAGCAGTTTAATTTACAGATTAGCAGGCAGTGGCACTTGCAAACACAGTCCAGTTTGGTAGAGTCTGCTTAGCAACAGCAGCAGTGACATAACCTAGGAGAGACAGCCAGACCTCAGCCTTGGTTTGAGTCAGCAGGAGGGACCCAGAGGAACATCAGGAGAAGTTCTTAGCTGTGCCTCTCTCAGGGAAGTGAAGATGAGCAAAGATGGGAGGCAGACCCACAAACATTGCACAGCTAGCTGTACCAGCAAGCCAAGCTCTGTCTCCATCACTCCATGAAGTCCTATTTATACCCTCCAGACATCACGGGTTTTCCATATACCTTGCCTCAGCAGAGCTCTAGCCTGAGCTCATGCATCCAATCACCCCACCCCATCCTCCAGTCCTCGGAAGTGGCAACAAACTGGAGCACACCATCAGAAGTTTTTTGGTGCATTTCTCTCTATGAAGTCCTGACAAACGCAGCTCAAATACACAGTGTAAGGCTGACCAATACATGCATGTCGTTAGCAAATAATCTTTCATCACATATCCTTTCATGTTCTTGCTTTAGCAGAACATCCTCTCTCCTGTGTCTGCTTCAGGAAAATGTTCCTTCACAAGTCTGCCTTAGTCTTTCACACCTGTGTCCACTTTAAGGAAACGTTCCTTCATGTGTTTGCCCCAGCAAAACACCGTCCAACCAACTTTCCAAAGAACCGTTAAGTTTCCACTTCAGTCAATTTTATAAGTAAGGAAATTCAAAGTTAGGGATGTAACTTAAGTGTGACATGGTTCAGGACTTTAATCTGCCTGCTTATTCTTTTTTGGGGGGGGGGATTTCAAGACAGGGTTTCTCTGTGTAGCCCTGGCTGTCTTAGAACTCACTCTGTAGCCCAGGCTGGCCTCGAACTCAGAAATCCGCCTGCCTCCCATTAACAGACCATGTAGAGACTGTCATATCCGGGGATCCATCCCATAATCAGCTTCCAAACGCTGACACCATTGCACACACTAGCAAGATTTTGCTGAAAGGACCCAGATATAGCTCTCTCTTGTGAGACTATGCCGGGGCCTAGCAAACACAGAAGTGGATGCTCACAGTCAGCTATTGAATGAATCACAGGGCCCCCAATGGAGGAGCTAGAGAAAATACCCAAGGAGCTAAAGGGAACTGCAACCCTATATGTGGAACAACATTTTGAACTAACCAGTACCCCAGAGCTCTTGACTCTAGCTACGTATGTATCAAAAGATGGCCTAGTCAGCCATCACTGGAAAGAGAGGCCCATTGGACTTGCAAACTTTATATGCCCCAGTACAGGGGAATGCCAGGGCCAAAAAGTGGGAGTGGGTGGGTAGGGGAGTGGGGGGGAGGGTATGGGGGACTTTTTGGATAGCATTGGAAATGTAAATGAGGAAAATACCTAATAAAAATATTTTTTTAAATGAGATTAAACTTTTGATGAACACAAAATGGCAAAAAATGCCATCTACAATGAAGGCAGCAGTAATCTGAGCCTGATGGTGTTTTACATTGTGAAGGGTGACCCAGGACCTCTGAAAACGATTGTACCCATATTTCTTGAAATGAAAAAATAGCCTAGAAATTTAATGACATATTTATTTTTATTAAACTGCATTTGTTGTATATTCATATGCATATCTTATTTTTCCTTTGTAGTTGATGGGGGATTATATCATTCAAGATAAGTTAGATTATGCTTCAGTAGCAATCTTAAAGTGTTAGTGGCTTCAATAGAGTGCTCATATTCCACATCCACCCTGCATTGTTAGCTCTACTATATAATTTATTCACTTCAGACCCAGGTGGGAGAGGACAACCTCTTGTACAGTATTGCTGGCCATGATGGCAGGTAAGATAGAACATAGTGAACTGTGCTTTTTCATAGAGCTTTTATATGAAAATAAGACATTATACATCAACTCACAGTTTATTGGCCACAACATATTATATGTGCATGACTAAATCCAGTCACTCTAGAACATTTTCTTCTGTTTCAAAAAAACACTGAGTGTTCAGAAATGTTTCAGTGTGATCTATTAGGAAATAAATGGCTTATTAAATTATGCCTAAGCATTACATTCAACCTCACAATCATTAAATGTGAGTATTAAAAACCTTGGTGTATAGAAGGCATACCAAAGTAAGCTATAACTAGGCTTCTATTATTGCTCAGCTCTATTAGGACTTAACAGTTCTGTCTTCAGTTTCATAAACCTAGAATATTATTAAGAGTACCTGAAAAAATAGTACTTTTAAAATACTGCACTTACTGAAAATAAATGATTTTACTTTGAGAAAATACAATTTAAATAGATAAAAGATATATGGGTTAATGAGTTTTTTTAAATACTAATAGTTGGAATTTATTTGAATACATTCTTTTTTCCTTTTTTAATTAGATATTTTCTTTATTTACATTTTATTACATTTCAAATGTTATCCCCTTTCCTAGTTTCCCTCAAAAAATCCCTATACCCTTCCCCTGCTCTGCTCCCCAACCCACCCACTCCTGCTTCCTGGCCCTGGCAGTCCCCTATACTGGGGCATATGATCTTAACAAGATCAAGGGCCCCTCCTCCCATTAATGACCAACTAATATCAGTTTTCTTTCAAACTAGGTGAGAAATCTTGAAGAATTAATATTTAATGTATATCTTTTTTGTGATAGTGTATGATGTTTATTTTTGCCTGAACTATTTAGTTAAAACTGTCACAAGGAAAAAAATCTCTTGCACTGCTAACCTATAATTTTTTTCCTTAGGATATGTTAGACTGTCTTTATTATAAGTAACTTGAACATCTGGAAGCTAGAAAAGCTTTGTATCACAAAAATATTACCTTCACTGTGTGAATAAAACTTCTTGACATCTCTTATGTAATACAAAACTTCATGAAGATAAAGGCTCAATCATTTTTATTATAAATGTCTACTGAGATGGTGCACATTAAAGTTTAAAATCAAAATCACATTCAGAATGTTTTTAAAGCTGTGAAACAATCGTTTTGTATAAAATGGAAGTGGGAAGAAACTAAATGTACTATGAGTTTGGTGAGTACATATTTTGTTTTCAAATGATTCTGAAAGTTATATTCTTATATCACATCTGTAAAACATTAATTATAGAAAGTGAACATTGAGAATCAGCATAATGAAATATCTATAAGGTGAATTAACTTCATAGAACAAATGGGATACCTAGAGAAATTAAAGGGATGAGGTAGTTGTCTATAAGGTCCCCTTTTTGAAACCATTGATAGTTTAATAGGAAAGGTTAAGAATTGACAACACATGCAGAATAAACAAATATAATTCTTATGGAAATTAAGTCACTGCTTCCTGAGACTGACCATAAAAGATATTACAATGACAGAAATTATGGTCTTAATATAATCAATTTTTTAGTCATTTTAGTTACATCTTGAAAATTTGAAATCCTTTGGAGTTTGGGGGGATCTGATTAGTTTTCTAAATAATTAGCCTTTTTCTCTACACCCTATAAACTTTATATGTCAAAGGGTTTATCTACTCATCCAATTACTGCAACATTAGTATTTCATTTTCAAGTAAAAAAACTAAAATGGTTACAGCTACATTTGGCTTCATTTTAGATGGTGTTATTGGACTGAAATGGCATAGACTATTACAAACTAATATCTTATAAGGTATGAAAGAATTAACCATATTCACTGCCAGAAGAAGTTTTCAGCCTTCCTATTACTTCATGATTGTTTCCTTGTGGAATCCATTGCCTCAAAAGAGTTCAGAACTGTATTTGTGTAATTACTTTTTGTATTTTAAAGTAATGAATAGTTTGTAAATGACAATGAGTGAGAGCCGGCCAATGTTACAGTTAATATAAAATACCATTTCTAGTGCTCTCTTTGAAATGCCGATTTTGTCCCTTTCACTACTGCCTCTGTATCTTACACTGAAAAATATAGGTGATGCTGTTTTCCTATTTTGTTTTAGAATTTTAAAAACATTAAATGGCAGAAAGAAGTGGAGCATAGCACAGTTCACAGGCACACATGGTCCAGCACTTCACATTAGCACCTTAAAATTTTGTCTTATGTCAGAAAAAACCTTATATAGGTTCCATTTCTGCTTAGAGCTTTTCCTCAAAGACACAGATTAGCATTAGCATGTATATTCTAGTTCATGTTTATGTAATTTTCTAGATGTGTAAGTATTATTATTTGTAAACATTGCAATATGATTCTTAATTTTGGTTAACCAAAAAATAGTATGGAATGTTATCAGACAGCCTAACTGTTAGGTGACCTTTTTTTTTTTTTTTTTTTTTTTTGAGTTTTGAGTTTTTCAAGACAGGGTTTCTCTGTTTGTAGACCAGGCTGGCCTCGAACTCAGAAATCCGCCTGCCTCTCCCTCCCGAGAGCTGGGATTAAAGGCGTGCACCACCATGCCCGGCTCTAGGTGACCTTTTTATATGTAAACATATGGATCTATTAATATTTATGGATACAAGAAAATATAGTTGTTTCTGGCACTGACAAGATTTTTGACATCTGATAATTGCCATCATAAGTCAGAATGCTGATCAAACCTCATTTTGATGTTAAGTTGTAGTATCAGCCATTTGTATCTGTTTTGGGAAAAAAAATGTCTGCTGAGGTCCTTTGCTCAATTTCCATTGGATTATTTGGATTTTATGTTTTATGGAATTTTAGTCATTAACATGCACGTTTCTTGTGTATTTTAGGTAACAATTTCTTATGAATATTTTATTTGTAAATTTTTCCTGTCTCATACTCCAGGGTTTTTATTGGTTATTTTATTTATTTACCTTTCAAATGGTATGCCTTTTCCCAGTTTCTCCTCCGCAGATGCCCTATGAGGGTGCTCCCCACGCACCCACCCACTCCCGCTTTGCCACCCTAGCCTTCCCCTATGCTGGGCTTCAAGGACCAAGGGTCTCCCCTACTCCCATCTTTAATTTGTTCAGTGAGATCTAAGTATGGAACCCAGGGATTCACATGTGCTGCTAGTTCAATGTTTCATTCATAAATTATTTTCTTGTGCAGACATTTACATTGATGTAGTTCCACTTGGTATTTTTGCTTTTGTTTTCTGTGGTCATCATTTTTTTATCATATGCATGAATGTGTAAGTTTTATTTCTTGCATTATATCTTCTTCCATTTTAAATTGCTTTTTGCTCCACTTTACCTTTCTATCTCTTGAATGGTTTGGGCATTTAGTTCTTTAGAATACTTAGTAATATATGACTTAGTCTAATCACTCAATATGTTTATAAGAATTTAGTGATCCTTTCTTCCGTCTTAGCTCTGAACTTTGTCACTGTGACTTCTTCCATGGGTATTTTGTTCCCCATTCTAAGAAGGAATAAAGTATCCACATGTTGATCTTACTTCTTCTTGAGTTTCATGTGTTTTGCAAATTGTATCCTGGGTAGTCTAAGTTAATAGACTGGGTTAATATCCACTTATCAGTGAGTGCATATCATGTGTGTTCTTTTGTGATTGGGTTACCTCAGTAAAGATGATATCCTCCAGATACATCTATTTGCCTAAGAATTTCATAAATTCATTGTTTTTAACAGTTGAGTAGTATTCCATTGTGTAAATGTACCACATTTTCTGTATCCATATCTCTGTTGAGGGACATCTGGGTTCTTTCCAGCTTCTGGCTATTATAAATAAGGCTGTTGTGAACATAGTGGAACATGTGTTCTTATTACAAATTGGAACATCTTCTGGGTATATGCCCAGAAGAGGTATTGCTGGATTTTCCGGTAGTAGTATGTCCAATTTTTCTGAGGAACCACAGAGACTGCCTCACCTGGGGATCTATCCCATATACAACCACCGAACCCAGACACTATTGCATATGCCAGCATGATTTTGCTGACAGGACCCTGATATAGATATAGCTATCTCTTGTGAGACTATGCTAGTGCCTGACAAATACAGAAGTAGATGATCAAGGCATCTCTTGGATGGAACACAGGGCCCCTAATGAAGGAGCTAGAGAAAGTACCCAAGGAGCTAAAGGGGTCAGAAACCCTATGAAGGATCAACAATATGAACTAACCAGCACCCCCCACCCCCAGAACTGTGTCTCTAGTTGCATATGTAGCAGAGGATGGCCTAGTCGGCCATCAATGGGAGGAGAGGCCCTTGGTCTTTTGAAGATCATATGTCCCAGTACAGGGGACTGCCAGGGCCAGGAAGCAGGAGTGGGTGGGTTGGGGAGTACAGCGTGGGGGAGGGAGGAAGGTATAGGGGACTTTCAGAATAGCATTTGAAATGTAAATGAAGAAAATATCTAATAAAAAATGAAATGGAAAAAAAAGAATTTAGTGATCATGAAATGTGGTAAAAACTGAACATTCCACTACTTAATAAAAGTTAAGTAAGAGACACTGATACTATGTTAAATACCCATCCTTAATGTGTCATGGTATTACTGATTGGTATCTCTTAGCCATCTAAACTGTAAAAGCAATTATAATTTAAATATGTGGATATAGTGTATCACTATGTGTCATAGAGGGGAAGACTAGATATGAAGACAATAAAAGCAAAAAATAAAATAAAACACAGAAATGTGCCATTTGTTAAATAGAAAAGAATCTTAGTAGGTCATCTAATTTCATTTACTTCAATTTTAGTCTATGGATAATGATAACTGCTAACATTTACATGTTTTGTAATTTACCAACATTTCCAAGTCACTTGATATTCATAGGCAAACTGTTATTATGATACTCATGACAACTCTGTGAGGTAACTATAAACATTGCCATTATTTTTTAATCTACTAATTACGGTTGTCTGGCTAAAAGAAAAAGTTTTGTTTTGCTATGTAGAGTATAGCTGATTGTCGAAGCTAGAGGCATTAAGTATAATAGCACAGAGATCCAGTAATTAACTACATTGAAAGACAGATATTTCATAGTTACAGTTTTATTGCCAAGTAGCTGTCTACTTATGAGAGTCATTTACTTACTTTATGTTTCTGTTTTTTCTCTGTCAAGCTATGATAGCTGTCTACTATGGTTATGCCCACCCACATATTCCCTTTGTTTTTGTATTTACTTCTCTATTATAACTCATAGCCTCATATAAACAAATGAAAATATTAGGAAATTCTGATACTAACTGGGCACTTTACAATTCAAAAGATGACCATTCTCTTTCTCAAAATAATGATAGCAGGAACACAAATAAGACTGTAGTAACTGAGCTGGTCAAAATGGTGGATAGTATGCAGTAAAACCTGCATGCAATTGAGGAAGACCAAATCCCAGCATAGAGGGCATGAAGGTGAATGTGTAACCCTACCAGTAGCCAAGGGGCTATTAGTCATTGATGGCTCCTGGGAAAGGGAGAGTTGGGATGTTTTACTAATAAGGCTTCTGGTAGTCTGACCACATAACAGAGCAAGTCTTAATCCCAAGAATAGTTGTGCAACAAACTAGACTTGGTGGCAAAACAAGAAAATACCCCACAAGCAGTAATCTCAAAATTGTGTAGGAAGAGATAAGAGGATTGAGAGGGTGATAAGGAAAGGAGCTGAGGGGTGAGTGTATTCAAAGAATATTGAAATTCTCAAAGCGTTTTAAATGGTAGATACATTGTTGAGAAAAAGATTTTTTCCTTTCTGTAATATTTCTAAAAGTCATCTAGGATGAAATCCCAAAGAGCTAATCTATAGCTTTGGTAATGCCTATGTATTAACCCATGGTCATTTTTCTTTGCACTATGAAAAGTTGGTCTGCTTTGGTCTTTAAAAGTGAAGCAATCCTTACTTTATCCTCCTCTTGGATTTAGCTACCTTCCCTCTCCCCGAAGAACCCCCATTTCCCATCTCCCAGGTCAGATAATTATACCCTGTTACTTTCACTTTCCCTCCTCGATTAAGAGATCCCCACCTCCCACTTGTCCAATCAGATCCCTATCGTGGATGTATTAAAAATCTATAAGGAATCTTAGTATTATCTATTTACAAAACCATCCACCTCCAAAACCCAAACAAACAAGAAAAGAAAACCTACCTATAATGTGCATGCTTCTGTGTATAAATAAGTCTATGTCGTTTGACCAAAGTGTCCTGTGTGGGCTGACAATGCTCCCCTCCAACAGCCAAAACCCACCTAACAACAATTCCAAAACCAGACACAAGAAGCCCACATTTGAACTGTTGGTCAGGATTATTCAGGAGACTCTCATTAACTCACAGATTATTGCTATTGACCTTGATTGGCCCAGAGCTAGAATGCAGCAGTGCCTTCCTTCCTAGCTGGGGGACTAGCTTTTCATGGCGGCAGAAGTCAGCATGAAAGTTTCAAATGGAGGGAGGCAACCAACATTCCTACCCAGCTAAAAACCTTATGAACCAGATCAGCAACCATGGCACAATTACACTAAGATTATAGCAGCAGCAGCAGCAGTAGTCCTTGTACCTTGTTGGTAACCAAAGCTCTCTAGTTTGACTTAAGACCCATTATCAAATGGGAAACGGTGCCTAGTACTGGAAGCATACTTAACTATTCAGTGCTAGTAAAGACATGGTTATAGATGGAGAATCCACAATTTACTAAATCCCTAACAGCAATTTATATATTTGTCTTTATATCCAAAAATAAGTATAGTTCTTGCCATTTATCAAGGAAACTTTTCTTTGCAACAGAGGGAAACCATTACAGAAAACCACAAGAAATCATAATGCAGTGTTGTGGGGTCTAGTCCCCTGAATATATCTACAAAAACTCCAGCACCTAAAGCTCAGAGATGATGGTGGAAGAAGGCCAAAAGATTGTAAGAGGAATAGGAGCAGGGAGTTTCCTGTGGGATTCTGCCTCCTAGAAACGACAGAAGCTACATACATACAATCGCATCAGAATGAGTCTCTAAATTTGAGCTGAATAAGGCAGATGTGCTAACATGGTCTCAACCGTACACAAAGAACTACAACTAGCTAAGGGATGCTGAGAGGGAAACATAGGCTTTTGAAGGGAATCAC
This sequence comes from Mus musculus, assembly GCF_000001635.26. Taxonomy (NCBI): domain Eukaryota; kingdom Metazoa; phylum Chordata; class Mammalia; order Rodentia; family Muridae; genus Mus; species Mus musculus. The sequence goes on along the minus strand of NC_000086.7, from coordinate 157,968,716 downwards.
TTAGTTACCTGATACCAAGTAGTCAGCTCTGAAAAACATACAAGAAAGTGAAGTAGAGAAAGAAAGGCCATGAATTTGAAAAAGAATAGAGTATGGGCATATGAAAGGGTTTGGCAGAAGGAAAGGGAAGGGGAAATGATAGAATACCAAAACAAATGAAATAGTTTGCTTTTTGTCATTTTGTATATTTTACTAAACTAATATTAAAGTTTAAAGCCACTTTCTCAATTTCTGAATGACTAACACTTTTTCTGACTCCTAAATAAGTGTCTGTCTGAGATTTTTTCCACAGCTCTTTCCATCATAAATACTGTTTTTGATAAAATTGTTGGTTTATTGTGGCTTTCTCTTTCACTTCAATGTAAATACCTCAAAAAATATGGCTATTTTTCAATACCAGTTCAGCCTTTTTAGCTGCTTGCTAGACAGTTTTATATTACATGTTCTATCCTTATGCCATTTCTAATTTCACACACACGAAATAGAACTATTTTTACCTCCTCAAACTCTCTTCCATATCTACTGTTCTCTTTATCCTTTTGCTTAGGATTCAGTCCTTGACATATAATTTAACTATTTCCTCCCCATTGCCCTTTGAATGTGATCAAACAGTCTTTTATTTTTGGCTACCTATGTCTTTTCCACCTATTCTCATCTCCCTTCCATTCATACACTCAGAGCAAGCCTGTATTACAAGAGTATTTTATTTAAAAACTTGGTATTTTTCTCCTTTTAAAACCCATAACCTCTTCCCCAGGACTTAAATTTAACCATGTGCTTTTCGTATTCAAATATGTAAACACTCCTGTTTTATTAAAAGTAAAGTTCACACCACTAGCATCCTCAAAGATAAAATGCCTCTCTGGTACATCTGAGAAGATACACAACTTTATATGAATTCCTATATTTGAGATGTGGCACCAAAATTACATTTGTGCATTAAAAAGCCATGGAAAAAGATCAAGAAAATGGATAAATGAGACATTTTTATTTTTATTTTTTTCCGGTATCTTCTGGACCTTTTTTCCCCCCTTTTTAAATTAGATATTTTCTTTATTTATATTTCAAATGTTAGCCCCTTTCCTAGTTTCATTTCAGAAAATCCCCTCTCCCCTGCTTCCCAACCTCCTCACTCCCACTTCCTGGCCCTGGCGTTCCCCTGGCATTTTTATTGTTTAACTGCCTACTTGACTTCTACATGCTTGCTCTTGACTTTACTATTTAAGTAGGCTGCTTCATCTTCAACCCTTCCCCAAAGAAACTGAAGAAAAATTATCAATTATTAGTTAAATTTTTGCCCCCTTGGTTTGGAGGAGCATTGACATAAATAAAATCACTATTCCCTTTTTTTTTGTTTGTTTTTGTTTTGTTTTTTCAAGTCAGGGTTTCTTTGTACAGCCCTGGCTGTCCTGGAACTCACTTTGTAGACCAGGCTGGCCTCGAACTTAGAAATCGGCCTGTCTCTGCCTCCCAAGTGCTGGGACTAAAGGCGTGCGCCACCACCGCCCGGCCACTATTCCCTTTTAAACCAAAAATTTATAACAGCTTAAGCCTTTAAATATATTCATAAAATAACTCCACATTGCTCCCACTGCTTTCTTTTCCACTGTATTCTCTGCATATACTCTATATTCTAGCCAAATAAGTCTCCATATTCCATACTGATTTTGCTATTGCTCAGTTTTTTTTTAATATAAAACCTGAAATGTTATTTTGCTCTGATTTCTCAGTTTTCTGATTTAAAAGCCATTTGGGCCAGCTAAAATACCATGTCTTCTCCCAGAAAGATAAATCAGAATTACCAATCATAATCTATTTTCTTTTGATGGACCTTTGCATTAACATTATGTTGTCTACATTTTATTATGAGTTTCCATCCAGTAAATAAGGATATTCAAAGATTAAGTTTAATGTATCTTTACTCACCCAAATGTGCCTGATATCACATTTCAAAAATATCAAGAAGCACTATGTATGGCAAACTGAGACTTCAATGGAGGGAGTTGTTGATAGAGGAAAGAGATACAAAAGAGAAACTTGTTGCTTAAATTACTTAGACATAAAAGACATTTTAATACCTTAATGACAGAATTATGTAAAATTGTCTAGTATAAATATACTATATTCAAAGGCTTGTGTTAGTGGATCAATTAAAATTTTACTTCTAATATTATTGTTTATAAAAATATGATATCAACACTAAAATTAGATTGATGAAAATCTATGGCATTTATAAAAATGCAGTTCCATGAAGTACAAATATATATCGTACTAGAGACCTAAACTATTTCTTTTTATCATTTAGTAACCAATGTAGTGTGCTTATGAGTATATACACATATAGGTTAAAGAGATGTCCTATTTATTCATAGCATTATGACCCTTTGGTGCTTAAAACTTGTTGACCATTTTAAAAGTATAACATTAGTAGTGCATAGGAATAGAATTTATTTTGTGTGTTCTGTGCTCAGTATTTTAAAGACATCATTTTTTTTACTGAATGGATAATTGGCTATAATCTATGATAAAATGGCACTTCTGTGCATATGCTTTTTGAAACAAGAAATGATTAATATATATATGAAGGAAAATCCTCATTTTTATAATTGCTTTCTCATTAGGAATTAAGTTCATAAAATTTGAATCACAAGGCTTACAGAAGCATTATATGGAGAAGGATAAAGAAGAACTGCAAATTTTATTTTACATGTACAGTAAAAGACAGCTTTAGGTTTTGAAAAGAATTTATGGAAATGTATATTGTTCTAAATCCAATTTTTTAAATATAAATGTAATTCTAACATGAAAATAAGTAGAACATAAGAGATGTATCCTTCTGTAGCACTGACATCTTCATAAGGATGTAGATTTTTCTATATGTAATAATATTTTTAAAAAAAACTTGAGATACATTTTATTAGGAAAGGATTTGGCCCAACATGTTATTAAAATCCACACTTTGAAAAGCCAGTATTTAACATCCTATTTGGATGGAAGTAAAATAACTTACTAATAAAATTAATCTTCCAAAAAGTACCTATGGCTGTTTATTTACCATGATAAAACAAATTAAATAAAATTAATGTTTAACAAAATATATTATCATTTATTTTATTTCCCCTGATAGCAAGTTAATATTCTCTCACTCTGCTCCTATGGTTTGTTATTCAGTTATTAATATTCTCTGGCCTTGTCCTTGATAATAGCCTCTGGCTTTCAATAAGAAACAAGCCAATCTAGGTCAAAGGTAGATATACAAACAAATATATGGAGCTATTCAAGACAGTGAGCTGTTAAATTGTTTAGTGAATAAAAAACAACAACTGATCAATAGTGTGGATGTGAAACTGCATCACATGGTTCTGTAGAATAGAGGGCTGTTTTGAGCAACCAGGTGTTTTAAATCAGTTTACCAAGCTGTAAATTTTGTACATTTAGTACTTTTACTTTGGTTAGTTCTTCTATCATTTAGTAATCTTAGAAAATAAACTTTTTCTAAAAATATGATATTAATTAAAATCATCTTGCACTCTCCATTTGAGAGCCCAGTGAATCTGTATTATAAGGCATGAATCTGTGACTGCATTTTAATTTGATCTTGAGCACTTCTTATATAGAAAGCTAAAATTTGAAAATGATTGTATTAGCTTAATTGTGTTGAGCTGCAGATACATTGCTCTTGTACCAAGCCTTTATGTGTGCTACCAGTTAAAGGCTACCATTATTAACTGCTTTTAGGTAGAATTTGTCTGGTTCCTCTTTTGCTCTTTGAGTCCTAAAATTGATTCTGTTAAACCAATCAAAGGAATCCCAAATGTTTAGGTATAGATTTAAGGTTCAGTAACTTTACACACAAGCATCTAAAAACTTGCAAAATATCCATTGAAGGCATTGGGCAGGGTGGGGAGAGCATCTCTAGGATATGACAAAGACCCGGGATAGGGGAGGCTCTACGACGATTATTGTAGCTGAGACTCCTAGCAGTGGGTGATATGGAGCCTGGAGTGGCCACCTTCTGTAGCTAGGCAGGCTCTCAGTAGAAAGATAAGGACACCAACCCACCCACAAAACCTTCCACCCACAATTTTTCCTACTTACTAGAAATTCAAGGACAAAGATGAAGCAGAAACTGAGGGAATGGCCAACCAATGACTGGCCCATATTGAGACCCATCCCTGGGTAAGATCCAATCCCTAACACTATTAATGATACTCTATTATGCATGCAGAAAAAAATGCCTAGCATACTTGTACCCTGAAAGGCTCTACCCAGCAGCCAGTAGAAATAGATGCAGAGACCCATAGTCAAACATTAGTTGGAGCTCAGGGACTCTTGTGGAAGAGTTGGGGGAAGGATTGAGGGACATAAAGGGGATAGGAACTCCATAAGAAGACCAACAGAGTCAACTAACCTGAATCCTTTGAGGCTTCCAGACACTGAGCCACCAATCAAAGAGTATACATGGGTGGACCTAGCCCCCCACACCCACACACATATGTAGAAAATATCAGCTTGGTCTTCGTGCAGACCATCCAACAATGAGTTGAGGATGCCTCTGACTTTGTTTCCTGCCTGCATATTTTGTTTGCCTAATTAGGTTGTCTTGTTGGGCCTCAGTGGGAAAAGGTGTGCCTAGTCCTATGGTGACTTGATATGCCTGGTGGGTGCTTCTTCCCTCATCAGAGGAGAATGGGATGAAGAATGGGGGGAGGGGCTAAGTAAAGTGGAGACTGGAAAGGAGGGGGCTGTGATCAGGCTGTAAAATTAATTAATTAATTAATTAATTAACAAAAAAGAAAATTCATTTCTTAAAATTTCACTTAATCATTTCGCTATGCTTACATTAAATGTAAGTTTAATTATAACATTTGTATATGTTTTTTGTTCTGGTTGAAAATCTTAACTACCTTGTTCACCTGACATTTCTATTTCTTTAGACTTCCATTTTTATAAGATTACATCAGAGTCATTGAGCATGTATCACTAGTTCATTTTTCAAAGACACTTAGATCTATAACTATAAAGGTAATAACTCAGACACTGAACTACAACTGGTGTAAAATTTTACAAGTTTGAAATTTGGCTGAAACAAGGGATACTATAATTCAGTTTTATTGAATTTTATAAGAAAAGTATTAACTTTAAAAAAAAAAATAATTATCGTTTCACATAATTTTGTGGCATATATACTTCTAAAGACATTAAACTTTGGATGTTGTAAAAACATGAATTTCCTGTATAGCTTTGGCGCATTTGTTTCATTTAATTGTTTGGCACATTTGTTTCATTTGGCACTTGTTTCATTTAATAATTACAGTTACAGTCTATCATTGTGAAGAAGTCAAGGCAGGAACTTCAATGAGCTGGCCACATCGAATTCATAATGGAGACTAGAGAAATTCATGTATACATCTCTGCTTGCTTATTTGTGCCCAGCTTGATGGTCTTGTTCCTCTATTGTTCAGGATCCTTGCCAAAAACATGGCACCAGCCACAGCAATCTGAATCTTCCTTTATTACCTTAAGACAATCACCTGGCCTCGGACTCAGGCCAACCCAGTGGAGTGAATCTATACTTGAGATTCTCTTCCCAGTAATTCTAGGTCATGACGAGTTGACAATTTAACCATCACACACCATATTTTACTCATTTTAGTGTGCCTAGCACAAAAGATTAGTAGTTGCTCATTCAAGAGGAAAAGACATCTATATGGTCCAGTCGGTTTAGCATACATAATATCACTACACTATTTTGTTACATATATATTCTCTCTACCAACACTTTTTAAATTTCATACTAAAGCACTAGACACATTCATGTAGTTAGTATCCCACAGTATTTAGTGTGTTTCTGTCCACTGCGCTGTCTTCTTATTACTCAGATTATTTTCTTCAGGAATTAGGAATCTCCTCATGTTGACTCCTAGCTCAATACTATTCATCTTACGTAGCTTCATTCTATCTTAAATCAAAATATGATCCAGTCTTTTCTTGTAGATTTCTAATCTGACTTGGAATTAGCCATTTTCCAATATTGCCTGGGGAATGCTATAACAAGACCACAATACTGAAAAATTATTACTAAAGTGATCTTTGTTCCTATGACTTTTCAATGAGCAGATATAATAAAAATTTATGTACATTCATGAATACATACATGCATGTGTACATAATACATACATATATACATAAAACACAAAGTTTGTTTTACTTTAGGAATATTTATGCATCTGCCTTTTCCCTTGATAAAATAATGTAGATTAATAACACAGGTATAACAATACATGATATTTTTGTTTTCGATTACAAAGCATATAGATCAGATTTAGCACACTAATCCTACAAACAACAAGCAGTTGTGTTAATAATAGTTTTAAGATTATATAATTTGTAAATCATTTTTGTAAAATTAAATTCTTACAAATTTAGATATTATTATAATGCATTTCCATATATGAATATATTATCCTTACCTTGGCTTTTCTGTATACATAATTCACAGCTAGTTATTAAGAGTTAACTTTGTTTTAAACATATACAGACACAGAAATTACCATATTGGTAGACATTTTTCCTCTCCCCCTCCCCCCACACACACACCTTTTAGCACATGAGAATCAATTCTAAGTATTAGGCTTAGATTCTGATATAAACCTGAACTTTTTCTCATAAAACCTTGTCCTAATCTAACAGGTATGGTGACTTATGCCAAAGGGGAGGGAGACAAGTAGGCCATCCTGGGCAATATTAATATATGCCTCTGCTATGAATATGTATCTGAAAATTACTGAAGATAGTATTGTGTTTCAATAGTATTATAAAACCATTTATTACTTGTGGATCTTAGTGCCTGAGCTATTGGTGTTCTGTTCAATATGTGGAAATCCATCAGAGTAATCCACCATGTAAACAAAGTTAAAGACAAAAACCACATGATCCTCTCATTAGATGCTGAAAGGGACTTTGACAAAATCCAACACCCCTTTGGCACATACCTAAACATAAGAACAATAAGACCAGTGTGACAAGAGCTTCAAGTCTCTGAAGAAGAAAATTGAGAACATCAGAAGATGGAAAGATCTCCTGTGCTCATGGATTGGTAGGATTAACAATGAAAAAAAGAAAGCATCGTCAATAAATGGTAATGGTCTAAGTGGATGTTCTTAAGAAGTCTTAATGTTTACTGGTCTTTGTTGCATGTGCTCAAAGCTAGGCAGATTACAAAATATACTTAAGGAAAATAACTGACCATTGACCATTTCCATTGTTACTACTTAGGGAAAGAAACTAAAAAGCCCGGAGTTTTTCTACTCTTATCTTAGTTTTCACTTGAAATGTGAAGACTTTATCTTGGTACAATTCCTAAAAACATAGTTTGACATGACTGTTTAATTTTTAACATAATATTTGTTGTTTTTCAGGATTGCACTGTATATGAAACTGAAAATAAAATTCTTCATGTGGTAAGTAGATGTGGCTATACTTTTATCTCTATTAGACAATATTTAACTAACAATTAAAAGGCTATGGCTTACAGAAAATAATCTATAATAAACAGACCATTAACCTACATTAGTTAATTGTATTTTTATATTTTAGAAAACCTATACAAGAATCAAAACACATTAGTTATGGTTATAGTATACTCAGTGAAAAGGTGTATTTTGTTGTCAGTGAACAATTGCTTCTGCTGCTGCTGCTTCATATTTTTCTTCTTCCTCTTCTTCTTCTCCTCCTTCATTTTTGGTAAATCTACTTCCTATGAATGCTCACCTGTTCACATACCTTCCTCACTTCTGCTGAGAGAACATGGGCCTACTACAGTTATTGTGTACTAGTTAGTTACAATCTATGTGCCATGCCATTTTTCTTGTTCATGGCTTTGGGGTTCATTAATTATTTGAATACATACACAGATGTTATTTTGTATCTCAGGAGTTAGGCATTTATAAAACATCTTGCCTAAGTATATGGGGAGGAAACATGAATGCAGAATGGCAGCAATGCTGAGTTAATGTTCTTGCCCTCATTGTGGAACAGTGATGACCTTTGGTCTCAGAAAGGAGTAATTGATGTATGCTTCTCCTGTTTCTTCGAGGAAGGGAAAATAACTAGCCTTAACTCATTTTAGGTCCAACTATTCATAGGCTCTGGAGAATAGAAAGGAAATAATTTTTATTTAAGTTATATACATATATATTTCAAGCAACAGTTTAAATTCTATAAGCATATTATAGATTGAGTAGTAACCCTGAAGTTCACTCAAAATATAAGACTGTTTTGTATTTATTTTATTTATTGTTTATATATGAACACATGCATGTAACTCTACACACATGTGGCATTCAGAGGAAATTGTGGAAAGTGGCCTCTCACCTACAATGTGAGTTCCAGAGATTAAACTCAGGGCATCAGGTTTCACAGCAAATGTTTTTTCCCAACTTAACCATCTCACCAGCTCCAAATCTAAGAAACTTTTGACCACATATGTGAAGCCACTGATACTATAAGTGGAAAATTCCATACCTGATCTCATATGATGGGGCACATTCAAAATTCATGCTCACAACCCAACTGTGTCAACATTGCCAAGGAAAAGATGAGTCTTTCAGACCTCATTAAAAGTTATGAAAAAAATCTTTTTCATGTATCTAGTGTAAGAATTCCTGAAAAAGGTAATGAAATTAGGAGTGCATCGGCCAACTCCAGATTATTCATAAGATCTCTGTCTATTACCATGGCTTGTTTGTTTATTTATTTGTTGCTTATTCCATCTGTGATAAAAAGATATTCCTAAAAACACCCCAAAGTGTATATAGATAATCTTTACATGTCACAGTGAAAAAGGAGGAAGATGAATTGATGTGTGATGAAAAAGTAAGCTATTGAAGAGATTGGACAAGGAGTGTAAGTATGAAACTTCTTAAAGAAGAGTGTGGTAGTAGAAGGCCACTATGCCTGTCCTAAAGAAAGAAAAGAATGAAGTTCTTTGGAGAACTATGCTAAAATGCTGAACAAAATCCCATATAAATTAAAAAGTAAAAATCCCATTGCACTGTAATTAAGACATTCCATTCAGTATGCTGCTCATGATGAACGAATAGATCTACCTCAGTAAATTGAAACTTAAAGGGAACCTGAGTATTTTGTAAGCTAGTTGCAGAAGTTTAGGACAAGACTGAGCCTGAAAGATGCGTTATTATAAAGCTTCTACTGATGGAAAAATGAAAATGTGCATTTGGTAGTTATCGAAAGAATCTTTTGCCATCATTGAGACTATAGTTGTTCATTCATTGTCTGGTGGTAAAATAGTCAAAATGGTTCTGAATCTAGATCATCATCATAATAATTACAATGAAGATGGAAATTTTAAAACAGCAGGGAAATGCCTATTGTGACACGTAAAAATAGATAATGGGCTTATTGGAAGAATAGAGAAATGTTCATTTATAACATAATAAGAAATCATTAATAGTTTATATGATCAAGGAGAGACTTCTGAGACAAAATCTGTTTTTAATAGGGTATATGACTGTGGAAGCAACAGTTTTAAATGTGTCTAACCAGTGCTCCCTTCTCCCTAGGGGACCTACTCCTTGATCCCTTAAGTTCTTGTAACAGTCCCAACCTGTGGGTTGCAACCCCTTTGGGGGGCAAATGACCCTTTCACAGGGGTCACATATAAGATATCTTGCATGTAGATTTGCATTATAATTTTACATTATGGCTCAACAGTAGCAAAATTACATTTACAAAGTAGCAACAAAAATAATTTTATGTTTGGGGGAATCACCACAACATGAGGAACTGTATAAAAGGGCCACCACATTAGGAAGGTTGGGAGCCACTATTAATCTTTCTTCGTAGCTAAAACAATAAAATACCTTTTGCAGTAACCTTTTAATGAAAACACAGAGACGGAAAGTCTGGGGTTGTTTACTGTTGCTACTGGATAACAGCTGCTATAGGTATTTTGATGATGTAACTTGTGTCACTCTGTTACTCTGAGCATTGATTTCCACTGTCAATGGTATATCCCACTTTTTGCTATTGTACTTATGCGTGAATAAGTACAGAGGAATGGCTGCTTTTCAGGATCACATAAACTTAGAGTAAGCACTTATGGTTCTTGTGAGTTGCTAAAATGTTGGCGCCATTTTCTTCTGATAGTTCAGGGTACATAAACAGTTATTTTTTTAAAAGAAAAGTATTTAAAATAATATATAAAACTTCCATATAAGGTATATAAAACACATGAATTTGGTCTCTATACTTGGATCACACTCCCAGGTTGTTCCATCATGTGTATGCAAATTTTCCACAATAAAACGATCCATAATCCCAAACGGATTCTGCTGCAGAGCATGTTTGATAAGACATCCCCAACCCATATCTCATTAAATCATACCTTTACAGTAGAGGGAACTATGGGCTGCAGATATTAAAACATTGGAGTGCTGACTCTGAACATAGATCATGGACATGTGGGTTTTAAGCTTTAGTAGTTACTAGCACTTCCAGCTCCCTGAGGCCTTCCCAATTGTGTTGTCCCATTTCCTGTGGGATTTGGGGATACTAATTACTTATGCATGCTTCAATTATTAGGAAAAGGAAAAGACCCTTTATATGTTACAATTTTTATTTCTGTTGAGTGTCTGTTTTATTGGCATTGAATTTTCTGCAACAATGACTGTTCCTCCTAGACTATTGAATTTACTTAAACTTTGACCCATTGCTATGGGTTCTTTATTGTATTTACTTCAAGGCTTTTATTGAGGTCGGTGTGTGTCCTGATTTTCTTTTTATGCAGGTTTTCAGGAATAATCTCTTATTTTTATCAAAACACTTCTATTTAATTTTCCCTATGTATTGTCTGCTAGAAACATGAGATTGAAATATTATATATTAGCTTCATTTTAGGTTCTCATTCATAGCCATGATTTCTCTTTGTTTTTCTTTCTTTTGCTTAATGTAAATATGGTATCTATTTTTACATCTGTTGATGTAATTTGATTAAGCACAAGAATAGATCCAGTAGGGGAACATTCATATTTTAAAACAATATTCCAGTGCTTGCAAAGTAATTAAATATAAAATAATAATTGATAGAGGGCCATGAAAATATCAAACTTTATTTTGGAAAAAATATCTGATGCCACCCTGTGTTATCCAGGATAACAGAAATTAATTATTTTTTATTAAAAAGTTTTGTCGTTCTACACAATGGAGTACTACTCAGCTATTAAAAAGAATGAATTTATGAAATTCCTAGCCAAATGGATGGACCTGGAGGGCATCATCCTGAGTGAGGTAACACATTCACAAAGAAACTCACACAATATGTATTCACTGATAAGTGGATATTAGCCCCAAACCTAGGATACCCAAGATATAAGATATAATTTGCTAAACACATGAAACTCAAGGAGAATGAAGACTGAAGTGTGGACACTATGCCCCTCCTTAGATTTGGGAACAAAACACCCATGGAAGGAGTTACAGAGACGGAGTTTGGAGCTGAGATGAAAGGATGGACCATGTAGAGACTGCCATAGCCAGGGATCCACCCCATAATCAGCATCCAAACGCTGACACCATTGCATACACTAGCAAGATTTTATTGAAAGGACGCAGATGTAGCTGTCTCTTGTGAGACTATGCCGGGGCCCAGCAAACACAGAAGTGGATGCTCACAGTCAGCTAATGGATGGATCATAGGGCTCCCAATGGAGGAGCTAGAGAAAGTAGCCAAGGAGCTAAAGGGATCTGCAACCCTATAGGTGGAACAACATTATGAGCTAACCAGTACCCCGGAGCTCTTGACTCTAGCTGCATATATATCAAAAGATGGCCTAGTCGGCCATCACTGGAAAGAGAGGCCCATTGGACTTGCAAACTTTATATGCCCCAGTACAGGGGAATACCAGGGCCAAAAAGGGGGAGTGGGTGGGCAGGGGAGTGGGGGTGGGTGGATATGGGGGACTTTTGGTATAGCATTGGAAATGTAAATGAGTTAAATACCTAATAAAAAATGGAAAAAAAAAAAGTTTTGTCGTACAATACATTTTGATCATACTTTCCCCTCCCCTAAATCCTCCCAAATCCTTCCCATCTCCCCACTTTCCCAAACAGAAAAGAATTTAAATGATAAAGGAATACTGCAAGATTTCTCTTTTATGAAATCTCCTAAGTCTAATTTTAGTTAGTTTTGCCTAAGGAAATAAGATGTTTCAGACTATAAAATAATGCTTGAAATTTTATTTAAAAATAAAATGAATAATAATCATTTATATTTTAAAATAACTTTATTTCTTAAGTAAATTTCTAGTGATTTAATAAATATCATTAATAAATTGAACTTAATAGTAGATTCTACTCACTTCTCTTTTCATATGCCAAATACTGTTACTTGCTATTGCAAATAACTGAAAAAACTAATAGTTTAAAACTTTCAAAAAATAAGATAAGAACAGAAAAAAAGACAAGAATTAAGATACCCAGAAATGCCAGTAACTACATCCTGCAAACAATAGACATATAACATTAAAAAATAAAGTCTTATTTTTGTTTGTTTTTTCTTCTAAAAATTAATGGAATTTCTTATACTACATTTTCTAATGAAGATTATTGGGGAAAGTACATTCTAAGTTCAAATAATAATTGACAAACAATAGTTGTTAAAATATTAAAGGCACTTACTATTGCTGTTTCACTATCAAAAAAAGCTTTCAAAATTAATATAGTGTGTTTGCTCAGCAAAACTCTATACCTTAGCCAGTGGGAAGTTTAACATCCTGTCTGGTAATGATGGAAACACTGATAACATTAATCAGTCAGTTCGGATCAGAAAATGATTCTATGCCATGTTATTATTCTACTTCTCATTCTAGGTTCCTAATCACAGACATCCCAGCCTCCACTAAACAAATGTTAAATAACAGAACACTTGAAACTTTTATTATACTTTAGTAAGAAGAAATCATACATCTCCGAATGGCAGTTCATATTTTATAGTATTTTGGATCACATAAAATATTCTTATATGATTAAAACCAAGATTTGGAGCCGGGCGTGGTGGCGCACGCCTTTAATCCCAACACTCCGGAGGCAGAGGCAGGCAGATTTCTGAGTTCGAGGCCAGTCTGGTCTACAAAGTGAGTTCCAGGACAGCCAGGGCTATACAGAGAAACCCTGTCTCGAAAAACCAAAAAAAAAAAAAAAAAAAAAAAACAAGATTTGGATAAGTAGAGCTGGACATGGTGACCATGGTGACTTATACCTTTTTTTCTCAACACTTTGAAAGCAGAGGCAAGCAGAAGTTTGAATTCATGCCTAGCCTGTTCTGCATAGTTAATTCCCAGACAAGCCAGGAGTGAGACCCTCTCTTAGAGAAACGAGAGAGAGAGAGAGAGAGAGAGAGAGAGAGAGAGAGAGAGAGAGAGAGATTTGTGAGGTAATAAAAACAAATTTCAAATGGCACATATAGTAGTATAATTGTTTGAATATTTTAAAAGAGTTATTTATCTATCTATCTATGTATCTATCTATCTATCTATCTATCTATCTATCTATTTATTTCATGTATGTAAGTACGCTGTAGCTGTCTTCAGACACACCAGAAGAGGGCATCAGATTCCATTACAGATGGTTGTGAGCCACCATGTGGTTGCTGGGAATTGAACTCAGGACCTCTGGAAGAGCAGTCACTGCTCCTAACAGCTGAGCCATCTCTCCAGCCCCTTGTGGTCTTATTTATTTATTTATTTATTTATTTATTATTCAATGTATATGAGTACACTGTAGCTGTACAGATGGTGGTGAGCCTTTGTGTGGTTGTTGGGAATTGAATTTTGGACCTCTGCTCACTCAGGTCGGCCGCACTCACTTCAGTCAACACCGCTCGCTCAGTCCCTGCTTGCTCTGGCCCAAAGATTTATTTATTTATTTATTGTATGTAAATACATTGTTGCTGTCTTCAGACACACTAGAAGAGGGCATCTGATCTCATTATGGTGGTTGTGAGCCACCATGTGGTTTCTGGGATTTTAACTCAGGACATCTGGAAGAGCAGTCAGTGCTCTTACCAGCTAAGCCATCTTCACCAGGCTATTTGAATATTTTTATACTGAAGAAAATTACTTAAGATGTTTGTAATAGATTAGATCTTCATTTTGTCTGGAAGGGATGGGAATCATTTGTCAAGAGGAAGGAAATGATCATGAATGGAAAGGTACTATAGCTTAGGAATTCCATAAAGTGATACAAGTACAGAATGACCAAGAATACATGCTGAACAAACGTAGATGGAGGGGAAAACATTTGAAATGTAAATAAAGAAAATATACAATTTAATAAAGAAAAAAAACAGTGAGACCATGCAACCCACTGCAGATAATTAATGTACTATATACTGGAGTTATCATTTACTAAACTTAATTAGTGTTACATTTCTTCAAATCAGTAAGTCTGAAGTTTCCCTCAAGGATGGCTTGCCCTTACATGTTCATTGACATTTTAGGGACCATCTGTTTTGTTCTGCTAACATCCTTGTTTTATATCGTAAAATGGCTAAAGAGAATTTGAAACTTTCTTCTGTTACATGGGTTTTTGTTCTTGTTTTGTTTGTTTGTTTGTTTGTTTGTTGTTGTTGTTGTTGTTGTTTTTTCCTCACTTCCCCCTCTCACTGCCATCTTCCCATTAGAAAATGCTACTGCAGGCCTTGGGGCTTTGGCAGACATCCTGTGCCTGTTGCAACCCTTCTCATTTGTAAGCCTGGAGGACATGTCAACTCTGATAAACTCTAAAAGATTCCCAGGCCATGGTAGTTCATTAAAGTCACACCGTTTACATCAATTTATCTGATACCAAATAACATATTTTACCTTACCCAACAGTGTGGTCTTTGTAAACAGAATGGGAAGGATAATGTATACTTTCCTTTTTATTTTAGTGTTAAGGAGATTTCTTAGTTATGAAGTGCTTTACCATTCAAAAATGTGCTCCTTCTCTGCCTCCCTTAATTTCTCCATGCCCTCCTCCCTCTCCAATTCTCTCTCTCTCTCTCTCTCTCTCTCTCTCTCTCTCTCTCTCTCTCTCTCTCTCTCTTTCTGTGTGTGTGTGTGTGTGTGTGTGTGTGTGTGTGTGTGTGTGTGTGTGTCCTTCCCTCTCCTCTTTCTTCCAATTTTGAATCCTCTTCCC
The DNA here is from genome assembly GCF_000001635.26 of Mus musculus. Lineage (NCBI taxonomy): Eukaryota > Metazoa > Chordata > Mammalia > Rodentia > Muridae > Mus > Mus musculus. The sequence goes on along the minus strand of NC_000086.7, from coordinate 157,953,518 downwards.
CCAACCTATTCCTTCACGTACTTGACTTTGTAGTCAACCTAAAGATATATGCTAAGACGATTACTGAACCAGAAATTGTTTTCTTAAGTGTTGTACTGGATTTTAACACTTTAGTGGCTGTTAATATTGAAAACTATTTAACTATAAATTAATCCCTGGGATGGAGAGATGTATGAACAGTAAAGAGCACTTGCTACTCTTGCAGAGGATCGGGGTTCAGTTCCCAGCCTACATTGTAGTTTAGTTCGGAGCACCTACACTGTAAACCATCTGTAACCTAAGTTCCAGGGGTTCACCATCCTCTTCTGCACTTCTCAGGCACCAGGCAGACATGTACATGCAAACACACACACACATTTACATACATAAAATAAAAATAAATAAATCTTTTAAAAAATTAACTCCTCTAAAATTGTTATACATGCCAAAAAGACAAAAGAGAAATATAAATATAATATTATAGAAGTAGAATATGTTTGCTTTTCCTAGGAAAAAAGGAGAAGCCTATATTCTTAAATAATAAAAATAATAATACAAGTTACATAAATTGGTTTTACTGTTTATTTTTATGATAGTTATAGACGGTATAAAGTAGTGTGTTTATATGTGTTCCTGGTGATGTTATATTTGCTGAACATATTTTACATTGCAGAATGTTTACACTTTAATGTTTAATGTTTAGACTGACTCTGAGAGTACAGTCATTGTCTTCATAAGGTATTTGTTTATAGTAAGTATTAACATAATGTAGTAGAAAGGGCACTGCTGCGAGTTTAAAAATTGGTGTCCTGACTTCAGTTTGACACTTACTATTTGTGAACAAGCTTAAATTAGCCTTTCTAATTAAGTTGAGGAATTGGGCTAGCTGTAATTTCTTAGGTTTAAATGCCACAGTTCTTTTATGATAAGCTCACAAAAATCCTAAGAAAGCAGAGTGGCCACACAAAGTGAGGACAGTCTTTATCTGGTACCATGCTGTATGTGATCAAAGACACTAGATTTTTAAAAGTACAGCAAATTGCCATAAAGTTAATGTCCACTGTACTTGAATCAGAATAGAGATGGAAAGTATGCAGTAACTTAAACAAGGAAACTTTGGTAAAATTATTAACCTATATTAGAATAATATCCATTGTGATATAAAAGGAATCCTGAACCATTCCTAAAGACTAAGAGAAATGAGTGCCCAGTAAAAGATAACTTACATAGACAGAGCACTCACCCCAGGGCTTAGAGAGTATGGTTGCAGCCGCATAGGATTGCCTAGACAAAAACTGGCCATTAGCTGCCAAGACCTGGAGAGAGACAGTTTTTCACAATGTAGGCAACTAATGATGGTGGAAGATCTTATAGCAAGATTTTGAGTACTCCTGTAGTAAGAGTTCAAGAGGGCATCTTAAGATATCCTCAAGATGACAGAGTCTGAACCTAGACAAGGCTGCTTGCTGAGAACTTTGAATAAATGGTCTTGGAATGTGGTTGGAGCAGGACATTACCTGGTCTCCTCAAAAAACTGGGCATCACAAATAGACCCTAAATTAGATACAAACAAATTTAATATGTAGTCCATGAGAACCCAGAGAGAAGCCTTCTTTCCCCCTCCAGTGTCCCTCCAGTGCCCTCTACTGGCAAAAAGATATAACATTGTACCCAATGTAAAGGAAATGCATAAGCCCACAGTCCATCACTATATATAGAAAAGGCACTAAAGGGTAAATTTAGAGCTGAATATTAATAAATTCCTAGCTGTCACAGTATGGGTAGCATTTACCTCTGCAAAACCATACATACCACCTTTAAATTTCTGGAGTATATGTGTAAACATTGTTCAGAAGTTTCAGCTGTTTGGTCCTTATTTACCTAAAAGAAACTCTATCTATATGGGAAGAGGAAATAGCCTCCAAGTTATTGAGCCCATCCAGCTCATTCGCTCTATGGGAATCGAGTGCTCAAAGCTTATGTCACCATAATAACCTCATCTGAGTCACTGATACATCTAAAGTGTTGTCATCCTTGACCGTACAAAGTAGCATATCCTCTCTTGAGTCTATCATCTGCTTTGGGAACCCACCACAAAGCTTTTTGTCACTTGTTTCCTGATACAGCAGGTAAATAGAGTAGATCTAGTTGTGGATTCTAGCTTATACTATGACCCCATCCCAATTCAGAGAAGTAGGTACTGTCTTTTTCTTAAAAAAAAAAAAAATGTGTGACAGAACTTTGATATTTGGAAGGATTAAGGGTTTTTCCTAATATGCAGCTAGTGAGCTGTAAGCTGGACTTCATTCTCAACTTATTCATCACTCTCATATGGCCACCCTTCTGTGAGAACACAGATCTAATTCTGTGGTTCAGAAATGTATGCATAATATTACAGTGACATTCTGTTGATAGTTTTCCATTTACTTCTATGGTAGATCAGAGTCTAAGATGGCCACCAAAGTCCAGGCTCCTGGCAATTCTTTATGTTTGGTGAACTTAACCATTGTAAGACCTTGTTAAATATCTTTTTTAAAAAAAAAGGCAAGAAATCTTCTCTTGGCCTTGCAAAAGCCAGCCACCTTGTTATAATGTATCCTATGAAGTATCCCACATAGCCAAAACCTGAGAGCAACTCTAGGGAGCTAAGAATAATCCCTGAATTCAAAAAGAAAATGAAACCTCAATAAATACAGCCTCAATGAAATTCATCCTACCAATGACTTAAATGAACATGGAAGCAGATTTTCTCCCTTCTTAATCCTCTCTTTTGAAATTTGGCCGTGCTGGCAAAACCATAATCTGTAGAATAGAACTGGCTCTAGTATATGGATTCCTAGCTCACAGAAACTGAGAAATAATAAGTGCGTTACTTTAAGTCTCTGGGCTTGTGATTTTTTGTATCAATCCCATGTACATGGTCAATTTAAAGTTAGATCCAGACCAAACAAAACAACTTGAAAATTTTAAAATAAAGCATAAAAGCAACTAATAACCAAGAGAGACTAATTATGGAAACATTTCTTTTGGTCATTTAAATTTAAAGATAAATATAAACATAAATATAAAATACTATATTTATACCTCTAACTTATTCTTTTGTAAGTGTTAGCATGTTACTGGAGAACAAATACTTTATAGAGCATCAAGATTTGTGGGGTTTTGCTTTGACTGTGCCTTTCCCTCTGTCAGCTTGTACAGACTGACCTCTCAGGATACATGCCCACATGCCATTTAGGAAGACTGAACAAAACTTTTCAGTTATGTTCATTGAAATTCTATGACTATGAGGATTTCAGCAATTAGAAGCTTTAATGACAAGGTAGATGCTATCGATAATTTTCAGGACTTATACATTTCAATGTAATAATTTAGAAAGTAAGACGGTTTGAGTACAGTCAGCTTTGAATTAATAATTTTAACTCACAAGAAGGTCTTAGGAGTTACTACTTTTACTTTTTCAGAAACTACAAGTGTAACATGCTCTATGCTTATGGTGCAGAATAAATTAGCAGAATCAATATTCCAGGCTGTGGAATCCATAAGCATTGCATTTGGCATTTAAATCACATAGCATGTACTCTGTGACTGTTGACATTGTGGGTGGCTTTAATGTAGGCATGATTATGAAATGATTATTTCATTTTGTTTTGCCTTTGTTTCTCCACTATCTTATTTTGAAACACAGATAGATTACAAGAGTGTTTGGTGGCTTTTGTTGAATTGGTTTATGTGACTTTTATTTGCTCTAATCTATAGTTGATACCTGAAGATATTTGAAAGTCTTCTCTAGACCTAAATCTAATTTTGACATCACATTGAAATGAATTATTCAATAGATTATTGCATTAGCTTTTAAGTTAAAAGTTGTCTTTCAATCATCTTTACTTATATGAATAAGAAATTCTTCCTGTATTGGATATTATGTATTTGAAATCAAACTTTTAAATACCAACTTAAATTTTGTTCCTAAAACTTTATTTTTTCAGTGTTCTCCATGATTGAGTGTACCTTATACTTTAATGATGCATAGTAGATAATAGTACAGTGAGATGGCTCAGTGGGAACAGATGGTTGGCAGTAATGCTGACAAATTGAGCTTGATCCCTGGTGGAAGAAGGAAAATGACTTCCAAAAGTTGTCCTCTGGTTTCTACATGCATGGATACATGAATTGACTCTATGGATTCTCTCTCTCTCTCTCTCTCTCTCTCTCTCTCTCTCTCTCTCTCTCTCTGTGTGTGTGTCTCTCTCTCTCTCTTTCGCTTTCTCTGAAGAATTTCTAGTTCAACAAAGATAAAACCTGTCAAGGAATGAGACACTAAATATTATATTTCCAAGTGAAATTTATCCTTTAGAATTTTTTTCATTATTTGAATCAATGTAGAGTTTATAAAACAGCATACCTTTTGTTTTCCAAATACAATACAAATTTCATCTCAAAAATGACACAGAGGTGCAGACAAGGTTTATGCTCAGTTATTCTAATATCCCAACTAAATAAAAGTGTACTCTGTACTTTAAACTAAAATAACATTTTCTACAATAAAACTCGTGCATTTCTATGTAAATGATAATGTTTAACTATGTGTGTATTAAATCATATATTTCACATGTATGCCATTTGTTGATTTCTTAATTTATCTAAGTTTTGCATTCAGTACACTTTGTAATTAGTATTCGTGTATAGAAGTGAAAAGTGCAAGCTGCTTTTGATTAAGCCTTTTGTTTTATCTAGTAAGCCTGGATGGACGTTTCTTTTCTTTTCCTTTCTTCCCTTTCCTTTTCTTTTCTTTCCTTTCCTTTTCTTTTCTTTTCTTTTCTTTTCTTTTGTATATGAGGTCACATGGATTAGAATTCTCTTTTAGTTTTAGTTTCTATGTTTAGTACTACAGTTATTCATAAAAACAAAAATATTGGTTATTTTGTAACTTTCCTTAGGTGACTAAAATGTTGCCTTTAAAATCATATTATAGTAAAAATGCTGTGCCCATATCTTCTTTTGCCCTTTAGAGTTTATATGTTAAAATAGACAAGTTGGTTCACAAGAATATATCTATACTGTATGATTATAAATTATAAATGACATTAATTCATATTTAGTATTAATATAAACTATTCCATAGAAAAATAACCTGAAACTATTTATATTTAAATTGTTCTTCATCATAACAAATCTTTCTGTTATTTAGGCATTAATTCTTTGTCAGAATATTGGGTAGCTTATGACAATACAAAAGGGTAGTCATAATTCTTGTCCTTGTATATTCCCTTTAGATTTCTGAGAGAATGCTGAATCTTAACCACTAAACCATCAGGGAACATCAGCCTTTCATTTTCTTTGACACATAGTTTAAGAAGTTTTTAGTCTTTCTTTTAAAACTAAAGATACAAAATCCTTTGGAATGAATATTGAAAAAAGAAAAAATGCCCTTTATAAAGTTTTACCAGTCATCTTCTAGATATAGAAGAATTGCTCTTTTGCTGCTAAAATTGCCTTAAGGTTTTGAAAAAAGACATATTCCAAGGAATACTATAACTTGCAAAACGTCTGTAGATGTGATTTAATTTTATTATACTAGTTGTTAATAAACTATTTAGTTGTTATCTCACATATTTGATGCAGCCCAAGCAATACAAAAGGAAGTTTATTAAAAACAAGTTAATAACTAATAATCAAAGTAAACCAAAGAATTCAGATCATTCTATCAAATCAGCAACCATGGCTTGGTTTTTAGCCTAATTCTCACATCTGTTCAGCTGACAATACTAATGACTCCTTTGGGAAGGTAGAATGATAAATGAGAATGAATATGAAGTATTTTTCATTGGCACAATATTTGTAGGCATTCTACAAATAATTTCTCCTAGTAATAATATTAAATAAGAATTACAATGTATTACCCTACTCTATTATTTTTCCAAAATACAATCTTGGGTAGTGTTAATATGATTGAGTTTTAAAGTAATGATGTAAACCTGTTGTGATGGTTCACAAATTTATTACAAGCACTGGGAAGGCTGACAAAGAAGAAAGGGTTCATTTTAGCTCAGTGTTCTAGGTTACAGTCCATCATTGTGGGGAAAATCACAGCAGCTAGAGCTCACAGAGCTAGCATTAATCACATCAATTATCAGAAACAGCAATGGATACATAAACGCTAGTGCTCAACTGGCTTTCTCTATTCTCATACAGTCCAGGATCCCCTGCCCAGGGGATAGTACTGCCATAATCGGCAGGTCATCCCACTTCAATTAATGTAATCAAGATAATACCAACAAGCATAGGCCTTGGGCCTATATCCCAGGTGATTCTGGATTGTCCAGTCTACAATTAACACAAATCATTAATTGTAAGTAGAAGTTTATCAAGGTAAAGACCTTCATTTTATCCAAAGCACTGAGACCTTAATATCAGAGAGCGTGAACGGGTTATGATGGTTATGCAGCTGAACTGCTGCAGTGATTATTATTCATTATAAGACAGCTGTAGCATAAAAATCGTTTGTTAATTCGCCTCATGTGTATGGGCTGATGACTTTATAGGTAAGAAAAACAACAGGGAAGACAAGTATTTGTTAATTATCCTTGGATAGTAGCTATATTTGGCTCTTTTAAAATATATTGTCATATTTTAAATTATAAACCTTATAAGGCAATTTTCATTGCATCATATATTTTACTATCTGAAGAAAACAGCTGTAAGGGTAGAATTTGCATACAGACAAAGTCATTGCCAGTGTGGTATTTACTTACATACATCTATCCTCATATCAGGCCCATAGTTTTTTTTCTTTAGGTATTGATACTATGTGACTAATGTCTGTCCTTAGGAGCTGATAACTACAATTAAAGAGCAGTTTTGAGAAACAAATGCAAAAATCATGAGTCCCATTATAGAGACAAATTTAGCTTGACAATTTCTTTGTTTTTTTTTTTACTTTTTTCATTTATTTATTTATTCATTTATTTATTCACTTTACATCCTGATCATAGCCCCTCCCCTCCTCTCTTCCCAATCCCACCCTACCATGCCTCTCTTTCCATTCCCCCCTCCTCTTCTCCTCAGGGAAGGGGAGCCCCCCACCCCACCACATACCAACCTGCCCTGGCACCTCAAGTCACATCAGGACTAAGCACATGCTTACCGGTGGGATTGCTAGCTTGACAATTTCTATAGTGGAGGAAAGCTGAGCCTAGAAAGAACAAAGAGAATCACCACCTTCAAGGTAGACTAATGTAGTAACCAGAGAACAACTAAAATACAGTGTAGGTTCCCACAAAATTCTAACTCTTTCACTAAAGAAAAATTGTCTTATTTGACCTCCTTATTCATATATACGTATATTTGCAGTATATTTGCATATCATATATAGGTATATTTGCAGTTTTAAGGTGTGAGTAGTAAATGGGGTACAGGGAACAATTAGAGATGAATGGGATATTAAAGGTCTTTGCCTCAGAAGGGTTCAGAATAAGTTAACTTTCTGACTGGTCATAAAAGGGTGAAGAAATAGATTAGCTGTTGCAAGCTATGCCTTATGGACATGGGAAGTTCTATACAAAGGTAAATTTGATCCAGAAAGTTGAGAAAAATACAAGAGAATTAACCAACTAAACATGTGATATATCTTTCAAGGACCTTGATCATTTTTCTTTTACTTTTCTGATCATTAAATAAAAGACATGATGCTTCAAATAATATACATAATACATAACTATACCTTGCATTAACATCCAGACATACAGTTCATATATCCATAACATAAAAAATTTAGATACATTTTGTGTATTATGTGTACCTAGTGAGCTTTTGTATAAGAAGTTTAAAGAATCAAATGCTAGGTGACATTCTTAAACTCTGTATTTTTCCCTCCTTAAAAGATTATAATAGGGGCTGGAAATATGGCCCAGAGATTAAGAGTGACTTTAGTTTCCAGCACCCACATTGAGTGGCTCACAAGTTGTAATCCAGATATAGAGATATCTGATGCCTATGAGGGTGTCAACATCATATTCACGCACCCATGTAATTAAAAACTAAAACAAAACTTTAAAATATATAATAAATGGTGATTTGTATTTACTTACATGTTTACCATAACTTGTCTCTTTCACTTCCAGTGTAAAACTCTCTCTGGAGTCTGTGACCACATCATATCCCTGTCATCAGATCCTCTGGTTTCACAGTCTGCTCACCTGGAAGTGATTCAGCTGGCAAATATCAAACCAAGTGAAGGGCTGGTAAGGAATAGCATGGTTATCGAGCCGTCATCCATCAGCACACAGCAAGGGATGTGGGGAAAGAAGCGGCCTCAGAATGTCAACATGTCGGAATTTCCAGAGACTCATCCTTATTCTCATTCCCTAGACAAGTCTAGGTAGTAGGATGGTGTTAAAAAAAAGATCACCTTTAAAAGACAGATCCAGAAAAATTGAGAGAACGGAAAATGGCAGTTGCTCAATCATCCTATTTAATTGGCTCATCATTAGTTGCATTCTTTCACCAATTAAAATTCCTTAGCTTAAGAACTTGTAAGAGTTTTACAGTAGCACAGTGTTGCTGCCAAGGAGGTATTTTCTTCGTTCATTTTACTTTGATTTATTCTGGTTTCATAGATCTTCTTTGTCACTGGGTAGGTAGTTAATTTAAAGTCACATTTTTGTGTGTGAGTGCTTCTGAGGTATATTATAATAGTGTGTGTATATGTGTGTTCAGGCAGGCATGACTGTACATGTACACATTGTGGCCAGGCTTTAACATTGAGTGTCCTCCTCAGTTGCTCTCTCTTTCGTTGAAACAAGAGTATCTTACTAAATAAACCTGGAGCTCAACACACAGACTAGCGAGCAAGCACCCCAATACCTCCTATTTCTCCTAGCCCTTGATTGCAGTCAGGCTCCATGATGCCTGACATTCTATGTGTGTGCTGAGGGCTTTTGGGTTTTTTGCATTCTAATCCTAGTTTTTATTCAACACACTCCTTTCGCTCTACACAAGTACAAACACAACCTTATCTAAAATGCTCCAAAGTTATAAAACTCAAAACAAATTTTATAGTACTGACTGTCCAATAAAAGCAAAAAGGGACAATGTACACATTGCCAAGGTTAACCTGCAACATCACCAGGAATGGCAGGTGACAATGGGGATGGGGTAGGTTTCATTAGCTACATAATAGCTATTGAGATTATTAAATTGAAAGTCATGATATCAAAAGAACTTTATTTAATCAAGTCTCATCTAACTTACAATAAATATCCCCAAACTGCATAAATACTGGTGCAAACAAATTAGATATGCTAAGAAGAAGCCATAAAATTTTTCATATAACTGTTAAATTGAAAATATATGATACTTTGAGAGAAAGAAATTGTATTCATATAACCATTATGTCAGTTTTTATTAGGTATTTTAATCTTGTTTAATTTATAAATGAAAATTCATCATACTTATGGTTGTATAAGTAAAATAATACATAGGACATACAGTGTTTGATCCTGTTCTTACTTGCAGATATACCCTAGGCTTTTAGAACACATCTGCATGAGCCTTTGCAAAAGTAATTCATATTTTAAAATATAAACACTTTTCAATGCATAATATTGAGTATTTTATTTTTTTCTTCATCTCCTCTTTAAGTTATTTTCATAGCATAATGTGTACAGTAAAAAATGAGCTAATACAACATTAGATTAAATTAGATTTTTGGGGAATCAGAATTAAATTTTCTTACTAATTTGCACCAGAAGCATGGGAAACAATAGACATATGAAGTGAGCCACAGTTAACTCATGGGCTTTAGGGACAATTTATTTCTCTATGACTATATTGTCCCGAGAGAGAGATCTTTTTTTTTTTAACTTAACACAGGTTTGTATCAGCTTTTTAGAATAGACATAAACTTAAAATGGTAAAAACCAAACATCTAAATAGTTTGGAAAGTGTCGTTCAAAGACAAAGAAAAATAAATTAGAAGTTAAGATGGGTGGTAGAAAGACTTTCTGTTTGCCTTGTATTTTCTTTGCAGCCCTATAGAGTAAGTATTAATTTTCTCAGTCAGAAAGTAAGAAAAGAACCATGGATTCTTTAATAATTATTTTGTATCAAATAATAACCAGGCAAGAATTTATGAGGTAAATCTAAATAAAATATATCTGACATTTTTTAAAAAATATCTTTTTTGGGGGGGAGGGGTGTTTATTTTAGCTCACTGTCCAAGTTCTTCATGGCAGGAGATGGAGGAGGCAGGATATTGAGGCCACTAGTCATATTACATTCACAATCAAGAAGCAAAAAAACCAAGGAGTGCTAGTACTCAATTCATTTACTCAATGTTTGATATACAGCCAAGATTCCTGCTGAGGGAATGAACCCCTGACCGTTAAGATAGTCTCCTCCAGTCGCATCACTTGATCTAGTAGAAATCGTACCTAGCAGACTCCCTCAGAGGCTACCCTTAGTCTGGCTGTTTGTGCACAGGTGTGTGCGCGCAGATGCTTCTCTTCTGAGTGACCCTAGATCCTGTCACACTGACAAAAGATGAACTCTCCAATCAATCTTTCTTTAGAGAAAAGAAATCCCAAATTCTTATATTTATCTCCCCCTTCCCAGTTAATGGTATTAGCTGTTTTTGTAGCTGTCTATGATAAGAAAAATTTTTAAAAATCCGAGGCTTCCTTCAATATTTTATATCTAATTATTTCAAAAGTCTTCATCCGAAACAGTTTTACAGCCTATTTCTTCAATCTTGTCAATATGTTTTAGATCAAGCTTTCATCAAATTTCTCCTGTCTTATTACAGGAAGCATAACTATTCAGCCCCATGACCTCCTTTCCTATCTCCACTGGACTCATTTCTTGCAGCATCTGTGGAGGGTGGATCTAAGAATAAAAGTAAAAAGTAGGCCCAATGATGTCAGGGATTCCCAAGTTCTCAACCTAACAGCACATACACAGAACGTCGCTCATATCCAAATTTGGAATTACTAAATGTAGGTATGAGCAGCTTAAAAGGATATTTCTAAATGTGAAGTTGCTTAAAGAACCTCATATGTGAAGAACGGTGAGAATATATCAACTGAATTGATATTTCGCAGGGAGAGAAAAAATCTAAAATGTTGAATATAAATGGAAAGAATTAAGGGTGACTCTTATGATTCATATCAAATTTGCAAAAGATTAGAGGCTTTATATGAGTTATTCAAGATGCTATTTTAAAATGCACTCACTTTTGAATAACCTTCATATGTCATATTTAAAATAAATCAGTTTGAAAATTTGACTAACAAGCAGTTGCTTAAATATATAAAATGCAAAGGCATGGGAAAGACTGCAAATAAGTGTGCTCAGTTGTAATTAAGTCATGATTTGCTTAAAAACACAATACTTAGAAAATTAAAAGCTGTAGAAATGAGATCTTTTAGAACAATTGAAATATGGATGACAGAAGAGAGATAATGAGTTGAACAGAGGGACCTATAGGCATCATTGGAGAAACTTCTTGGCTCCAGGCTTCTTTATCTGGTGAGCTGTATGATCTCCAAATATGCCTTATTTTACCATCTTGATTATGAGGCTTTGGCTATTATTGCTTAACTGGTGTTTGGAGATTAAATGAAGCAAAGATCATTTGAGCAAGCTGAGTAGGGGAGAAGGGGCTGTTCAAAATTAACTCCTAATGGAAAACAAAACAAAAATGACAGAGATGGTTTGAATGAAATGCAAAGCCAGTAGTCATCGCATTTTCAGAAAAAAAAAATGATATTTGAATGACAAATTTCTTTACCTCTAAACAGGGTCAGTCATAGCTACACCACATAGACTTCATTAAATAAATGTAACATACTTAAAACAACCCCTGGCACATTGTAATAAGTATTAGTGAGGATGGATGGATGGATGGATGGATGGATGGATGGATGGATGGATGGATGGATAGATGGATGGATGGATGGATGGATGGATGGATGGATGGGTGGATGGATGGGTGGATGGATGAATGGGTGGGTGGGTGGATGGATTTTGGAGGATGATGGTGATGATTTGTTTTTCTAGTCGAAATAATGGTTTGTTGGGGGCTTTGCTGCCTTTCCCACTTTATTTTCTCACAATCTTTTAATGTACAAAACTAAAACAAAATAGTAATATTTACCTTTTACAAATATTGTTTTAGTCCTTTTATTAATTTTTTATTAGCTAAGGTAGAAGCATTAGCACCAATCATTTTCTTTGATTTTTTTTTTACTTTTTTAAAGATTTATTTGTTTTATGTATGTGAGTATACCGTAGCTGTCCTCAGTCACATCAGAAGAGGGCATTGGATCCCATTACAGATGGTTGTGAGCCATCACGTGGTTGCTGGGAAGTGAACTCAGGACCTTTGGAAGAGCAGTCAGTGCACTTAACCACTGAGCTATCTCTTCAGCCCTTCTTTGATGTTTTTAATATTATTTGCTTCCCAATAAGTAATGAGATGAATATAAACTCAAAACTGCATATGACATACACAGTCACCAACATAAGGTTGAAGATTGCCATATTGTTATGGCCATATTTTTCCATAAATACTTTTGTTTGGGTTATTTATTTTATATTAAACTGTGAAATTTCATTTAAGAAACTGTAGTTCACTGGTAAACAACCTTCTTTTAAAGTAACATTAATTTCATTTCCCATTTAGTGCTTTGCTCAGCAGTTTTCAGAACTATTAGCTTTTCATATATGACATTTGGAAATGACTTTAAAATTGAAGGAACTACCTTGTCATTTTCTTGGTCATTCCAAACCATTAACTTTTCTGCTTCATTTTTCTTTTATCTTTTCACTGAAATCACAGGGATATTTGGGTATCTCATTATATAGTAAACATAAAAGTATGAGAAAATAATATAGAAATTGATTTCATTGTATAATTTTAAATGTATACTTTTCTGCAGATATTGTGTTGGTTATTGTTAAATCTCTTGTATATCAGACAAGGAATAAGAAAATATAAAATACTACAAATACTACAAAATAAAGGAGGAAAATGCAGAATGCTACAATATAAAAAAAGAAAGTTTATATAAGTAAGATTTTATTACTGTTTCACCTCCAGCTAATTACAGATAAAAGCTAATTGCAGATAGAATATTTCTATTGATGGCTACTTTAAATTGTAAAATTATAGCAGTATAATAGGTGACTAAAACATATACACAAATTTGCCACGTAATGTTAGTATGAATTTTAGAAAATTAAGCTATGTTTAGTATATTGAAATACTGTGCTGAATTTTATGTCTTTATGGCAATTTCACTTTTCAAGTAGTTACTTGATTGAGTATAAGCTTCTTTAGATAGCCTTAAGAAACCAGAACATTCACACATAGTAATTATTTTTTTACTAGTTTTAACTCAGCATTATTATCTCATGAATAAAATTATATTATGCTTGAAAATGAGTCAGTTGCTTCCCTTTTACTGACCCTGTCTTTTTCTTAGGGTATGTATATTAAATCCACATATGATGGCCTCCATGTAATTACCGGGACCACAGAAAATGTAAGTATGAAAACAATTAAGTTGGCATTTGTGTGCATTTCACATGATTGAAGTAAAATGTTGACTACAATAGCATATGATCACTGTATATAAAAATACATACTAAGTAGATTCTGGATGCATTACAATTTTGCTCTTTAGTTTAGAATAGTTATTTAAATAGTTATTTAGAGAAATTCAGATGTTTTCTATTTTGATTGTTAAACACTTTTTATTTAATATTCTTTAATCTTCTTTTACAGTCCCGTCATTATCCTCTCCCAGTCGGCCTTCTGACTGTTTCTCATCCCATACCTCCTCCTCCCTCCTCCGCCCCTCCCCTCTCATCTTCAAAAGGATGTCCCCATCCCCCACCCCCACCCCACCAGACCTCCCATTTCCTGGGGCTTCAAGTCTCTTGAGGGTTAGGGTTCTCTCACTGAGGCCAGACCTGGCAGTCCTCTCTCTGCTGTATATGTGTTGAGGGCCTCATATCATCTGGTGTATGTTGCCTGGTTGGTGGCTCAGTGTCTGAGACATCTCGAGGGTCGCATTTAGTTGAGACTGCTGGTCTTAATATGGGGTCACCCTCTTCCTCAGTTTCTTCCAGCTTTTCCCTAATTCAACCACAGGAGTCCCTGGCTTCTGTCCATTGATTGGGTGTAAGTATCTGCAGCTGACTCTTTTAGCTGCTTGTTGGGCCAGGGCAGCCATACTAGACTCCCATCTGTAAACACACCATAGCATCAGTAGTAGTGTCAGGCCTTGGAGCCTCCCCTTGAGCTGGATCCCAATTTCAGCCTGTCACTGGACCTTCTTTCCCTCAGTCTCTTCCCCATTTTTGTCCCTGAACTTCTTTTAGACAGGAACAATTCTGGGTCAGAATTTTTGACTGTGGGATGGCAACCCTATCCCTCTACCACAGTCAAAAAAAAATCGTATATTTTCTTTTTGGAGCCAGAGAGTTAATTTGACAAATACTTTCTAGCTTATGACAAGTTATTGTGACAACTAAATAATCTACTTCTGTCAAATAGTTTAGTTATTTTAAGAAACATAACTGGTATGAGAAACATCAGCTCACTCAGGCTTTCTGGATACTTGCAGCATAATTTGGCTCAGTCCATTAGAGGTGTAGATAAATGGTTTTAACACTGAGATTCCTGAGCTAATAGCATCAACCTACTTTGAAAGCTTTGCTAGAAATTTAAATTCTCAGGTTCCAACCCAGAATCATTCATTAATAAAAGTATTCTAATGGGTACTCTAAGTATAAATTGGAAAAAGGTTATCAGTAGTACATCTCATTCTAGATTGTTTTTAAAATCAAGTAAACAAGTTAAAGATAATGTCCCACAGAACTATAGCTGTGCTCTAAAAATAGAAGTATGCATATGTTAAGCCATGCATTAACATAATTAGCATAATATGAATTATCCCAGGTCTCTCCTCTTTTACATAAGCAGGTGATAATTTTTGATTTTGTTGTTATTTTCTTTTAGAGAGTCAGAGAAATTACATAGGTATGCTGTGTTCTTTTGCAGAAAACTCTGGTGGAATTAAGTTAATTTTAATTATCATTGATCTCAGTGGTTTACCAATATTTTCTCCTCTGAAATCAATATTTTCAATTAATATGCCTATTAACTAATTAATTATTGATTCAAGTTCTTTTCTTGGTTTCTTATTGAAAATGAAACACTGTTATTGGAATGGCATAGTAACATCATATTTGACATTAAAAGGGACATCTAAAATCAACAAAATGCATGCAATGAAATATTTCATAATCTGAAATTCAGAAAGACACTATTCACTACACTTTTGCTGTCATTCTCTAATTTACTTGTGCATCCATTAGATGACTTATATACTCATTGGTCATGTAGCAAACCCTACTCTATCCACTGTGTTCCAGACAAGGTAGTGAGCACTGCAAGGGCATTTATAATAAGCTAGGGTTTTTGTCTGTTGAGAAATAGCGAATATGTAGGGATTCAACTATGTGGACAGGTATTATGAATTTCTTGATTAAACAAAGGAAAAGCTAATAAATGCGATCAAGTAAATCGGAAAAAAATCACGAAAATGGTGCTTTTGAACTGTCTCATGATGTGTTTGTACGACTGGATGTCTGTTAGCTGACATTTGTGAAAATAACACTTTCTGTGCTTTACTTACTTGGTGAAAGTTCGTAAATACATCAAAGGACTGTTTGACTCTGGCCATAGTTTTACATATCAATCACCTAATCATTGTTTATCCTTTGATTCTTCTTCTCAATACTATTTTAATATTTTGGGAATCCTACATAATTTGTAATTAGTTCTGAATTGAGTCTTAGTAAAGCTGTTCACTAAAGTCGGTAAGTTATATTTTGCTTGCTGTGCCCTAGTTCTTTGGTTTTTATGTTTGAGATGAGGACTGGGGGGACATGACCTCTGAGATCCAGCTCCACAAGGAGCGTCTATAACTTGTATGACTTACTTGGATTTTCCCTTCCTATGCAAAACATGTCTTTTTTTCTTTTCATTCTTTCTTTTCTTTTTTTTTTTCTTTATAAGTGTGCAAACCATTCTTTTTTTTTTTTTTTACATCCTGACCAGAGTTGTATGATTGATTTTTTTCTATCCCTCTTTAAAAAGATCAGTTTTGAGTCAAATTGTACAAGTGACTGGCACTATTAAAGTAGTGATTTATAATCCTTTCAGAATTGTTACATACAGATGGTCTAATATAGTAATTTTGCCACTTCCTAAAAATACTTTGAAATATACTGTATTTTTGAATAAGGTTCATAACTCAGGTGAATCCCTAACAGTATCGTTAGTTCATTAAATAATGGTATACTCCATGAAATATTATCTTATCTTGAATTTTAGCCTATGGCAAATTTTTTGTGGGCTAAAAAAAAAATTCCAGTATTGTTTCAAGTCTTCTATGTTTTCAAAATAATTAGAAATTGGGAATGAGCTTTTAAAAAGTAACCGGCCTGATGACATTCTGGGTTTGTGGTACAAAGGCAAGGACCTGAATGTGATTCCCAGCCAGGTACCCTAGAGAATGTTAGTAACACCAGTGCTGGGAGAGCAGACAGGATGATCCCTTAGGCTGGCTGGCCAGTCAGGAGACCTAATCCATGAGCTCAGGTTCACTTAGAGAAACTGTCTCAAAAGGCAAGGTGGTGCAGTCACCAAGAGGGCTCAGCAGGTAGAGATGTTTGCTGCCAGGCCTGACAGCAGGTTAAGTTCATTCCCTGGAGCCATTGCCAGTGCAGTAAATAAAAAGAACGAACTCCTTAAGGTTATCCACTGAATTCCATAGGCATGCTATGGTGTGTGTATGCTTCTGCCCCATGCACACTCATACCAAGTAAATGTAAAAATAAAATTCAAAGAGGCATGTAACATGGGTAAAGGCACTGTCACAAAGCATGATCTGATTTCTGCCCCTGGAAGCCACATGGAAGAAAATAAGTGACTCACAAAATTTGTTCTGATCTCCACACATAGCACCATGCTGCAAGCTTGCGCACAAATTAAATGAATGAATGAATGAATGAATGAATAAATGAATGAATGAAATGTCTTTCCCTGTTTTAAAATTGTTTTATTTATTGACATTCCAGACGTTGCCCCCCTCCTGGTCTACTCTGACACAGTTCTTCATCCTATTCCCCATCCCCTTTGCCTCTGAGAAGGGTTCTTCCTTTACCCCCACTCCAGACATCCTCCTTTCCTGGGGTCTTAGGTCTCTACAGGATTAGGCACATCCTCCCCAATGAGGCCAGACAAAGCCGGCCTCTCCACATATGTAGCTGGAGCCATGGAACTTTAGTTGGTGGCTTAGTCTCTGGGAGCTCTGAGTCAGGATAGTTGACACTGTTGGTCTTCCTATGGGGTTGCCATCCCCTTCAGCTCCTTCAATCCTTCCTCTAGCTCTTCCATTGGAGTCCTTGACCTCAGTCTAAAAAGAAAGAGTGAATAAGGTGAAACAATTTAAGGAAGATTCCTGACGTCAACCTGGCCTAGACACATGTGCAAACACACACACACACACACACACCACATAAACATAAAACAAAATAGCACAAAATAACTAGAAATCACTTTTATAGTACATTCCATTCCTGGGTATCAAAGGCAATCTTTTATTTTCTGATCCTGTCACCACACTACTCAATTTCTTTGTTTTTTAATAGATGGTACTGAGTAGTATCAGAGCCTAAGCAAATGATTTTAATAGATTAACGTTTTATAAAAATCCATCTGTAGAGTCAATGTACAAGAGTTTATTGCCAAATAAAGATGCCTAAAATATATATAATTATTAATCAGTGGTAACTAGGAAAATAAGTCTATATAAAATCTATTATAACACCTGGAGAATTAAAAAGATTCCATTACGAATCTTATTTTAGTTTCCTTTATACATTTTAAATTTTATAAATATTAAGTTATCAAATTGGCTTTATTTGTTTTTGTTTTGTATTAAAAGGGTAAAGTCATGGAATTATTATGTTCTGTAGTGTTAACATTTTGTTTCATCTATTGTGGTTTGTTAAGAGCATCTATATGCTCTTGTAATTAGATACTTAGAATGTTATATAATGCAGACTTCATGTAATTGCTCTTTGTTTTAATTTGCTTTTCTGTATCATTCAGAATAGGCTTTATTAATAGTGAAATAAATTATCAACTTAAATATCAGGCTTTGAAGTTTAATGCTAATTATACGAATATACTTGAAAATATTGATCCATTTATCTTAATATGGATTATTTATATTAAATGGGAAAGACCTAAGTAAATCTGTGAAAGTATTATAAAATATGCATATACATTTTTACATTTTTATTGAAGTATTTTCTTCATACAATACTTCTCCACCTTCCAAATCCTCACCTTGTCTTTCTCCTACTTCTTTTTTATTTGTTTGTTGGCTTTGTGTTAATTGTTTTTAGTTTGTCTGTTTGTGAAAGATATTTAAAAGCCTGTTGCCTAGTAGTACTTAGAGGGTGTTCTCGATTAAGTTTGCCAAGTTTAGTAGCAGTTATTATTGCCCTTAAATGCTTTCAGAAAGATGTTTTTGTTTTCTAGTGTAAATATCTATTACTTTGCATTTCATTTGTCATTACCTATATAGAGAAATCAATCCATGTGTTACCTATCAGTAAGCAATTATAATAATTACTTGAAGGCTATGATTAATTTTTTAAAATCTAATTAAATAGATGGATTGTTGCAATGTTTCCAGAGAAAAGAAAAGGCTGTTGATGTTGATATTATTTCTTTTATGTTACATTCAGTCACCTGCAGATCGCTGTAAGAAAATCCATGCTGGTGATGAAGTAATCCAAGTGAACCATCAGACTGTGGTATGTATAATCACCTCAAGAGCCGGTGGGGACGCTAAGGGAGAGACTCGTGAATTAGACACCAGGGTTTATACAAGACCATTGAAGAACTTATTCAAAATGAATAATTAATCTTCCAAATTGTTTGATGGAATTTAAGGCATGACTGTTTAAAACATGGCAGAATATTGGTGGTTACAAATTTGACTTTTCCTGATGGAAGTTCGTTTTCATTTTCATAGGTTTGTGAATTAGCTTATATATATATAATATATATGTCATATATATTATATATAATTGTAATAAACATACATTCATTTATCTGCTGGAACACTGACTTATTAATGTGTGGAAGATTTGGGCATAATTTAAGTGTACATTTTTGTAAAAATTATGCTTTTAAGTAGCTAACTTGGTTCTTGGCTTGCCAAGAGGAACTATAGTTTTACTTCTAAAAAATATTATGTTAAATAAGTTCAGAAAGCTTTCTTGTCCTATACAGTTCACAAATCTGTTCACAGAACTATGAATGGTAGCCTGTGATAAATGTGATGATAAGCCAGGAAGCAGGAGTGGGAGGGTTGGGGAGCAGGGCTGGGGGAGGGTATAGGGGGCTTTCAGGATAGCATTTGAAATGTAAATGAAGAAAATATCTAATAAAAATGTGATGATAAATTTTCAAAGATTTAGGAAATGAATGCTATTTGTTTCTGATTATTTCATATGCCTCAGATGATTTGCTTTGTTTCTTCTCTTTGACAAGCATGAAATCTGATGTTGAAATTTGAAATTAAAATAATCTGAGATTATTAATATAATAGTCTTCATCTTTAGAAGTATGAGATTTTTAACAAACAAACATTTTACGCTATTTACTAACTTCAGGATGAATGACCATTTCCTGCTCATGCTGATAAGCTAAATTTGCTTTTGCATGGCCTAGTGAAAATTTGGGAAGACTGGTTTTTCATCAAGAAAGTTTAGAAAGGTTCCCAATGCTCATGAAAGTTAAAATGTTTCTTCAGTGAGCTCATTGTCTACCTGATATAAAAGTGGATAGAAAATCTTAAATGAGATATATTGATGCGTGGCTGATACTGAACAATAAAGTACTAATAATATACAAAGGCTTTCTATCCCTTGATAGGCCTGGTGACTGTATTTTCACACTATAAAAAATTGTTCAAAGTGGTTGCCCTTTAGAAATTTCTAGACCCATAGAATGAGAATTTGAGTAAGGGGATAAAGCAGCTATTTCAGTACCCTGGCAGCTTTTTCTTCATATTGGTTCCTTCTGGACCAGAGACTTTTGCAAGTAGACCTTCTCTTGTATTGTTTCTGTGTGAAATTCTACCTGATAGAGTTTAAGATGGAAGTTAGTTTCTAGTAAAGAAAAAACATTGTTTAAAGAGTATTCCTATCTGACATTCATTAAATGAATATCAAAGTTTAAATATTTACAGAAGATCTAATAAAATCTGTCTGAATTGGTGACATTTAAATGTTATGAGAATGTGCATACACATTTTCATCACAGGAATAATTACAATTTATTTTTTGAAAACTGCACAGAATGAGGATTGGGGGAAATAGTTCTAGTTTGTGTTCTGAAATTTTCTTATGGCCTTAAGTGACTAATAGTGTCAGTGTAGTTTACCTTTCTAGAAATATTAACTATAGCAGAAACTTAGCATGTAACTCTAAATACAAATATGTCACATATTTAATATTTCATTTATTCTTTATAATAAATCCTGCTGAAAAGCTGCTGTAGAAATTGAGACTCAGAAAAAGTATTTAATTCATCAACATCTCATAACTTTCTGATTCCAAGACCCAGACTCTTACTTCAATCTTATTGTACCTTTCTATAATTCAACTTATAAAATTGTCAGACAAAGGAGTAAGAATCCTAATAAGTTAATAATCGTGTGAGTAAATCTCAAGATTCATTGAGACATTCAGTGGAACCATGTATTAGGAAAGAGGAGAGAGAGAATTTACATAACTGGAGTAGTGAATCAGTTTTCCTGAAATTTCCTGAATTAGGTTTGAATCTCATCTTTACTGCCATTTCTCAGGAAACTCGTTTCCTTCAGATAGACTGAATAAGTAAAATGCCTATCACAAATGACGGTACACATTAGACACTTGATAGCACTTGGCCTCCCTTCCTCTCTTCTATCCTTCTACCTAATACTGTAGTTGAACCTCTTGGAGTCCTGTTTCATGGTAGACTGCTATTATACCTAACAAATGGGTTTTGGATTAAAACAGAAAAAGGAAGCAATATTGAGATTGTGAAACAATTTAATAGTGTGATTAGTTACCTAATTTTCTTCTTTGTGCTGAAGTAAAAGGCTTATTTATGCATGATGTTTTTAATTTAATGTAAACTACCCTTTCCTCTTTTTTATTGTTACCTATGTGAGAGTAGAATAAAAATTATCTGAGTTTTCATACTGCTAAAGCATGGGTAGGTGGATGAATTACTTGAAATAAGCATGAATTATTTGTGGTCTGCAATTGCCCTTCTATCTTCTATAATCATTAAAATGGAGAGCAGTGCTTGGCTATGATGGTGCAATAAATAGTGTAATAGATTGAAAAACATAATATAAATGATGTAATCTATTCATTAATTTACCAGAATGATGATATTATGAGAATTAGCCTATACCATTCCAGATTCAACAATTAGGAAAAGGTGATGCTAAATCTTATTGTTTGGCATGATACTATATCAATAGTTTTCTATAATTTTAAAACCGTACTACTGCAGGTTGTATACAATACATTGTACAATATAAAAATCTGCTCATGTTCTTTATATGAATTTCATTGAAAAACAATTTTAAATATTTCCATGAGGGTCAATGAAAGATAAATGAATCACAAGGGCATGTGAATGCCATTGTGGTTCATATACTCAATAGCAATTGACATTCTTACCTCTCTTATCTTTTTAGCATGTCCAATTAGATGTGTGTGATTCTCCTATGTTCTTTTATTAAAATGAATATTTTGTTACTTGAAATGAAACTGGAAGTTACATGTCCATTTTCATCTTGCTGTATTCTTCATTATAAGCCTTTAAACTTTTCACATCAGCATACCTCTGTGGCTGAGAAACTGACTGCCCGATAGGAAGAAGAAAAAACTCATGAGCATCCAAGCAAAGCAGAATTCCTATTGCATGTCCTCCCTGCCACTGAAGATCAACTTCTGAAAGGCTGCTGAAAGTGCCTCACATTCATTCTGTCTGTCTCTAGTTCTCTCTCTCTCTCTCTCTCTCTCTCTCTCTCTCTCTCTCTCTCTCTCTGTCTGTCTAATGCTCTCTCTCCCCCTTTTTGTTTCTCTGTCTCCCTTTCCTCTTCCTCTCCATTTCACTCTCCTTATCCCTCTTCCTCCCCCTCTCCTTACCACTTTGACATCGTTTGAACTAGGAACTCTTCCCTCATGATGGAGTCTAAACATGTTTTTTTGCTGATGATAATGTACTTATTCAAAAACATCTGGGCACATTCCTAACAAATCTACAGGTTAATACTTTTGTTGGTATGAGTGTTCGAAGTATTTTGTCCATATTGAAAGCATACACTTTCTTTTTAGGTATAACATTTCAAAGAATGGGGTATGTACGGTAACTGATCTAGCATTTGGGGAAAGTTCCTTCAATTTTGTGTTAATACTAAAACATATTCATTGTGATTGTGAAAGGTTTTCTTGGCATTTCATGAGTATTTTGGCCAATGTGGTTCAATATATTTGGTTATCGAAGCTACCTAAATGGAATAACCAGGTTGAGATGTCAAGAAGATAGACTGCACACGATAGATTTATCATGATCACCAATTACTGAGAGATGGAAGAAAAACATAAGATAGTGTCATTTTTATTCTCAAGATGGTAAATATTACTGAGTGAGTCTGGTAAATAAAAAAAGAAGGGGATTAAAA
This sequence comes from Mus musculus, assembly GCF_000001635.26. Taxonomy (NCBI): domain Eukaryota; kingdom Metazoa; phylum Chordata; class Mammalia; order Rodentia; family Muridae; genus Mus; species Mus musculus. The sequence goes on along the minus strand of NC_000086.7, from coordinate 157,930,701 downwards.
AAGGGGGGGGGATTAAAGCAAAGGAAACAGACTGAATGACTTTTGAATTACCTGGGAACTTCATTCTAATTGTGGTTGTGCCTCTCTGATTATCTCTGGCTATTAGCTCACCTTTTTGTTCTTAAGACACAGAAAAAGAGAACATTGTTGAAGTTGGAAGAAGTCAATATAATGAGAATATATTATTGCTCAAATTCTGTCAGTTCCCCTTTAACCCTAACCACTTTCCTGGATGTCATTTAGTGGCATGTATATCATCATGATACCGTGTAACATTAGATGTACTTTGCCCTCAGTTTTCTAAGTAAACTTTGTCTTTATAGTTTTAGTTTTCCTTCCTCTCCCATTTCTTTTTCTTTCCTTCATTAAATACTACACTTCTCACATAACTATTTCTCCTCCATTCTTGCTCTGTTCAATTTTCTTTATTCTTGCCTCTTCTTATTCCCTTTCTCAGAGGAGGTTATCTTATAATCCCTTATGCCCCAAAATATTGAAAACTAAGCCCTCAAAAGGCAGTATTTTCAATATAATATTCATATAGTCACACATTACTAGACTATCGTGATTAATATATTAGCAAGTTATGTAACATATTCATGAATAAGTAAATCTTACAATAACCTATGAGAACAATATTGGGATTCTCCAGAAGAGGTATTGTAAAACAAAGTGAGTGAAATGCTATAATTTATACAAGACAAAATTAAACAATGTATCACACATTTCAGTTATTCAAAGTAATATTTGTTATTCATAATAATATTTGTTATTCATCTTGTATAGTAGTCTATAAGATATTAGCTTTTAAGTTGAACATCTTCATTAAATTGTGTACAAACTGGTTTTAAAGTGCCACTTTTTTGACATAAATTGTATCATTTATTTTGAATAATCAACTCATTACTTCATCATCCACCATAATATTTCATTGTCTTTCTATTATAAAACTAGAATTCATTCCATTAAATTCTCACATAAAAGAAATTAATTATGTTGTGCCTTAATAAAGATAACTTCCTATTAACCATTTTTTGTTTGCAAACATCTGATTTGTTACTTTCTTATTTGTACAGTTAATACTAGCTTCTCTGTGAAGAGTATACTTGTTTATTTAAGTGGTTGCAATAACTTCCTTTTATTATTAGAATACCTTTAAGTGCAAATGTACAGTTAAAAAATAGTCTAGTTACTACAAGAAATTTTAATCTACTTACAAGTAATTGTTTTGTATGCTTGAAATATATCTAGTGTCATATATTTTTACATACCCTAGATACTTAGTTTCAATGTGTATCCCATTTGCAAATTAGCATTAATACTCTCAGCACGTTTCGAACTTGTCAGTCACAGTAACCTCATCTACTCCTTCCTATGAAAAATAGGGTTGGGCAATTACTGGATAGCATTTCCCTTTCTGTTAAAATTAGTACATGAAAAAAAAATACCATTGAATACCAGATCGTAGAAAACTAAAGAAACAATAACATTAGTTGGAAATTATTTTAGCATATTTATCCCCAGTATTCAGTATCATGAGTAAATTCTGTTGATCATTGCAGGTAAAATTTCACATATGATCAGCCATTATTTCTTATTTTAATTTCCTCTCACATTATCTTCTTTCTACATTTTCTCTTCAGAGTGGGCAGGAGAAGCTGCTTTTAATTGTAATATATGGCATATACAGATGGCGGCAGCAATGGAGGGCTGCCACTGAGCTGCCACTTTAATTGTAATATATGGCGTATACAGATGACGGCAGCAATGGAGGCTATTTTTTAATTGTAATATATGGCGTATACAGATGACGGCAGCAATGGAGGGCTGCCACTGAGCTGCCACTTTTGTGTCAGTTGTCAAGAGTTCTGATAAAAACGAGTTTCAAGACAATTTCTACATTGTGCAAATTTTAAAGTAGAACTTTTACTAATAAATATTTAGAATGGTATTTAGTTAACTAAACATGCACATATACACTTGCTTTATTATGTATTGTAATATACACATATTACAATAGTTAGAAATATTTTTAAATAGTCATACATTTAAGTATTTACTTATAAATGACATTTTTAAAATTATTCAAACCAGTTACACATTTGTATGTATGTTACTTTCTAATACAGAGGTTTGGATTGCTTTTTTATTGATTTTTGATATTTGGGCTCCTAAACTAAATTTAAGCCTGATTTTTTTAGGAGTATGAGTATTTTTTCAAAAATACATAAATGAAAATTTGAGATTTTAAGATAATGAAGTATTGTTTAATTTCCTAACTTTGGTAATTGGGAGTATTATCTTTATTTTAGATAAATATTTCCATTGTATTTTTAAGAAGAAAACTTAACTATAGGAAGGAGTGGCTGAAACAGAATGACTTCAAATATATGTAGACATAATATCGTTCTGAACTTTTTTAATCATAAAAATATTGTTATAAAAATTTTAAGGTCTGTATTATTGTCTTTCTTTAAAATACGCAAGTGTTTTTTAGGAATAATGTTCTGTATTATATAGTTAAACGTTCTCTGCACAGTTTCACTGTGTTCTGTAACATGATTTCCTTCTTTCTCTTCTTTCCCTAGCAATACTTTTTAGACTCAGTTAATTTTACAATTTAAAGAACTTAAAGGGCATTACAAATGGTAGTGAAATGAAAATAAATTTTGCTTTGATTTAGTTTTCATTGCATGTATGCATGAATACTATGAAGCCTCCAAGATAATCTTTGGCCTTCAGAGACTACATTACCAAATGCCATGTTGAAATGGGAATAGGTAGACAGCAATGTGTACAAGATACTGAACTATATCCACAGCTTTGGGATTGCCTTACCAATGCAAAGATGCTGACACAAAGGGTACGCCTAATATAAGTGATATTTTATAGAAATAGAAATGCGTGGGAGAGTCATTAAAGGGGGAAGCCACAATTGCTATTTTCTTCATCCAAATTTCAAATTGCATAATCAAGATGCAAGCCCAGAACTTCTAAATGACTGGTGAACAGATTCTAAGGGGCAGAGATGAGGGAGTTATAACTTCTTAGAGTACATACATTGGCTTGCTTTATTTTTTTTTCCTCTATCTTGGCAATAAGAAATTGTTATCTTTTAGAAATGTCCCTGTTAAGTACTGAAACTCAGATCTAGACACACATTATATATACACATATTTTACATACAAGACTTTAAAATTCATGTGAAAATATTAAGTATTAAATATGTATATGCATTTAAATTATGTGTAAATTAATATAGTCTAAGTTTTAAATTAAGCCACATGGAAACAAAGGCCCTTTTGAATACTAACCACATATGCCTTGAAATATTCATGTCGTACTGGGGAGTTGCCTTTTAGCATTATAGAGGAGTAAAGTGAAGAGTTATTCAATAAACATAAAATTGTAGAGATGTATCCCCTAATGAAAATGAAATATTTAATTCCCATATTCATATTTTCAAATATCTGTTTATTTTATCTTATCCCAAGACTATCTTTCTAATTATCTGTGTAAACTATTCATACTAAAGTTTTATTTAGAATGGATAAAACTTAGAATGTCTCAGACTGCTCTCACTTACCTTTCGAAGTTCATGGAAGAACTTAAAATCACTTATATAAATATATTTTGTTAATTCTGTTATGCACATTAGTTTATCTTTGAACCATGAATAATTCCTTACTTACATTTAAAGATTATAGTATCTCCAATTGTTTGAAAATTGTGGGATTTTCATTCCCAGTTTGTGAAAGTGTGAGTGAAGGTGAGTTGTGTGCATTCAGGCTTACTGGTTCTCCGTTCTCTGGAAAACAGGATAGGTCAGAGTTCGACACTTGTGAAATGTTCGTTACTATGACATTTCCTCTAGGAGCTTCTTTTGCTAAAGTAAAAGGAAGTCACTGGCACAAAGTATCATTAGATACTTCGGGAATGTGTTAATAACTCTAAGAAACAATAGTATAATAAACACATCAGTACAAAAATTATTGGCTAAGGTTGAGAGTCATTAGTCACCATGTGATCACTTGTACAGAGTCTGGTCTCCTCAGTGTTTTTCAAAAGATAGGAAGATATTTGACTGTAGAATAACTCCTAACATCACATATTTATATAGTTTATTTGAAATTTTCTTTGAGTAAAGGTATCATTTATACATTACCATTGGGGAGGTAAGAATGGAATTGTACACACGCATATATAAATGTTGAAAATGAAACTTTTTTCTTTTTGAAGGCTAACATTTTTTAACTATTTTAAGAAATAATCATACTTTCTCTGTAACTCCACAGGCAGCCATGAAAAAGAAAAATCTCTAGATTGATATGATAGTCTTAAATTTTTAAATTTATGAGTATTTGTAAGTTTTACTACTTGGGTCAAAGAATAATATCTGCCATTTCATAATTTGGTTAAATTATTCACCATGCGTTTGAAAAACTGATAGGCCAGGAAATATTCTAAAGTCCACTTATTTTCTCTGTGCCCATAGGAATCAAAACCTCTAGTCTATACAGCACCAAAAACATTTGTGTTCTCATTCCACGCAACCATTTCTTCAGAACGTCCCCACTTACGTTTCTTTTACCCAGGAACACCTGCTGACTGCTTCAGCCCTGAAAATTTGCTTAAAAGCCTCCCTCTGCAAGAAACCAGAACTTCTGGCTTCTGATACTCAGAATCTCAGTGACTTTGGGAAATTTTAATCTTGTTTGTGTGGTACATAAAATATGCCTTGAAGTATGTGTTAGGGGTCGGTTACAAATCAGTGAGATAAGATTAGCCACTCTTCAGAACTTGTCCAATGAAATTGATGGCATTAGTTCAACATATGTGAACGTTATCTATATTAATAATCAGACAGACACGCTATGTAAAACAAATACAATAATTTTAAAAGGTTATTCTAGTTGTAAAATATTACAGGACAAGTAAAAATTTTGACCACTATTCTATTATTTGTCATAATCACATTAAAATGGATGTAATTCTAGAATAGTTAATATAAAATAATGTTTCAAATGTTTATTTATGAGGTAAATTCTATTGCTTCTTTGAGGGTAAATATTATCTATAATTGGTTAGTAGCATGTATATTACTTTTTCTAGATGAAAGGTCACTTAACCTTTTATTTTATATAGCAAATTTTAAGTGTATTATATTTAATAAAATTTTAATGCTACATCTTGATTTTATAATATTACTAAGCCCTTTTTGGAGTTTCAGAGCATTTTGTCATTGAAACATTTAGTTCTCATATTACCATATCATCTCATCAATCAACTTAACATGCTAATTGTCTATTTTGTTGTCAAGTGTATTATTTATTGAAGGGTATATCTAAACACGATACTCTGCTTTTTACTCAAAAGCCATTCTTGTGATGGTAAATAGAGAAAGATAGTAAGGCAAAATTTCACTAGTGAGATACAGTATTGCAAGATTCACATGAAGAAAATAGGGCTCTGGTTGTAAAAGAGGCATATTATGATGGGTATTGCAAGAAGACGATCATTTATTAATAGGTAAGATTTTAGAAGTGACATAAAAAGTACAAGCAGAGGGACAAATGTTTTTACAAAACACAGCTAAGAGTAAATCATGAAGCTTGAGGCACACATATTTACATAATTTTTCACTTTCAAAATCCTGTAATAGTGATCTGCTTCTTTCTACTACCTCTACCTCTCTCTCTTTCCCCTGTTCTGTCATCCATGCTCATTAAACTCTTGAAAGTTGCTCAAACTTACGATGATTGGTTGCACAGATTTCTTCACCCACTGAATTTCTGTGTGCTGTTCACTCCGAATGATAAGATTTCAGGTGAGACTAATTAAAAACTCCCCCACCAACCTCTAAGGATGGAATGGGTTGTGTTGCCCACTTTCAAAGTGCTGTACTTGCTGTAATGAAGAATTTCCTTCATGTTATTCTAAATATTTGTTCATGTGTTCATCTCTTCCTCTGGTCATTATGCTCTTTAACAGTCCATAGATTGTGCTACGCTATTGTAATCATACTCTAAGGTCCTCAAAACAATACAACTTCAGTTATTATGAGTGGTCTTAAGATCATATAAAAAATTTGAGCATTGGCAAGTCCTCACCTTCATGGAGCTCATCATTTATTATAGCAATTTTCAAATATGATGCCCAGACAGAGAGCCATAGGGTGATCAGCATATGGAAATTGGATTTAGAAAGCACATTAATTGTCCAGCCACAACCTCAGAAGTGCTGGGTCAGAATCTCTGGAGTGAAATTCAGCAGCCATGTTACTTGAAGCTACCTTTGTAGTTAATTTTAATATAAACTCATCCTTGAGAGCCAAACTTAGGAGAAGAAAAGCTCTAACGTGGAAAACCTTGAAAACTTTGAAAGGAAGAAAACATTTGCACATAGTAGTACTATGGAAATGTAAAAGACTAGAAGAAGGAAGATAGGTTATGACTCTAGAAAATAAGCACCCTCTCTAGAAATATAACAATCCAAAGAAAGATTCATCGCTAAGATCTTTTTATGATGCAAAAATGGATTAAAAGTGGGGGACATACCTTTAGGTGACTCCAAACCTAAAAGAATTATATGGGAATTGTTGGTAGTGGTGATGAATAAAAAAAAAATCAGATAATAAAGTTGTGTTTTTAATACTGATTTTATTGGAGATGCCAGAAGATATTTAAATGGAGGTGCTCTGCTGTACAATTGAACAGACTCAAATGTAAATTCTATCTATGGCATTTAATATCTTTGTAATCATGTCCCCAACCCATCAATTTTTATTTTCATTTCTTTACATGTAAAATTATCTCAATGCCTTGCTTCATTGAGCTGTTGTAAGAAGGGAAATAAAAATTAAAACAATTTCATATGAATGTTTTATTATTAAGTAGGCATTAGCACCACTGTTAGAGTATACGACTGAAGCCCTCAATAGGATCCAGAAATGGTTAGGAAGACTTTAGGGTCCTATTCAAGAAGTTGCAAATAGAAACTATTGACAGAGAAGAGATTATTGTAAGAAGAAAACATGAACTATTAGCTCCTGCAGACACTGAGAAGAAAGACAGCAGGACCATCTACATCTACACAAGTTTATTTGTCACTATCATCTTCCATGCTTTAAAATGGAAGTTCTGCAATTGTTTGAACTGTGCAAAACTACTGAAAACAGCTCTTGATGTTGATTGAGCTCTCTGTCTCAAAAGTCAAGCAATCTCTTTTTAGGTAGCTTAATTTTTTTAGTGTATTTTCCATGTTTATTCATAGTATAGTATCTCCAAACTTTATAGTTTGATTCCTTTCACATTGGTGGCTCATACTGTTGGTAAAATTTTAGCCATAAAGATGTCTTCCCTTCACTTCTTTGGACTCTCTGTCTCTTACTGCATGAAAACTTAGAAGCCAGAGAAAAGGATGTCATCATCCCCCTTCATTTCTTCAAGCATTCTCTGTCTCTTACTGCATGAAAATGTAGAAACCAATGGAAAGAATGCCATCGCTTTTCCATGTTACTCTTAAGTATTTACATCACTTAAGTCCATCGTATTTGGCATTTTAAACCTAGCCAGAAACATAAAGGAAAAAATGGAAAATTAATCTTGAAAAAATGATTACCTTCACTGTGTGTATTTTATCTATTTTGACATTTTTACACTTATATTTACAACCTTCTTAGAGCTGTGTGCTCTAATATGCTTCATTTTATCACACCTTCAGCCATGTTCTCCTATCTGTCACCTATAAGTATCTCAATAAGGTAAAGGGTAATAAATCTATTTCAACAATTCTTTGTACCTCATTGTATGACTGCAAGACTGTGGTGATACCACAGAACTCTATATGGGAATCATTTTGCCTAAACTTGTACAAATACATCACATTTGCTGATACAATTAAGGGTTAAATATGACAATATAAAGTGATAGGCACTAGAGATAGGGAATAATTTGAAATTACCTCAATTAAGATGTTCAAAAGACCAAGGAAAGGAACATTCAAATGATAACCCATCCAGTTACAATGAAGCTGTATGCAAGTATAAACAGAGAGCTGCTATAGCTAAAACCTACCTTTCTTATTAAAAGAAAAAGGTTAGGCATGGATGTAGTTACTCTTCAAACTTCATTCCCATTTCAGCATTTCCAGAATTATTATGTGAAATGGACCTAATGCTTTACTCAAAATCAGTCATGGAGTAAAAAAAGCAATCTAGTTTCTATTGAACACACCTGTTTAATAAATTTCTAATTACTTTCACTAGTCATTTAAAAATGCAATGCCATTACTTTTCGCCTTAATGCAGTGATCATTAATGATATTGCATCTCATTCTGCCTCAATACTATATCAATTTTTAACAAAAACAAGTTTTTTGCCACCATGAGAATTATTTTGTTACACACATAATTATATATTCCTTCATATGAACATTTACATAATTTACAATATTGGTTTAATTCAAATGTGTTACAATTTGTCCTGTCATTTAATTTTAATATTGAAAATAGAATTTGAGAGCCAGACATATTTACTAAACGTGATTCTTGATAAATGTCTGTTTGCTTTTGTTGAAAGCATTGGTGACATTATGTGAAATGATAGTAAGCAGGTTGGTTAAAACATAGTTAAATTATATATCCAGGTACTCTCCTATTAAATAACCTTCAGGGGTAAAATTAAAGTATATTCAAGTTAACTTTATTGTCAGAAACAATTCCACTTTCTTGTGGACAAGTATTTCTATTTTTGTTAGTTTACCCAAAAAAATATACAGAAAAGGACAAATTACGTTGAACTAAACATTTCGCAAGAAAACAAGCTACTTTAAAAGTCTTCAATTTAAACCCAGCTTGGTCACATGCTTGTAATTCAACTACATGAGATGCAAAAGCAAAAATAACAAAAGTTCATAAATTTAAGCCTACCCAGAACTACATAGCAACACATGCATCAAAAATGAATAAGTAAATAAATATATTAAATTATTTATAATTATATTATAAATGTAATTAATTGTTGAAAACTCAGTTCTTCATTGATTGTTTTAATCGCTAATTTAATAATTTAGGTATGGTTATCATTTACAAGTTGTTTATAAATTTTGTATGAAGAACATGCCTTTCTTCAAGTTTGTTATTCAATCATAGGTTTCATTAAGGGCAAGAATATGAATACCCAGATTCACCTTCACCTTGTTACCTCTTAGCTTGGACAAATGGCTATCAGGATATTACTTAGCTATCAGAGGGGTCCGAGTAGGTGTAAGATATATAATAACCCCCTCTTAGATAAAGATAGGAGGCATATGGCCAGTTCAATAATTACAGTTGATCTGCATTAATGTTCTTTTTCAAAAGAAGCGTCCTCTTATTTATACTAGCTAAGTATTATTGTGGTCATTTTGATTCATAGCCAAGATATTCATGATTTTGTGCATCATAGTACCTTGGCCCCATTTTTTTGTCTTGGTTTTTTTTTTTTTTTTGGTTTTGGTTTTGGTTTTGGTTTTTGGTTTTTGTCTTTACTGAATTCATCTGCAATTGAGTTTATCAGTAAGAGAATGTTCAACAAATATACCAAAACTCAGTCATGAAACTCTAATGGATACATTCTCGGTTACTTCTTCACAGTCTCCTAAGATCTTTGCTTCATTTGATGGCATTGTTTATTCTCTCCAGCTTGAGTAATATACGCTAGGCAAAAACATGATGAAGAACACACAAAAGACATCTGTTCTCTTTAGTCTTAGGTGCCTAAAACATAACTACATCACTATTTAGAACATTTGGTAAATTATTTTTTCAATCCAACTTAAATTTTAAGCCACTATATTTGTATACAGCTTCATTAGACTTAAGATAAAAAGGTTTTCTGTTTTAACATTAATATGAATACATTAATATGAAATATATTTTTAAACAAATAATAAATGAGTTTTAATGTTTCCTTTAAACTCTCAGTTTTACCTACCCAGTACTGCAACCTTAGTTACCTGATACTACACCACTAATCCATTTTAAAAGCAAACAAAAGTTCTATGTTTAAAAATTTTTAAAGATGATTAGTGAAATAATTTATCATGAGTATTCATTGAGCCAGTTTTTTTGAGCAGGTATTTAATAAAATGGCTTAATTATATTTAGCATATAATATAGTAAGTTTATAGGGTCATTTGGAACACCTTTCCAGTAGATGCTGCACTGGAATAACATTGCCATGTCATTTTTAAATTTATCTTTATAATATGATAAAAGGTTCATTTCACTGATGCTGCTGTCCTTGCATCAGAATGTTTCCTTGGTGTGTCAGTACCTGCTATTGGCAGCACAGTGTCAGTCTAATTAAAGACACTTGTAACCACCCATCTCTAAAAGATGGTGATGAGAAAGCATATGGTGTGGTTTGTTAGCTCAGGGCATTGCCAACTCTTCGTTTTCTGGCATGTGGACTTTTCCGTTGTACTTGTGAAGACAGCTTGGACCTAGGCTTAGCAGCTAAGCAGTATTAATGGTGATATAATTTCTTTACATTCCAAATCACTTGAATGACAAGAAATACTTTAGTCTCCGCTTTGATATGGTAAATGTCCATTATGTTGTCTCATAATTTTATGGACTCTAATGCAATAATATGGTTAATCAACAAATATAAAACTTTTTCTTGAATATATTTCTCCTGAAAATAGGTAGGATGATACACCAATTATGTGATTTCTTTTTTCTAACTAATCTTATTAAAGGGGGAGAACATGAGATCATTGAGTACTGTACCTCAATTTTATTGTAATGATTTTGCTGGTTACCAGGTGGGGTGGCAGTTGAAAAATTTGGTGAATGCACTACGAGAGGACCCGAGTGGTGTTATCTTAACTTTGAAAAAGCGACCTCAGAGCATGCTTACCTCAGCACCAGCTTTACTGAAAAATATGAGATGGAAGCCCCTTGCTCTGCAGGTAATGAAGCTTAATCATAAGTCATACACCATCATTTTAGCCATAGATTATCTCAGTAATGCTTCTTTTTTGTGCCTCATCTCAGCAGCATATGAATTAATCTTGTATGCTTTTGAAAATTTGTTTGTGAAATTATCTCTTCACCTCTTATCCTTATAGACTTAATTGTGATGAAATCTGAGACAATAACTAAAACCCAAAGAATAACACTAATTTCATTTAAAAACTTTAAGCATAATTCTAAAAATTCACAAGTTATTCCATGTCAAAATATGGAGAACAAAGTAAGAGGTTTGTTTTTGTATTATAACCTTATATTTTATAAGTTGTAATCACCTGCACTTCTGAAAGAAAGTAGTGGATAGTTTAAAAAACTACTTTAAATCAAGATATAAACTTGTAGTTTATAAAGAGTGGGAATTTAATTTTCAAATTAGCAATTAAAATTTAACTAATCTATTTCACAGAATATTTCATTTTTCACTTGTCCATCAGGGGAAGTGCTACATTAGGAGTTTTTCATTTTTCTTTATTATGAAACTTCATTATAAAATATTAGTTTAGATGGCAATAAAGTATATAAAGTTATTTTGAAAGATATAAAATTTTGTGGTTGGACAAAGAAAAAAGATAGTACATTTTATTTCAATCAGGATAGAATCCTGAAAAGATATTGAAATTTTTTCACAAATCTTCTATTTTTAAGTCAACCGACTATTACCTTTTTGTAGAAGTCTAGTTGTTTGGTTGTTTTTAAGTAATTGACCAGTGAATTTAGAATACTGACCATTTTTCAGATTAATGACCAGTGAATTTAGAATACTGACCATTTTTCAGATTAAGAAGAAAAGCTTCAATATTTCCCCTCCTATGTAAAATTTGATAATCTATTAATGCTTTTTACAAGTCACAGATGTTTTTCTAATAAGTTCTCTATTAAACTGGTCTCATGAATTATAATTTTTTTCAGTGTCTAAAACTTTACCACTTACCAGGTCCAAAGTTGGAATTATATTTGGATAATGTTAAAGCACATAAAACGTTTCAATGTTAATAACTTTATATCTTTAATGTGAAGATTTTTGTATTTTTCAATAAATTATATTAATATGTCTAAATGCAGTTGACTTACAATATCTATTTATATAAAAATATCTAATGATTGCTAAAGTCCATAGGCTATTTTCCTTAGTAGGTCACCAGATCAAAATTCTCTATCACATAATTTTTGTCTTACTGCATTATAAATTGCTTTGTTCTACTCTGGAATTTTCTATTGACACTTGTATGTCAAAGATCCTTTTTCAAAGCTTAAAGGAATGAGAACATAGAAGAGTCCCCATGCTTTCAGTTATTAGATGGTTCTCTTTAAATATGTGTACATTTCTTCCTTTTTCTATAGCAATTCATAATGGAACTTAAAACACCAAAAAGATCCTAGTTTTTGTTGATTCATATTCTCTGAAGTAGTATGTCTAGAAACTCAAATGATTATTTATTCCATTGTTAGATCTTTGGCCAGTAGTATAACCTGAAGTGAAAAATTAATGTTAAAGCAATTAAAAGTCACTTACATAACTAAGTAAAGAAATCCAGACATTAGTATTACTTATGTTATACATACAGTTGATATTTGTTCCAAGTTAGGGCACAAAAACCTTTTAAAAGTTAACTCCATCAATCCTTATAATACAATTATAAAAATTTAAGGTACTATTTTAGGTCCATTATTTAAAAGCTATAAATATTATCAAATTATTAATTATATTTATTACTTACTAGTTTATGCTGAATATTTTGTGAATTTATGTTTTCATAATACTAAAATTTGGAGAAAGGAAAATAATTTAAATAAGTACATGTGTATATATCAACACATTTGGAAATTTGCTATTTCAACTAAATTTGGGTAACCTAAAATGTATTATCTGAAATTCACCATCTCTAGATAAGCAAGGCTGTTAAGGAAAACAAAACTATTTTTAACATCTTTGAAAACTGCTTCAAACTTTAACACAGAAAAGGGGGAAAATTGGTTTTAATTAAATTCTTCCTAGTGGTGCTAAAACTGATTCTTAACACTAAGGGTGGATGCGTTCTATAATTTTACAACAGCGCCACTACCGACTGCCATGTGTTCTTATAACCTATTTTGAGGACTGGAAATGATATCATTATAGAGTTCTTTATTGATCTTAAGGCTTTAGCCTGTGCTAAAATCCATACACCCTGAAGCTTAATGGAAACTATCAGAATTTTTATAGAAAACAAACTGAGTTCAAGTTAAGGTGTAATGCCCTAAGATTTCAAACTGGAGAATTGGAATGCAGGCTGTTCCAGAGAAGAAATGTCAAATCGCAGGGTGAGGTTTGATGGCAGTTGTGGATTACTCCATGGCTTTGTTGGAGGTCATATTTTCTGAGAACCAGCCTCACACATGAAGCGCAAAAACTATTGCAGCCAACAGTCCTTTGTGTAGACACAGGTGTCATTATTATTGTTTTCTTAATTCTGGTATCCATACAGATTAGCTGGAACCAGAATGCCTATTAAATCATAAGCATTAAATATAAATCATCAATATTGAAACTTGGCAGTTTTAATTATGTTGGTTCTTTTTCTAAAGTACACCAGTAATCTAATAAGAATTAGCTTAATTAGAAGCTATACAAAGAAATTGGTGTATTTAAATCAGCATGTGTATTCTATTTTTTTTACACCAGGCTCAATCTATCTACTAACTTTTTTCAAATAAAAGTATCAATTGACTGAACATGAAGGCCAAAAGTATTGTATACATCATTTTCCATACCTAATGATTTAAACAAATATGGTACTGATTTTTTGTTTATGCCAATAAAGTATATGTATCCTAAGGTGAAGTATTTTACTTCTAAACTGATTAAAATGATAGGACCATTTAATATTAATAAATTATAATGGTAGATTTTGATTTGGAATTTCTTTGGAACTCATACCCAAATAAGCAAAAGCATACAATTCAACTTCATGCTTACAGAGCAATTTCATCAGCACATTTCATGAAACTTGGCAGCTCTTTGGATAAAATTCTATCTTCTCAAACATTGGATGATAGAACTGAAGGACTTGAAGATCCCTTAGATACAATGACCAAATTTAATTACGTCTGAAAATTTGAATTCTGTTGTCATCTGTATATGGTCATCAGTAGCAAAGATGTCTGTCTATGAGATACAGTCTTTTATTCTAAGGTAACCTGGGGTGGCTTGCCTCCTAAGAGTTGCTTTCAAAACATCTCCTTAGTGGCACTCTGCTAATTTCCAGGATGTGGGTAAGCATGGTGATTGCATACGGTCATTCTTCTATTAATAAAATGAATTCCAGGGAGTGCTCGGTAGACCACAATTAGATGACTAGACGTTTGTCGTACTAAATGCAATGGATGCATTACAACAAGAACATATGAGCAATCATTTTCTTCTTACAAGAGATGTATGGAAGAAATAACTGGACACTGCCAAGAAATTTCCTTAAATCATGACTGGGAATCAATGATTATTTAAAATGCTTGAAGAACACAGCTTTTGGTGGAGAAATATATCTCAGATGAACTAATGCCAATTTAGATATTGCTCAACACATTTTATATAAATTAGCACTAATTTATATGAATAGCATTATATTCCTAAACTATTTTCTACCCCATAAGTCTATTATATTGATACTGTAGTGTTGGTTTGTGATTTTTGTACTTAAATTTTACTTTATTGATGGAAGTTTACAGTCCTGTAATGACTAAATAGATGTGAAATAGAAAATTATCAACAGCAGTCAGTTTTTTTATATAGACTGGTATAACAACTGTAGAATGGCGAGCACATTAAATTTAAAATAATATGCTTAAATGATTAAAGTCATGTAAAAGTCAAACCAAAAGCAATACATTTTATTTCAGTATCTAAGATACAATTAGATACAATTTAATGTTATTAAATAAACATTAGTGAAAGTTTATACATTTTACTGAGTCTTGTTTTAAAAACATATTATGAGGAAAGCCTTTTATTTGAGGTATAATTTTCAGTAAAAATATAATTATGCTAGCTAGACAACAGTGGCATTTCTATGTTCTATATGCTCAAATTAGGAAGTGACTTGCAAGAAACTATCATATCACATTGAAGTTCATCAGTGTTTAAGCAATCAAATGAAGAATCTAAATAACATTTGTGGGTTTGAGCCAAATGCTTTTAGTTTTAACACTATGTATAATAGCATATGGTGTTAGACATTGCCAAACAGCAATTAAGCTAAGCTTAATGCTTTTCAAAAATCTTAAAAATAAAGTGTTTCAAGTAAAACCTCAACATCCCATTTCTGTTAATTTCATTCTGTTAATATCTTAGATTAATGTTAACTAGATTTTGGGACATGTGACTTCAAATTTAATATTGTCATTTAATTGTGCACATAAGATCAAACAGCACAAAATTACATACACTAGTCTTATCATCAGTACAATGTGATTTGGTGGGAATAGCTATTTTGTAATATGACTCCAAATGTTATATAATATATTGTGTAATAGCATACATATTTTATGTCCAAATATTTGTGCCTTTTAAATTTAAGAATATAAGGTCTCCTGATCATATCCATGGTCTGAAAGAAGCTTGTTTTCTTTATAGTCTAGTAAGTAAAACAGAAAATTTACATGCTTATAGAAGAAAACATAATTTTTGTTTCTATAACTTTGTATTCTAATAGAAGCTGAGAAACTGAGGGAGAACTTTTTAAACACACAATTATTTTGCTTAAGCTCTTCTCAAATAATTTATCCACATAGAAAAGGCTTGGCCAAGTAAAAATGTACACATCATGTTTTGAAATTATAGCTAGCATTTTCTATGTGGTCAAGAAATGTATAAGATTGTATGAAAATTCTTCTTTCAATACCCATAATATATTTTCTCTGGACCATTTGTTGAGATGATCAAGAAAATAATTGTTAATATAAAGCAATATTCTGGTACTAGTGATACCAGTATTGTGAATTTAATAAGAATGTGCCTGAACTGTATAAGAACTTAAATACTGTTCCATGCTAGAACTTTGGGGTGTTGTGATCAATTTAAGTCTGTGATTACTTCTAAGAATAAATAAAATGAATGGCTAAGTTATATATACTTAATGTAATCATTTGTATCTCATTTGATATTTTCAACCTGAAAGGGAAAAACAAGTTTTCGTGTGAATTTCACATAAGTGATTTTTACAAATAGTATTATTGCAGTGTTTAACATTTCAATATTGGGGCTGCCTCTATGTCATTGATTTCATTGAAGAAATTTCTATCTCTAACTTTGGTAGATCAGTTACTAAACTGAAGGACAACTAAATTAAGACATGCTTGACCAAGATTTTAAAGTATTTCAAGTAAAACTTAAAATTAAAATTTAGTTTCTTAAGTGATATATACATATATATGTGTGTGTGTATGTATATATATATATATATATATATACACAGATGTATATCTTTGCCAATGTTTTGTTTGTGATATTGTGATATTAGAATTAGAGGACACAAAGAAGAAAAGCTAAAAATTTTCTTTGACCATTACAACCCTCCATCAATATGTAAGCTGATGGGTAATATGTTATTGCTAAAGTTTTCACTCATAGTTCAGAATGATTTATACCATACTATATTTTAGAGTATGTCTTTAAGGTATTTATATACTTTAAAGTGACACTGAAATGCATGTATGACTTCTAAGTAGAAGATTTCTGAGTCTGGTTGACCATTGCAACTACTCATTAAGCATTTAATGTATTAAAGAACTGTATATGATTTTGAATTTAACACTTAGAGAGAAAAATAACAGTAATCTATAATAATATATCAGACTTGATTTCTAAGAGTAAAATACATATATACATGCACACATACACATACAAATAGTCTTTTCTAATGTAGTGCTGTTCATTTTGTGGAAAGGGGATTTTTTTTGGTATAATAACCATTTAGAAATGAATATTGGGTGATATGACTAGGTCCTTCCAAATAAACTCCTTTGAAGTCAAATTCAAAATGGATCTAAATCATACTTAATAGCATGCCATAGCACCATGTTATAGTGAAGTTTTAGGATAATATGCAGCCTTAAAATAATACCCTTAATCACTGATAGTAGTTTTTGCCAAATAATTTTACCAAAGATATTAAAGTCATGAAAGAAAGAATAGGAATAAATCTACTTTTTGTTTAAAGTGCAAATTCTTCCTGGTACAACCATGACTATTTTCCTGATGCTATATCATAAATAAATGATTTACAGTAAATGTCTCTAAGATAAGAGAAGGTATAGTTTAGTTTTATTAAATTATCTTATTTGAGGTTTTTAGTCAAAAGATAACATATATGCATATATATACATATATATATACATATACATATATAGGTTAAAATTAAATTGAATTGGGAAATATCCTTAATTTGTAATCAAAGAACACTAAATTTGTCATTTCCCATGTATTTTCATACTAATGGTAGATTATTTGATTACAACTTTTTACAATTAAAATTTTTTCAATGATTTCAGCTTAATTTCATTATTTGTTCTATTCTGTTACACGTCTTCCTACAGTTTCTTAATGACTTTTAAATGTTTTTAATCATTTAATTTTATGCTATTTCAATTCTTGACCAGAAATTTTGTTAAATTTTATTTAATCTTTTTTTTTTTTACACTCCAGATTTTATACCCCTCCCGGTCTACCAAGTTGATATTTTAATATGATTCTCAAAATAAATCTATTCTTTCTAACTCTGCTTAGCTTGACAATAATGGCAGAAACAGTACAGAATATATTACATATATATTGAATATGTACTATGAGCTTTAATTTGTATAAGCCAGATAGCATCCACACAATAAACCCCTTGAAGAACTTCCTCTAGTTTATTTATCAATAAAATAAACAGTTGAATTTAGCAACGTAATGGAAACATTCTTCCTTGCTCTGTAAGAACAAGTTGTATCTATTTTATAGCAGTTCAGTTAATTGGACCAGGGTAACATAACCTAGCCTGATATCTATTTGAACATTTTAAGCCTTTTTCTTATATTAGTTTTGTAGCATGATGGCTCACATTAACTCTTATTAATAGCAACTCCTTGTTGAAAATAGAAATAAAAAGATACACTTTTTTTCTTATATTAATTTTCCAATATAGTAACTCACATTAAATGATGATATTAATAGCAACTCCTTCTTGAAAATAGGAATATAGAGGTAATAGAAATTTGAAGGAAGTTGGCATAGCTAATCTTAAATCTACTAGAAAAGAAATTCACAGTTTTGGGCGATTGTTCATGAAAAATAAAAATTCTATTAGTCTTTACCTCGTACTTAAGGCATATTTAAATATTCTTGTAAAAAGTTGACTGCAATTCCTTTTTTCCTTGTTTTCAGGTGTTGGGGAAAGAAAGTAAATAATAAACAAACAAACAAAATCTATATAGATTACCAAAGTTAAAGTATAATTAGTAACCTTAAAGTAGAAGAAAAACAATAAAATTTAAGATTACTTTTTATTAAAAACTTGTATTATTTGAAAGTGTTTTGAAGTTCATTTCTACTGTTAGGATATTTTAAAATTAAAGTATATTGAAAAACATACCAATTATTTGTTCTTCCTTCATAGTAAATTGATTTTAGAGTATCGGAAATTAATATACTGGATATTAAGTTCTTATTTTATTGCATTTCTATTAGGGTTGTTGTATTTTGAGCCAAAATATAACACCAAAGAATGAAAGAACTGTAAGCTGTCATATTGCAATACATACTGGTGTGAGTGTGTGTGCATGTGTATGTATCTCTGAATCTTTCATTCAAACATCATAGAGGCAGGAAACGCACTTAGAATTCATTTTTTATTATCTTGGGCTTCATGGCATTCATCATTACAAATGACTCCTCTAATCTGTATACTCTCAGAGTTTCTCATTGCCAAGATTTTAGTTTCTATGGGACAGGCATACATTAGGTACATCCTATCCCAAAAAAGAATAATATTGGTAGACAGAGAACTCTTTATTACATACTGTCATAATGTCTAAAATTCGTTAATTAATATGTAAAGTTTATGACACTTTTAAATCATCATATATTATAGAAAATTAAGATTTCATACATTGCCATTCTTTTTCCTCTCTTTTTATTTATTTATTTTTATTTCACATACATTAAACTTAACTGTCCTTTTGAGAAGAAGTGTGATTTGAAGCTATTAAGATTAGCTGTGATCTGAGGAAGGTCAAAATCATTAAGTGAGTCCCAAATTGTGTAGCTTATCCCAGTGACCTACATTGTAATTTCCATTGTATTTATGCCTGGCTTTCAAAAATGTTCTGTTTTCTGTATGAAAGTAATGCTACAATAGAAATAGTTGTAATATACATTTATTTGAGTGTCCAGCAATGCATGTTGAAGTAGTAGAATTGTGAGTTTATCTAGATATGCCAAATGTGTTTCATACAGGCTAAAATAACACCGTTTTGTCATGGGAAGATGCAATTCATTTTGTGATCATTACGTTTGTGTTTGAGATTGCATTGAGGGTTACATTTTAATGTTAATTGTATGTATACTTAATCAGATATGTAAGATAAATATAAAAAATTGTGAACTTTAGTTCCAATTTAGGATAATTTTTCCATCCACAAGATTATTCTAACATTCTGTGAATCTTAGAATTGGGAATGCTCTTAAGACATCCTCATATATGATTAATTCAGTTTATACAGTATGTTTAGAAAGCAACCTCTATTTAATACTTAAATAAAAGAGATCTATAGACATGGAACAAGAGATAAGTTTTAAATAATAGAAAAATCCGTGTGCTTGTGAAAGATCAAATGATTGTGTCACCTTAATCGCTATACTTTTGAAGATGTAATAGAAAATGGCTTTGAAGAGACAGCTCTGTGTTTATGTTGACAAGAACTATATTTTCATAGAAAATACTCTCCTGTGTTGATCTCTATTTTTTGTTACCTTCTCTGAACCTCTGTCACATTCTTACTAACATAAAACTATGGTTTGTCAAATGTCAGTCAGGATGCGAGTAAGCTAAATCTTTTATGAATTATTTTTATTAGCTTTCAAAAATGGGATTCCTGCAAATTTAATTTAAATAGTTTCTCATTTTTAAGTGACATACTCTTCTCATTACAAATCATTGAATGGTACTTTTCCTTTATAAATAGCTTTTGGTTGGTTAAACCATAGAAAAGGTGAGTTGGGGACTGCATGGCAAACATTATTGTTTATTATTCGTTTGGGGAAACCCAAAGGAATATCAATATAGTAAATAACATTTTCTTGATTTCAGCCAAGTTCAAAACTTTGAACAAACAGATAATTTTTAAATGATAACTATGTGTCATTGTTGTTGTTTTGTGTTGTTTGTGTGCGTATGTATTTTCTTTTTCATTTTAACCAGCCTCTTATACCTAGAAGTCCCACAAGCAGCGTTGCCACGCCCTCCAGCACCATCAGTACACCCACCAAAAGAGACAGTTCTGCTCTCCAGGATCTCTACATCCCCCCTCCTCCTGCAGAACCATATATTCCCAGGTAGAAACTATCCAGGTTGTTATTCTCGGCAGCTTCTAACTAAAGACTAATCTAACAGCTTCTACACTATGAAGTCAGTTCTTGAACAATTTGAATATTTTTTCTTAGGCATTCTGAACACATTCTAAAAAGTAATTCTTAGGAAAGCAAATGTGCTCTTCTTAATAACAACAGTTACCTCACATAATAGGAGAGTAATATTCGATAACCAAGATTATTTTACAAGGTAAATAATTAGAGAGGATTTTAAACTGTGAAGCCACTAGAAATGTCAGTTCCATACAAAGCATTTCATATGTATTTAAATGGAGAATTTAGAGATATTTCTTATACTTTCTTAAATAAAAGTGGAAAGTTGTAATAAGACCATCTCAAAATTTAGATGCTCATTAAAGGAATATTATAAACAAATCCTTCCTAGGATAGGAATTTTGGTAGTATATAGAACATACATTGTGTACTTGATTACAGTTATACATGATAAAATGCTTTCTTACCTTAAAAAAGAGGAAAAGGCAGACTAGTTGAATTAAAATTTCTCACACAACTACATTATTTGAAAACATTTAAGGGAAATTTTGCTTTGTTCTCTTTAAAAAATAGTCATAAATTGATTGTCTTTTGACTGTATATACAGTCTTACACTGCAAGTGATATTTTGTACTTAACCAAATTTCTTTCTTTCTGGTGTGAATAAATACTTTATAGCTCCTTAAGCAATTTTAAGCTATAATAACTAATTCATAAACCTAGTTGTCTCATTAACTATAAAGAATATCCACTAGGGCAATGATCTGTCTCCTTAAATCTAGAGCATAACTATAGATTTGCTGTTTGCATATGCACATATAAATTTAAGAAAAGTGAAAGTGTTTCTATTACAGTGAATACGTCAAGTTCTTCAGAAAACTCATACTATGAATGCATACATACATATACATATTTGTATATATCATTACTTTATTACACTGGACATTTTTGTTTTCCTTGGTACATTTCTCAATTTTACATAATTCAGTATATTCCATATAGTCACTATAGTCACGTTTAATTTAGCTGACCTGTTGATAAAAGGCTGCTTCTCCATAATACTGTATTATAGAAAATACGAGCCCTTATAAATTTCTTTCATAGAGAATGTCTATATAAATATAACATGATAAACTAATAGGTCTGACTCACCTTCTGGTACAAGCTGCATTCGTATTCATGTCACAAGCCTCATGGAGAAATCTGCAATTGTACAGATAAACATAGCCTTCCTCTAGTGTCATGAGTTCACTAGGGCTGTTTCCAAGCTAATTGCAATGTCAATTTCTTTTCAATTGAGGGCTAACAGTAAGAAAAACTAACAGGCAATTAGTTTAAGAAGAGCTTTCAGCTAACTAAAAATGAAATTTGCATTGAGATTTATATTTGTATTCTTCATGTTTCAGGACCAGTTATATATTTATAGTTCAGTACTAAACAATATATTTGTTTTAAGAGGTAAAAAAAAATAAATGATTATGTATATGGTAGCTATCTTGTGAGGAAATACATTAATAAGACAACTTTCTGATTGAATCAACATTGAGAATATTATTTATTGCTTTCTACATCATTAAAATATCTGGATTATAGTTCTCTACTTTGGACATTTCAACATTTCCTTTTTAAATAGATAAATACAATTTTTTGGTAGGCTAAGATTCATAATTATTAAATTGACAGATTTTTATAAATTCATCACCATTTTATAAAGTCTAATGGGAGATAATTAAAATATGACTCAGTTTATTTTCAAGTTCAAGATTTTAGTCATATTTTGACATAAAATGAATGTGTTCATATTTGATAGTGCTGATTTGTGGTATTCTTTAGGATAACTAGGAACACCTATTACCAATGAAGCACAATGATTCATGAGAGGAAAAACATTGCATTTACATTTATAGTCATATCTAGTAGACAATTTTTTAGAATAAATTTTCACAGATAGCCAGGGAAAGATTTCATACGATAAACAAGGTGTTCTTTACTTAATCCTAGAAGGAAGCTTTCGTTATGAGCTCAGTCACCCATTACTTTCTTTAAAAAATGGCCTTGTACCTCAGACGACCCATTAATTTCCACAGGGTTATAGAGGTGGAAAAACAAGAAATGGTATAGCAGTGGAGGGGACTGGAGGGGACTGGGGGAGGGGGGGACACAGAGAAGTAGGAGCACAAGAGCAAGGGATGGATATTATAAAAATGCACTGAACAAACAGGAAGTGTTTAATACAATGTAAAATGAAATTACTGTACAGAAACCAAAAAAAAATGAAAAGAAATGTTTTTCAATAGCTAAAAGAAGATTTAGGGATCTCATAAAATATTGAGAAATTTTCTCCTTATTGCAGATGAAAAAATTAATTCTCAAATCCCATTCCTAAATTCCATATCTATATTTTACCTTATTTTCTACCCTCTTTCCGTAAGAAACATTGCTAATGTTTAATTTCTGTATAGCCATTAGTATCTATCCTTTACCTAAAACCAATCTATGTGCTGAAATAGTTCTTCCTCTTATAACATGACCCAGTGAATATTGGACTAGAACAGAAGTTAGAAGCTCCATGATGTGTGTCTTAGTCAGGGTTTCTATTCCTGCACAAACATCATGACCAAGAAGCAGTTGGGGAGGAAAGGGTTTATTCGGCTTACACTTCCACATTGCTCTTCATCACCAAAGGAAGTCAGGACTGGAACTCAAGCAGGTCAGGAAGCAGGAGCTGATGCAGAAGCCATGGAGGGATGTTCTTTACTGGCTTGCTTCCCCTGGCTTGCTCAGCCTGCTCTCTTATAGAACCCAAGACTACCAGCCCAAAGATGTTTCCACACACAAGGGGCCTTTCCCCCTTGATCACTAATTGAGAAAATGCCTTACAGTTATATCACACGGAGGCATTTCCTCAACTGAAGCTCCTTTCTCTGTGATAACTCCAGATGTGTCAAGTTGACACAAAACTAGCCAGTACAATGTGTTTCTAGCTGTCAGTTATCTCTATGACACTGAAGCCAGTTATTTAAACATTTGGACTCAACATTATGTGGAAGAAAATAAGAATTTTAGCTTATCCTATAATTCTCAAAGAAATTTTATAGAGATCTGAAGATACATTATAAGGGAATGATATTGTTATTATTTTAAGGCCCCTGTAATTTTGTATGGCCCTAATAATATGCTCATCTCTACCTTCACATTGCCTTAGGGATGAAAAAGGAAACCTTCCTTGTGAAGACCTCAGAGGACATATGGTGGGCAAGCCAGTTCATAAGGGGTCTGAATCCCCAAATTCATTTCTGGACCAAGAATATCGAAAGAGGTTTAACATTGTTGAAGAAGATACTGTCTTATATTGCTATGAATATGAAAAGGGACGATCAAGTAGTCAAGGAAGACGGGAAAGCACACCAACCTATGGTGAGAGTTCTTCTCTTATGTTCTATAAAAGCTGTGTCTGCCATGAGTTTCTCAATTACCTTTCATAGACTTTCAGTTGTAAAACGACTTGATTGTTCTTGATTATTTCAAATTCTTCAGTGACTCTGTGAACTTCTGAGTAGACTAGCGACAATTAAGACATGATACTAGAAACTATTCTAGATATTCTAAAGAACAGGTAACATTTTAATTCAATGGCATGTAAAATATTAGAATCACATGTATATCTTCTCTGACAGAGGACAAAAATAAAATAATTCAAGAGTTTTATATAAGTATAAATACTCATAGTTAACATGACTTCTTTGAAATGAAATCATTTTCTTAATTCACAAGGATTTGTAAAGACAATTTTAGGTAGTCTTTTCTGAGGAAAGTATATATAAGGCTTTATATTCTTTTAAGAAGTTGTACAATTGATCTTATGTTTGAGTAAAAGAAATTCTTACCTAGAAAGGACTAAGCTTATTTAGGTCATAGATGAACATTGAGTTGCTTTGTTAGGATTTTTTTAATTATTGACTCATGTATAACCAAGAAGTTAACATAATCACAAATGGTTGAAAGTGATATGCTCTATCTCTAAGATTTGCACGTGAAGGTGCTTCACATGTAAAATGAATAGATTTCATTGGAAGACTTTGCTTTTCCCTGTCCAATTTCAAAGTAAAGAGTGAGAAGCACATACTTTGGGAAAGGCAAGATTATTCCATAGAATGTTTCAGCATGGCTTCATCCTCTGTTCCCAAAACAGCAGTCATTTCCTCTTACACATGCTTAATTTTCTTACAACTATTTGGCACGATTATATATGTTAAGTTTTGTCAAAACTTAACCTAAAGAATAGCAACCAAGGTGGGCAAGGTAGCTCCACAGAGAAAAGTTCATGCTGTATAATCCGGGAGCCCATTGAAGCCAGCCTCTGGCATCCACACACGTAACACACACGTACACACACATACGTACACAAATTCTGATGATAATTTAAAAAAAAGTAAAAGAGCCTGAGCACTTAGCTTCATTTGTGTTCATCTTTGCGCATATGCCTCTTTATCATAAGAATAAGTATGTCATTTTTAACATAACATCTTAACGACACTGTTATGGTTGCACTTATGTTGAGCTGTCACACACTGTACGCATCTGAACCCTTTTTTGTTTCTGTTACATTTTAACCCTGAAGTATAGAGGTGTGTTGTCTTTGTTATCCCTCTTTATCCAGACCCATGAGATGATATAAAAGTTTTATGTATTTCAGAAGTAAATATTGACCAAAAGTTGTTAGATAGGCTGTTCAGTACATCTAATCTTATTTTCTCACATCCTTGGATTTTATATACATATCAAATTAGATAAATGATATACTTAAGGGGAAATTATCACTACCAAATATAGTCAAATATGAGTTCTTACTTCAATAGCTACAACTTGTTACTCCTTTCACATTGCAGTTTAAAGAACCTGGTTCTGTCGTGTTCCACAAAACACATCTTCCCCAATAAAATAAAATACCTTAACTTTAAAAACTTTATATATTAGTCTATAGATTCCTGTTATTTATATGTAATAGCTGAGAAAAATTAATGGTACATGTTTAAGCAAAAGAGAAAGAAAGTCAACAAAGTTCTTTTTTGTAATTGCTGAACTTCAAAACTATAATCGTACTGTATATGATTTAATCTATATTTTCAGTGTGGGTAATTATAGATAGTCCCATGGAGATTTTTCAGATACAACACGAAGATTGTTCCAAGTAAATAATAGCTTAGTGTATTTCCTCTTTCAAGGCCAGATTTTAAGTGATGAAATGCACTTATCAGTTACAGGAAATTTATTTCCACGATTTTTTCTCAAAACTAGTTCATAGTTAATTGACTCAGCTAATATTTGCTATATACACATATAAAGTCACCCAGGCACTGGGGACATGAGGGGAGTAAAACTGAAATTTTCCCTGTAAGGTAGGCATAACCCCAAGGTCAAAATCACTATCAAAGTTGTAGTAACTTCAGGTAAGTAGAAGAATGTATATAACATGTTAGCTGTGGAATTGGAGCCACGGAAGTCTAGCAAAAAAGCATTACATTTATATTTGATTTTAAATGTTAAACACTTATCCAGGGTATCTAAGTGCCTGTCAGGCCCAAACACATGGTACTTTTCAAACCCTGAGAATCTGAGGGTGTCTATAAATCTTTAAGCCAAAACCTCAAAGTTTCCAATACAGAGCACTTCATATTTTTCAACAAATAATGATAGTCAACTTACTGGCTTTTGTGTGGTACCTCAGATGTATTGTATAAGTTGTTTATACTGAGAATATTCACTTTCATTCTTAGTCACAGATACTCCCATTTTCAAGTATGTAAATTAAGCCAGCAGTTATGATTCTTAGACTGTAGGCTGAGTGGGATGGCGCCCACCTGTACTCCCAACAGCCAAGAGGTTGAGGCATGTGGACTGGGAGTTCCCATTTCAGCCGGGCCTAAAGCAGGGGATGTGGGTAAGCCTAGGAAAACATTCTCTCAGATAAAACAAAACATCAGAAAACTTCACATGAACTTGGAGAATCTTTAGAGACCTAACACAGTTCATAGAACACAGATGTACTTTTGGTTGAATATGTCTTACTGCGTTTGTGTTTTAAAGGATCATACATGTATATATGAAAATGGGGAGCTCTCTTTATATCATATTGGTTACTTTTCTCCTTGCTGCAACAAAATATCTGATGAAAGCACCCTAAGGAAGAAAGGGATTTTTTTTTTTTTTGGCTCACAGTTTGAGAGTGCAGGCTATCATGAAGGGAAATGAATGAGGGTGGGAGCTTGAGACAACTGCTCACATTGCACCCACAGTCAGGAGGTAGAGATTCATTCTGCTGCTCGGCTCGATTTCTCCTTCTCCTTCAATCAGGTATCCTAGCCCTGGAGATGGTACCACTACATTTAGGGTGGTTCTTCTCCACCTCAATTAGTGTGATCTACACAATTTCGTACTAACAGGCCCAGAGGTTTGTCTCTTAGATAGTTGTAGATCCTGTTAAATTTATAGTATTAAATGCCCCAGACAGCGATAATCAAGCATAGATTTAGAGACAGATATTTGAACTTTTTCTAGTTGTATGGTATAAAACATAATTACTTAGCCAAGGTCAACATCTTATATTATCTGCTCAGTCATTTTAAATGAATGAGTTAAAAATATAGGCATTCACATAAGCAACTGTACATATACGTAAGGATGGGCAGGGGGCAGCTCATCTAAAAACTAATAATGCCTATGAGCTTTTAATTATTGAATGTTGTTGTGAGTATTTACAAGATTCACCCATTTAAGCATCCCAACAACAATGAGTAATTTATACAAATAAAATATCTGTTCATACCTGAAAACTCTGAAACACAGAGGGATTAAATTTGCCCAGCTACTAAGTAGTAGAGCTGAACTTCATTATCCATGGATGTCTGTTGATCCTTAAAGTGGTGTTATTAAATGGTAATATTAATAATAATAAAAGTAATATTAAAAAGAAAAAATAATTTCAGGACATTGCATTACTTCTTCCAAATATGTACATTTTATCTCAAGCAAGTATAAATAGGTCTATATCTTTGTTTATATGTTGTTTTATAACGACTCACATATGAATCAACATTCATTTGCATAGATAGAACTCTGACAGAGTGTTTTAAAAGCTGGTACAGGCCCAAAGTGTGATCCAGCTCAAGGAGGGGTCCCAAGGCCTGACACTATACTGAGGCTATGGAGCGCTCACAAAAAGGGATCTATCATGACTGCCCTCTGAAAGACCAAACAAGCAGCTGAAAGAGTCAGATGCAGATATTTGCACCCAACCAATGGACAGAAGCTGCTGACCCCTATTTTGAATTAGGGAAGGCTGAAGGAAGCTGAGAAGGGCGATCCTGTAGGAAGACCAGCAGTCTCAATTAATCTGTACACCTGCGATCTCTCAAACACTGGACCACCAAACAGACAGCACACACCAGATGATATGAGGCCCCCAACACACATACAGTAGAGGACTTCCAGGTCTGTGTTCATTCAGAGATGATGCACTTAACCTCAAGAGACTGGAAGCTCGAGGGAGTTTAGAGGTCAGGTGGGGTGGGGGATGGGGACATCCATGTGGAGACAGGGTGGGGTGTGGAGGAGGTGTGGGATGTGGAACAGATGGAGGATGGGGTGGGGGGGTGAGGCAGGGAATGGAATATGGAGTGTAAAAAAATAAATTAAAAGTTAAATTAAATTAAAAAAATAAAATAAAATAAATGCTTGCTATATTGTAGGTAAGGAACAACTGCATGTTTTATCATTTTAAACCAGGATAAAATTTGTTTCACTCTTCTAGAATAAAAAGAAAACTAATTTGAGACTATTTGCAGGAATAAATACTATTTACAGAAACAGCGTAGATTTGGGTTTACCATTATTCTCTGTGGCATCAGCCATATCCATGGATCTTGTCTATCATCTAACGGCCCCAGAATGACCCTCAAGTTACTACTATATTCCTTAATTCTCTCATTTATTAAATGAAGATCATTTCTACTTCATAGAGTTTTGGTGAGAGTTTAGTGACAATGTACTGTAAATTGCTTCAGTACCCAGTATATTGAATATTAATTTTCAATATTGTCATTACAAAAATGAAAATAAATTAAATCACTTCCAAAATGTGGTCTCATCTTCTCAGGCTTCAAATGCAAAGGTTCAATTTAGAGCAGTGCTTCTTTCCACCGCTTCCTTTATTAGTGCATTCCTTGCCTCTTCCTTTCCAGCCCACCATTCCAGCACATGTTTATGCATAGAAATTCAGCTAAAATATAGGCTGAATCCCCTTGTGGCCACAAGTTGTCAAATTTTGTAGGAAAAGCAGGGAAACAATCTAAAGTATCACAAGGACTGTAAGTTGGGAAATGGGAATCCATTTCTTTCCTGCTTGATTGAAAATCCAGTAGCTCAAGCAAAGCACACAAATAAATAAATATGTAGTATTTGGAACATTATTCTCCTAAGTATTACTTGTAAATACTATGCAGTGAGTAAATTTTGTGTCTAGAATATTATACCTAGACATTCCGAAGCTGACTGGTAAAAGAAAATCAAATACTTTCTCCCCTTTATGCACCTAAACAGTGATTGGCTTTAATGTTCTATTTGCCATGATGAAGGGCAAAGTTCTGTAGCTTTGAAATAAAAATGGTATTTGGATGTTTCCAAGTTTGTTAGCATACTAACAAATTACTGTTCATTTTGCCTTAAAAACTTATTCTCTTTGAGGAAGTGGGATTATAATTAATATTATTTTTCAAACATTTCCCAAAAGTTTTAATATACTTACACATCTTTCATTTCTGAATAGATGCCTGCTCTCCTTTTTGTCACTTTTTATTATAAATAACTTTCTTAGCAGGTAAAATCCAGGTTTAATTCATTAGCTGTCCTAGAGAGAAAAGAAAACGTGGTACCATCCACAGTGTATATCTATATTCAAGTAAGAAGAACTGTTCCCAAAGAAACAATCATAGAATTTAATGAATCAGAAATATGAAATGTAAACTTTGCTCATATTATTACACTTTTGGAATTTTGAAAATAATTTGTAAATAACTGTATGTTGATTAGCTTCAGAAAATAGTTTTTGACATCGAGCTAATGGTGATGAGGCACTGTGTAACTAAAGGGAAAGCAGTTCAACAATATTTTGACATAAAAATAGAAAACTTTATTATTAATGTGAAAATTAGAGTAATCATCTTGGGAAAGCTCTCTTTCTTAATTTGTACAATTTTATTGTTAAAATAGAAAAGCATTAGTTTTCAGGTCAGATGAACTTGAATTTGGTGTCACAGCTTGGCTTTTAACACTTGAGCTTAATTGAGACTACACTTATAAGTCAGGGTTTTGTCTGGAAAAAAATGGAGTGACAATCTATTACTACTGTAACCATAAAGAATAAACATGATAATATATATCATCACTTAGCACAATGTTTACCACATAGGATGTTCTTAAGAAATGGTACTGTAATGGCATAGTAAGTGGTTGCTACTCATAAATCAAATGTGACAAAGAATTTCAACTACTTATAAATCATATTAGCATTTAATTCCCTTCCTTCCACAGGACCTAGTAAATGATTAAAAGAGGAAAATTAGATATTCATGTTTGGCCTCTCTAGTAAAGCAGTAACTGCCTATTTAAGTATAACAATTAAAATATAAGCATAACATTTTAGTTAATTTGGATGAAGTATTGTTAATGAAAAAGGAAGAGCATGCAAACTGCTAATAATACTGCAAACTGTGTTTATCCAACGCTTAATATCCACTGTAGAAAACATCAGGTTGAATTCTGGGTCACTTACAGAAATCCAAAAATGACTTGGCATTCACACCTTCTTAAAGTTTTAGATGAATTGCTACAAAAATAAAGGATAAAATAATGTGAAAAATAAAAGTGTTGTAAACTCTTAAATAAATCAACCCTTGGAAGAAAGGTTTTGCTGAAAGAATTCAAGGAGAGAAAACAGTAAAGGAAAGGGAACTTTTGGTAAGGCTGTGGAGTATTAGTATAGAGAGAAGATGTAAAGATGGCTATGTCAGATTGGATGTTTACTTCACTTATCAGAACAACAAAACCTTCACACAACTTCTTCAATGGAATGGTGCGATACAGATGAAATAGTGCTCTCTAGTACAGACAGAATGGAAAAACTAAGAATAGGAAGTTACTTCAGAATTCTCATGTGGAGACAGTCCTTCCAATTAGAGGACATTTGTCATTTTCTTGGATATTTTTATGGGATTGCAATAATGGCAGAGTAAAGGATGCAGGGTGTTAGTGGCACCCAGTGTGTCAGGTAGAAGATAAGATTGCTAATCTGCATTTTGCAATGCACTGAAAGTGTCCAAATGTAAAGAATGTCCAGAATTCTGTTGTTGAGAAACCCTGACTATCCTAAGAACAAATTTACAGAGACAGATACTGGAAGAATCAGGTAGAGACCTCATATAATACAGAGATGGTTGTCTTGTTTTTTAACTAAAAGAACCTAGGAAATTATCACTCTGGATATATATATATATATATATATATATATATATATATATATATATATTTCTTCATTATTAGTATATTCTCTGAGCATAGGTGTTATGAGATTGTGACTGTCTGTAATTATCTAGTCTGTCCCACAATTAAACAAATAAACTATGACATCCTCTGGAGCAAGATATGATACATTATTTCCCTGGTTGAAATTAGAATACATTTTCTCTTTTATTGAAAATGTAGCAAGTAGCATTTGTAAACAGATAAATAGAGCTGTTAGTGTTAGCTTAAAAACCATAATGTGAATTAAGTAATCTAACATTGTCTTATTTTCTTCAGATCTCTGGTTTTGAAAGTCCATTAAAGAAAAGTTAGGTGATTTTATAAGCCTGGGGTATCTATGTATTTTATACTCCTCTTGTAGATAAATGCAAAGAGCATTGAATGTGTGTTGCATTTGAACTATATCCAGTGTTTCTGCAATGTATTTGTACATCAAATCTTTCTTTTTGGGGTCACAAAATATGTATCAATTTCCAGTTTAACAAACACCTTATAGAATATATTTGCGAAATACTGAAAGACTTGTAATTTGGCTCAAATGCCTCAAATCTTTGGTATCAATGAAAAAAATTTTGTCGTATTTTAAGATTCAAACATTCCTGGGAGCAAAAATTAAAAATAAATGAATAAATAAAAATTAAAAAGCCCAAAAGACAAAAAAAAAATCCAAACAGAAAAGTTGCTATCTGCCCCAGTTAACTTGTTAGATGTCTTCATTAATTTTTATTTTGCAGAAAAAACAGATGAAATCTATTTATAGAATAAATTGTATTTGTGATAAAATGCCAAATCAAAGTAATAAAAACTAAGTAGAAAGATCAGTGTACTGCGTTCTGTAATCTATACTTGCAGAGTTACTGATTTCATTGCACAATGGTTTATTTTAGAAATTATAGAAGAAAATAGATCATAGAAAAGAAAATATTGAGTGTTGTATTCAATATTTTTCAGGAGTAGGTGGATAGAAGTCATATTCTGGTCATGTAATGACTCTTAAGTACATTAGTGCAAATAATTAAAACAATGATCGACAAATTGAAAGTGTCAATGTGATAACCTGTCATTGTTTTATGGGTAACATGCCCTGTAATGTCAATATATTCACCATTGGTCTAAGACAAATCACAGAGCTTCATTCACAATTTATGCTCCAATTCTTCTTTAACTCTTCATCTAACCTTCACAATATTTGTAAGAGTTGTAAATTCACTGTAAAGACACTTAAAACAAAAACTACAGATCTCACAAGTTAACAAATTGTTTTAGAGGAAACAAGCTCGATTTCTCTTTTCATATGTGGTCTCTAATTATCTGTCACTGAAGCATCTTGATATTTGGGGGGTTGGAGAAAGCACTAGGATAAGAACAGGAGATTGTTGAGTCAGGACATTCTACTATCTGCAAAATCCTAAGACAGTGTCAGAAAGTTGGCCAGGTTTTCACCTAACCTTTTCACTAACTTCAAGAGTATGATTCCAAAGAGATGGATTTAACAACGATGTTATAAAATTGTTATAGGATGCCATTAGTATTTAAATGTGAATCTTAAATTGATAGTCATTTTACTTTTCTGAGGAAACATAAATGCCTCCTAGATATTGATAGGGGTTTCAATATACTTTTCCACTAAGATTTTTTAATTGCTTTAATTTGCAGTTAACTTAAGGCATTAAACAAATAATGTTGCTTGCCCATATCATCTTTCTTGATCAGGTCTGTATTAAGCTGAGTGTAGTAAGAGGCAAATGTATTTTCTCAAATTTTTTTTTATGCCCTCCATAGTTTTGAAAGGATGGCCCAGAATTCTTCTATCTATCCTAATACTTCCTCATTCTTTCCACAATTATTGTGTGATTGTCACTGGACAGCAGCAAAATTTAAGATAAGAAATACTGACTTCACTCAAGTTCATGTAAATATATGGCAAACTCACTAATTACATACACACATGAATATTATATATATATTGTAAAAAATAATTTGATTTTAAAAGTTATCCTTGAGATCAAGCATTAAAATGACCATATGATGTTAACCCTGTGTTCCACACTTACATCATTCCTCAATTAAAGTATAGATGATTTTATAAAGCAAGATTAAACACAAACACAATGTAACCTATTTTTAGAAAAGATTTCAGTTGTTTTTGGTTTCTCAGTAAGGAAACTGTAAAGTATAAATCTACTAACAAATTCAGCTTACATTGGCTTTTTGTTGTTTATATGTATTATTTTCTAAACCATTCTTTAAAAAAAAACAGCCCATTGAAATATTTACAAGTCAATTTTTCTAAAGGTCTTTTACCTAAAAACAAAAACTTTAAATGTGATACTAAAGATGAAAGTGCTCTCTCATAGGTATTTTATTAGATCCAGATATACTTCCATTCTCCTTCAAAAATGTACTGGCTTTACATTTAATTCACTTTTACTTGATCTTTCAATGTGTGCCTCTCTACCTTAAATGACCCCAGGATGTTTTCCTACTGATGCAGTCAACCATCTGAAAGTAATTTTTCTGTCTGGTATGTGAGGAGTTTCATGGGTTTCTATAGCAAACTTATAGCTCAAGCATTCCTTATTGTACTCATTTTCATCAAAATATTGGCTGAAATATTTAGATGCATACATATGTAACTTTCAGCCTCTGGAGAAAACTTTCTGTGAGCATTAAATAGTATGTCAGACTTTTGAAGACTTTCCCTGCCGTTTTCTTAACCTTTGCCAACTATGAAAGGACTATTGCTACACAGGTGCTATTTATTATGCTGAAACCTAATGAGTTTGGCATGGAGAGCTGGAAAGGGGAATGAGAAAACTGGAAAGGAAACAGCTCACTAGTGTTTCAACAGATTGCTACTCATGGAAACTTGTTAGAAGATAAATCAGAAAATAGGACTCGTAGTTCTGACTTGACTTACAAGCAGTTTTGCAAAGCTCAATTTGGCTTTTTTTTTTTTTTCATAAGCCATTATGAGCAAGTTTTGCTCTTCCAGAGGACCTGAGTTCTGTTTCCAGCATCAATGTAGAATACTCACTGACACCTGTATCTCAAATTCCGGGAGATTCAAAGCTGTCTTCCCACCTCCCTGGGTACCCACACATATATGTACATGGCAGACTCTCACAGAAATAAAGAAATATTTTTTTAAAAATTGTTTCAAATAAAGTTGGGGGATCAGTGTTATACACTAAGTTGGATGGATGGAAAAGACAGGAAGGGGAATAAAACTATGGAAATACAAAACTAAGGTGTCATTTGGAGTTTTGGTGGTGCAGTGCATGGAGAAAACCCTAGTTATTTTTTCATTTGTTTGTTTAATTTTGGTGGGGTTTTTTGGGGGGTTGGTTGGTTGGTTGTTGTTGTTTGAAGATGTCCCCTTAGCCCCACCCCACCTGACCTCTAAACTCCCTGGGACCTCCAATCTCTTGAGGATTAGGTGCATCATCTCTGAATGAACCCAGACCTTGCAGTCCTCTGCTGTATGTGTGTTGGGGGCCTCATATCAGCTGGTATATGCTACCTGGTTGGTGATCCAGTATCTGAGAGATCTCAGGGTCCAGGTTAGTTGAGACTGCTGGTCCTCCTACAGGGTCGCCCTTTTCCTCAGCCTCTTTCAGTCTTCCCTAATTCAAAAACAGTGGTTAGCTGCTTCTGTCCATTGTTTGGGTGCAAATATCTGCATCTGACTCTTTCAGCTGCTTGTTGAGTCTTCCAGAATGGAGTCATGATGGGTCCCTTTTTGTGAGTGCTCCATGGTCTCAGTAATAGTGTGAGGCCTTGGGACCTCCCTTTGAGCTGGATCCCACTTTGGGTCCGTGGCTGGACCTTCTTTTACTCAGGCTCTTCTCTATTTCCATTCCTGCAGTTCTTTCAAACAGGAATAATTATGGATCAGAGTTGTGACTGTGGGATGGCAAAGCCATCTACCACTTGATATTCTGTCTTCCTGCTGGAAATGGGCTCTACAAGTTCCCTCTCCCCACTGTAGGGCATTTTATCTAAGGTCTCTCCCTTTGAGTCCTGAGAGTCTCTCACCTCCCAGGTCTCTGGCACATTCTGGAGAGCTTTCTAGTTTCAACCTCTTAGCCCCTGAGGTTGCCTGTTTCCATTCTTTCTGCTGGCCCTCAGGGCTTCAGTCCTCCCCTCCCCCCATCTAACATGTTTCCCTCTCCACCCCTGACCCTGTCCCCTTTCCATCCCAGGTCCCTCCGTCCTCTTGTGATTGCTTTCTTCTCCCTCCCAAGTGGAACTGAGGCATCCTCACTTGAGCCCTTCAGCTTGTTGAGCTTTTTGAGTTCTGTGGACTGTATCTTGAGTATTTTCTTTTTTCCTCTTTTGGCTAACATCCACTTATTAGTGAGTACATACCATGCATGTCTGTCTGAGTCTGAGTTACCTCACCTGGGATGAAATTTTCTAGTTCCATCCATTTGCCTGCAAAACTTAGGATATCCGCATTCTTAATAGCTGAGTAGTATTCCATTGTGTAAATGAACCACATTTTCTGTATCCATTCTTCTCTCATGGGACATCTGAGGTATTTCCAGCTTCTGGCTATCACAAATAAGGCTGCTATGAACATAGTGGAACTTGTGCCCCTGTGGCATAGTGGGGCATCTATTGGGTATATCCGCAAGAGTGGTATTGTTGGGTCTTCTATGTCCAATTTTCTGAAGAACCTCCAGATTTATTTCCATAGTGTTGTGCCAGTTTATAATCCCACCAGCAGTGGAAGAGTGTTCCTCTTTCTCCACATCCTTGCCAACATGTGTTGTCACCTGAGGTTTTGTTCTTAGCCATTCTGATGGGTGTAAGGTGGAATCTCAGGGTCATTTTGATGTGCATTTCTCCAATCACTTTGAATATTTCTCTAGGTGCTTCTCAGCCATTCAAGATTTCTCTGCTGTGAATTCTCAGTTAATTTCTGCACCCCATTTTTATTGGGTTTTTGGTTTGTTGGTGGTTAGCTTCTTGAGTTCTTTATTTATTTTGGATATTAGCCCTCTATCAGATGTGGGGTTAGTTAAGATTTTTTTTTCCAATATGCATGTTGCCTATTTGTCTTATTGACTATGTCCTTTGCTTTACAGAAGCTTTCCAGTTTCATGAGGTCCCATTTATCAATTCTTGATCTTAGACCTTGAGCCACTGGAGTTCTGTTTAGGAAATTTCCCCCTGTGCTGATGAGTTCAAAGCTCTTTCTCACTTTCTCTTCTATTAGATTCCGTGTATCTGGTTTTATGTTGAGGTCCTTGATCCACTTGAACTTGAGCTTTGTGCAAGGTGACAAATATGGGTCTATTTTCATTTTTCTACATACATACAGCCAGTTAGACCAGCACCATTTATTGAAGATGCTTTCTTTTTTTCATTACTATGATGATTCCAGTCAGAAAACTCCAGATGTGCAACAAATATAAACAGTTAAATAGCAAAACAGTGCTTAGACTTAGGCATTAGCATGGAAATATTACAAGGCTCCTGGATAACATTTCAAAGTGAACTCTAGAGGTAACAAATGCCTTAAGCTTTCAGAAACAAAATTTTACTCTAAGAGGAAATAGATAACAAAAACTTTAGAAGAGCTATAGTTCTCATTTTTCTTGACAGCTGTTTTGGCTGTCAGTTTTTCTCTTGAAATTCTACTAACAACAACCTAAAAAAATTCATGCATCACTATGTAAAGTCAGTACATTTCCACAATATTTTTCATAGATTTATAAACATTTATATAATGGTGGATCAAATGTGTTCAATTTTTGAACCAACGTTTCTATTGAATTCTTAAGTCATGTGAGCTTAGATACATGTAATAAATTATAGTATATATTTACATACACTAGAATGCTTACAATACTCTTTTATTTTTAGTTTCACCAACACTCTAATAGCAAACTATGAAGTTCTTTTATCACTTGAACTTTACTATCTCGTGAAAACAAATCTGCTTCAGTATTTTAACATAGTGCAACATTTAAAAATGGCATTAAGGCTAGGCAGTGGTGGTGCATGCCTTTAGTCCCAACAGTTAGGAGGCAGAGGCAGGTGGATCTCTGAGTTCGAGGCCTTCCTGGTCTACAGAGCAAGTTCTAGGACAGCCAGGGCTACACAGAGAAACCCTGTCCAAAAAAAAAAAAAAAAAAACAGAAGAGGTAGTAAGGTAGTAGTAGTGGTGGTAGTGGTAGTAATATCAACAACAAAAATTATTTATTTTACCTAAGCCAGCGATCTACCTAATTTTTAACTTTGTAAAAAGTGTCAATGCCTTATTTGTTTTCTAATAGCACAATCCTGATTTGTATTGCTATGATTAAACGCTATGACCAAAAGGAACGAGGGTAGAAAATAATTTAGATCAGTTTTCTTATCTCCATCACAGTCCATCTTTAACAGAAGTCAGAGCAGGAACTCAAGGCAGGATCCTGGAAGAAGGGGTGGAAGAACAGGTCACTAAAGAAAGCTGCTTAGTAGCTTCTACAGTAGCTTCCTTACACATCAGAGGACCACCTGCCCGGAGATGGCAGTGGGCTGAACTTCTTCACACCAATCCTCAAAAAACAAAAAATGACAAATAAACAGGCAAAAACAACAGGCTTGTTTACAGGCCAAACTTTTGGGAACATTGTCTCAATTTAGATTTCTCTCTTTAGGGTGGGAGAGAGCTAGGGAGTTTGAAGTTTGAATTCTTAAGAACCAGTAGCTTGAACAGAACTGAGTTTTGTTTTGTTTTGTTTTGTTTTTTCTTTACTTTCCTGTTTTGATTTGCACATCAGTCTGAACCTTCTCGCCTCCTGTCAGTTTTGTGTGAGGGATCCACACTTGTTCCCAGCTTCTGTGAATGGTTAGCTCTGTCCTCACCTTTATTTAATATTTTTCATTTTTATTTCTGTAAGAATAAACTTTCTGACTGATTGACTTAAAATCTGAGGCATTCATTGTACCCACTGAAGTTGTCCGCTGAAGTAAAACACTAGTAAAAAATGTAGTAAAACTCC
This sequence comes from Mus musculus, assembly GCF_000001635.26. Classification (NCBI taxonomy): domain Eukaryota; kingdom Metazoa; phylum Chordata; class Mammalia; order Rodentia; family Muridae; genus Mus; species Mus musculus. Next base: position 157,892,510 of record NC_000086.7, on the reverse strand, counting down.
AATAAATATTTGGTAATTTTTAAAGGAAAGAAAAAAGATTTCTCTCTTCTTGCACCAGGTATGGTGGCACATGCCTTTATTGATAGCACTCCATAGGCAGAGGCAGACAGGTGGTATTTATATGAATTATAGGCAAACCTGGTCTTCAAAGGGAGTCACAGGATAGCCAGAGCTGCACACAGAAAAATAAAACACAAACAAAAAAGTTTTTTCTTCTTCTCAAATATGTCTAGGTTTGTGTCAAGTTTACACAATCCAGCCAACACATATGATTTTCTCCAAAAACAAAAATAAATTATTTTTTCTGAGCATTTTTCTAAGTCACTGTAATTTTCCTTAAATTCTGGGTTAACATTGCACAGTTAAATGATGATGCCCAGAAAAATCAGCATAAAAAGTCATATTTAGTTTTGTTCCTATATCAGTGACTTAATTCTGTTCTAATTGTAGCTATTAACAAATTTCAATGAATAGTTATGTATTTCCATGCTATCTGTGAAATACATTTCTGCTTGTCTTGTGCAGATACTCGGCTCCAGACAACTAATGCTTTTTAAAACCACCAAACACGTTTTTAATTATCAAATGACTGTTTTTTTGATAGATGAATAATTCTTATTTATTAGATTTTTATTCTTCAAAAGATTTTTTGGTGATATGCAAAGGTGCTGTTAGCTGATTTAGTTTTGATGCACATGCTAACATGGAATTTATATTTAAAACTAAACTCTAAAATAATTACTTGTGGGTATTTTGAAAATATAGCACTTATAAAATCAGAAGTTTGGAGAACCGATTCATAAAGCAACGGAATAGAAATTTTTCAGAGACTATTCCTCACATGCTTACACCAACTGTGGTGGGCAGAATACATTCAATTGCATCATCTCATTCATTCTTTTTGTGAAAAAGAAGAGAGATAAATTACATAAGAATGTTACAATCATAAATCTCCATTTATAAAGGTAGTTGCACACCTTGGAAAGAAGTCATTAAATCATAACATGTTACTATCATGTGTAGTTTATTCTCAGACTTTAAAATAGCCTAGTAAAATATACTAAATAAATTATATCTGTGCAGATAATTAGGAAGTATACGTTTGGTATATTTTCCTTAAGAGTAGAATTAAAATCTCCCACAAAATTTTGTAACATTTTGACCAACACATTTAAAAAGACATGAAAAAAAAAAGGTGGCTTCTAGGGATGCAGAAGCAAATATGATCCAAATATATTATCTGCATGTATAAAAATATAATGAAAAATGTTTACAACTGGCATGCAGATGCCTTGATTTGAATGCTGATATTAGGCATTGAGCAGCTGTGTTTCCTTAGGCCCATTACTTAACAGTTTCCTCCTACTAAAAGCATTAATTCTCATAAGCATGAGGATTTAATGATCCAATAGTAATCAAACTCCAGGAAGTTCTCTGTCCTACAGGTTGTGCTTATAGGCACTTTTATTGCGGTGGGTATTGTGCCATTCTTATGATCTAGGCCTTGCAGATTCCCAGTTTTCATTCATTCAGAATTTATTAAAATACTACTATTTGTTGTATACCAGATGTTGTGTATTTTTAAAAGCTTGGATTATTTGGTTTTCATTGACTATTCTGTGCTTCAGGAAATTTAAGTTGAACAAAATAATTGATTACTTCTCTACCAGAGTGTTATACTTAAAGCCTTTGCTATGGCTGCTGCTCGCTAAATCAAAGTGATGTTTAGTGAAAATAGAAGGATATTGGACAAAGAAGAGAATACTTGATTCTATAAACAAGACATGCTTATTATATCAAAAACTATATACAAGTAGATTTAAGGCCCCATATTGCTGCAACATGGTAGTATTCAAATGCATGATGATATCAATTAGAAAAAAATTAAATTAGTTTGTGATAGTATACCATGAAACAGTAGTTTAAGATCCTTGATAATAAGGTTAAATGCAAGGGCCTGTCACCTTAAAAGAGACTAGCAAGAGAAAGATTCATAGGCATTAGGGAATAAAACTGAAATCAGTTAATAAAATGAAAAAATATGAAAAATGGTTTTTGGTAAAATATTATATACCTTTCTATCCAGGACTCTAACGAGAGCAAACATGGGCTACTCTTTATTATCTAGAATAAGTACCTTAAACTAGTATTATCTGGAGAGTTCTCAGAGGCAGTTTCACCTTCTGGCTCAAAACACACATTTTCTTCATCCACACATGCCAACCATAACGTTGCATATGAGAGTGTGTTTTGCATATTGTAACTGAAAATCAGTTTAAGTATAAGCCTACCTGGGGAAGAAAAACAATGTGATGTGAACTTTGTTCTCTGTGTTTAGGCAAGCTACGACCTATATCTATGCCAGTGGAATATAATTGGGTGGGGGACTATGAAGATCCAAATAAGATGAAGAGAGATAGTAGAAGAGGTAAGTGTTCTAGAATTTCAGTGTAGGATGGGTTATTTGAATAATAAGCAAATATAAATGTTCTTTAAATAGATTATTATGGCTTCAGCAGAAACTTACTCCATCATTAACTGACAGTAAAAATAAATGAAGTCAGTTCAACAGTTGACTCTTGACCCTTTAGTAATAGGTATCTTACATGTATGCCTTCTGAGAGATTCTGGGCAGATAATTACACAGAGAAAGATTAATATATATTTGTAAATTGAAAGTTCATATTTTGAAAACAAGGTCAGAAGTGTGAAACTGCATAAAAGAATTCATTTCAGTTCAATAAATAAAAAACAGTTTTGTTATCAATCCCAATTAATCTGCAATGAAACTTACTCCTTTGTGAAACCCTGTTGTTCAATGAAATCTCGTAAGGAGCACTGAAGCACATAGGTGTAAAGCAGATGTATAATGGAAACTGGACCAGTGACTCTTAACAGTAACCATAGAGAAGTGGAGGGAAAGGGTGCTTTGTGTTTTCTCTATTCTATTTGCTGTTCACTGTTCTTCCCTTACACGGGACTGGGCTACTTTTGAAGTACCTACCCGAAGTAAGTGAAATCTTCATGGCTTAGTAGACTTTAACCAAGTGTAGCTATGGCTGTTGATACTGCTACTTCCACTTGCAGGAGAGAGCCATAAAATGTAGATGGATAACCAAACCGAAATTGTTCCTTCATGGTATGGTTGACTAAGCTTCCTTTATGGTATGGTTGAGCCGTTTACTTATCATTTCTACCCAGTGAACTGTAAAACATCCACAGATCACATAGGCAAGCAAGCTAATGTCTGCTTCATTAGTCTTCTTAACATATGTTTTGCGGAGTGAGCCTTTCCAAAATGTTGAGAAGTTCAAGAACACTTTCAGTTTTCTTTACATTTATGTGTTAATTCCATATCAAAGTTTAGTATCTAATCTTATTATAGTTTAATCGAATAAATCAAGAAAAAAAGTAAATGTTTATCATATGCCATCTCTAAGTTATTCTTTGGGACTTCTTATAATAGTGACATCCTGGGAGAAATTCATATATTAACTACTAAAAGCTGACTACTGATTTAAGGAAAGAATCTATGAACTAAGTTTATAACATGGACTTCAACTTCTCCAAGAGTGCTACCTAAAATGTTGCAGGCTATACATTGTCATTAAGGTATAGGAAAATCTTTCTGAGAAACTTGCTTCAAACTGTAAGGTCCATCCATTCAAATTTAAGTTCTACAGGTGATTTTGATGTTAAATCTTCAGAGGGAAAAACAGAAGAAATAACCCAAAAATATGTCTTATTGTCTTGTTCCAAATAATTAAGTCCTACTGTATTGTTACTGCATATTTTATAAGTTAAAGTACTGAAATGAAATCTTATAGCACAATTTGGAAAGAATGGTACATTTCAAATATTTGCATATTTATATCAGTATATTTCTCTTTTTATGTAGAAAACTCTCTACTTCGATACATGAGCAATGAAAAAATTGCTCAAGAAGAATACATGTTTCAGAGAAACAGCAAAAAAGACACAGGGAAGAAGTCAAAAAAGAAGGGTGATAAGAGTAATAGCCCAGCCCACTACTCATTGCTGCCTAGTTTGCAAATGGATGCATTGAGACAAGACATCATGGGCACACCAGTGCCAGAAACCACACTGTACCATGTAAGTAAACTCAAAAAGTTTTTAAATTAATTTACTTTCTTGCAAGGCAAATTACTTTAGTTCATAAAATCCAGTTTTTATAAAATATTCTAACATTAGAATTTAGAAACTGAAATAAAATTATTGAAGATTGATTTGTTCATTTGATCAAAATATTCATATTTAATAGAAACCTCTCTCTTATTGAAATAACTTAATAGGCACAATAGTAACAGAGAACAGTAATTAGGTAATTACTCATTTGTATTTTAATACACGGTGCTTGGGCAGCTTTAGAAATCAGCATTAGAAATAGAATGTTTAGTATTTCATGACTCTTCCTTAAAAGGAGCATCCACTATGTGCTAGTAAAACCGGGAAAACAAAGAACTGACTGCATCGGGGCTGGGGACCTGATTCATTTGGAAACAGGTTTGCTGCACAAGTGTGAGGACCAAGTTTCCATCCCCAGCACATAGGAAAAAGTTAGGCATAGCGGTGCTTGCCTTTATTCCTAGTGCTGGGGAGGAAGACACGAGAGGATACTCAGAAGTGACTAGTTAGCTAACCCAACTGAATCGGTTGTTCCACATTTACTGGGTGACCTTCTTGCAAAAGTAAGGTGAAGGGGCTAAAAACATATCTCCGTGTTCAAAAGCACTGACTGCTCTTCGAGAAAATGAGGCATAAATTCCTCGTACCCACATGGAGGCTGACAGCCTTCTGCAACTCCAGTTCCAGGGATTTCAATACTCTTTTCTTGCCTCTGCAGGCACCAGGCACATACATGGCACATAAACATAAGTGCCCACAAAACACCATCCACATTGAATGAATGAATGAATGAATGCATGCGTGTTTTAAATTAAGGAGGAGACAGGAAGAAGAAAATATCCGAAGTCAGCCTTTGACTTTGACATATACATATGCACACACACACAAGTTCATATGCAAAAGCACAGCATTGTATACTGAGATTGCCAATTTAATTTAAGTTATATATGGGAGGATGCAAAAGGTATAGAAGCAACAGGAAAAGTAGTCTTCCACTTCAAGGAGACTAAGAAAAACCTTCATTCTGGGCAGCGGCTGAGCCGAGTGACAAAGTGAATGCTAATCATCACAGGAGTTTTGAGACTCCTACAATAATCAAGAGTTTATTGATGAATTTGAGCTGAAAACATATGATCACATTGGCATGTAGTAGCTTTCTAATGAAAGAATATTACTTGAGAGGTCAAAGCCAGGGCCATTAAATCCATGCCAGATGGATGGTGAGGAACCAGAACATTAGCCATGTGGAAGCTGAAAATCCTATTAATCATAATATTCTCTTAAAGCATCAACATGTCTTCTACTACTTTGGCTAAATAAAGTTTGCTTTTAACAATAGAAGTGTAGCTTCCACTTAAGAACCATTAAAAATAGACCACACGAAGCTGAAGAGGTTGCTCAGTCACTAAAGTCATGGGACCAGAGTTCAGATCCCTAGCACCTAAAGTCAAGCATGGTGAAGCACACGTGTAACCCCAGCACAGAGGAGGCGTGGAGACAGATGACCTCCTTGGCTTGCTACAGCTAGTTTAGCCTTACCTCTAAAAATAAGGGGGAGAATGACAAAGGAAGACACCCACCCAAAGTGAACCTCTGGCTTCTACAGATGTACATGCACAAGCTCACACACAAGGGTACACATATGAACATGTAAAGATTACAAGACCTTCAGTTAGTAGGTGAACAAATGGAACTTAATGTTCAAAGTATCAAATCTACAATATTGTTAAAAGGTATACCATCTCAGTATACAAGATGTGAAAGAGTTAATAAATTTGTACTTGAACTGTTTCTCAGAGTCAATATCTTGAGTTATCATTCCTATTCTCATAACACTAGATTAGAAAAACTGTTTTTCATTATGTTGATTAGAGTTTCATTAGCTTCAGTGCCTAACTTACTTTCTCCCAGGTCCATATCCCATGTCTCTTCCTGTACAAGAGACTTGAATGTACCATCATAACCCATTAAGTAGCTGGTAAATCATTATTCTTCCCAGCAACATCTGAAGGAAACCTAAAAACAGTATCCTTCGATACCTGTGAATGGGTCCACTTTTGTTATCACAATTGAGAAGAGCCATCTAATCAATGAACTTCCTAAACAGTCTGGTTTTAATTATAAATAGCAGCGTATACAAAGTTCCCAAGATGAGAGACAGACACCCTATTCATGAGCAGAATTGTTAGTTAGAGATGAAGCTGGAGGGATATCAAGAGGCCACTTTGATTTCAAGTAGGTTAGCTGGTAGGAAGTTGGGATCTAGCATTAGAAGAGTGATGATCGGTCAAACACATACTTATATACATAGTGTGTTCCTTATGTTTTGCATGGAAAGACTTGTGTGCACTAGGAAAAGAAAATAAAGAATGAAGGTGGGAATTTTTGAAGAATTGACAAAAGGGAGTCAATGAAAACGAAGTAAAAATGCTAAGAATATTGCATATTACCTAGGTTTAGAAATTGTTGCCACTTTTCCAAAGAGCATTTGTTTGTTGAGTAATTCCATTTCTAGAGGCTCATTTTAAAATGAAAGAAATTTTCTTTATGTTATAGTTTCTTCAAAAATACAAGGTCAGTACCAATATGTAACTTAATCACTTTCATGACAAAATGATCATCTTCATTTTTCCTGATTCTTATAAACCATGGATGTTTTTGGTACAATAGAACATAAGGGGAAGATTAAATATTGAGTATCATAGAACATTATCTCTGCTATAGTACGAATTCTATACTGTCTAAAGGTGTTTGCCTTCTGATTTAAAATGTGTTAATTTAATAGCAGGATTATATCAGAATTTTATAGTACTATAATACCTTGTAAGTTGTAGTGAATAACTCCACTTATAAGTAAGTGACAGTGAACTCCAATGTTAGTGCATTTCACCTATTTTCAACTTGGAAAGAGATCTTTTCCTCATGTACTATTACTATAGTCCCAGGGATGGCAGCAAGATGAGTTTTTGTCACACCATACCTTTTATACTGTAGTGCAGAACTTTAGTTCCATCCAGTCCTTGCTTCTTCCCTGCTTGGTTACCTTATTACAGACACCCCACTATGCCCACGTCATCAGCTGAACATTTTTTCTAATTGCTAACATTATTTTTACTTGTAGGTAAATTAGGTAAATTCTGTGTCTGAAAATGCACACATTGTTAGCTGATCTTAGAGCACACAAAGAAAGATAGGCAGGGTTGTATGTATTATGAAATCTAAATGTATTAAGAATCCTTTATGAAGATAAAGATTAATTGGATTGCCCTGAATCTCATCTTTCAATCTTAGAGGAGAACAAAATGTTTCTACCTTTCCAAAGGGCATTATTTAGTGAGGTATATTAGGAAAAAAATCAGAGCCAGGCACTGGTGGCGCACGCCTTTAATCCCAGTACTTGGGAGGCAGAGGCAGGAGTATATCTGAGTTCAAGGCCAGCCTGGTCTACACAGTGAGTTCCAGGACAGCCAGGACTACACCACCCCACCCCCAAAAAGAAATCAGAGTATAAACTTTTGCTTAGTACAATATGTAAATAACAACATGCTGCTTCATTATAAGTGCAACAAATTAACTAACTTAATTAATTAATTAAAATCTATATGCATATACCAGAATGGGTAAAAATCTGATTATGTATCCATGTACCATGCTGGTATACTTTCATAATGTAATTTTAAATATAGTTTTTTTAAACAGATTTTGAGTAGGTATTAAAAATCTGTTAAGTCCTTTCCTAACATCTCAACATTTCTGTAATCCATCTTATTTTTCAAGATGTATGTGTAAACATTTAGCTGTCATATTGTTCCTAATAAGTAGATTTAGCCATTCTGATAAATTTGTGAGGAAATATTTTATAAAGCTAAAAGGTCAGTGTACAGTTGTTACTTTTTTCTTCTTTCGTTCTAACAAGCAATTAACCTGAAAAGGGCACTATACAAATCACTTTATAAATATTAATAGTTCATCCCCATTAACCTATGAAGAATGTACTAGTATTAAACTCATTTTACAGATTAAGAAGCCGAGGCAGAAATATCTAAAAGTAGTTACATTATGGACCTGAGTTTTTTAGTTTAATCTTCTCTCATATATTACATCCCAACCAGTTTCCCCTCCCTCCTCTCCTCCCAGCATCCCTTACTTCCTCTCTCCCCTAGATCCACTCCTTCTCTATTTCCCTTCAGAAACAAGCAGACCTCCCAGGATATCAACCAATACAGTTATAATACAACTATGCCCATATCCTCATATGAAGGCTGGACAAGGTAAGAGGTAAAGGATCCCAACCTCAAGCAAAAGGGTCAGATACAACCCTCATTCCGACTGTTAGAAGTCCCACAAGAACACAAAGCTACACGACGATAACATATATGCAGAGGACCAAGCTTAGACCTACATATGCTCTGTGACTGCCACTTCAGTGAACCTCTATGAGCCCTGCTTGGTTGATTATGGAAGCCATGTTCCTGTATGTAGTGTTCTTGACCCCTCTAGCTCCTACAACCCTTTCTTGCCATTTTCCTTGGAATTCTCTGAACTCCACCTAGTGTTTGGCTGTAGGTCTTTATTTCTGCTCCTATCAGTTGCTGGATGAAGCCCCTTTAATGACAATTGGGCTTTTGCCAGTTGTATTTGGATCTATCCTAGGTTGGGCTGTCCAGCCTTTGGTCTCGACAGTATCAGGCGTGAGCTCCCTCTTGTGGGTGGACCTCAAGTTGGACCATTATTGGTTGGCCACTCCCACAAGTTCTAGACCACCATTACTCCAACATGTCTTGCAGACAGGAAAAACTGTAGGTTGAAGGTTTCTGTGGCTGGGTTGGTATCCCAGGAACTGAGGTTTGAACATCAGTGTTCTAACTCTTCATTAGCATTTTAACAACTCTTCAAAACAAACCTAACTTTAGCAGAAATTTAACAATTCTAGTAGTGTTCACTATCTGTAAATGCAACCAATCTCCAGTCTAAGTGTTACAGAATATAGAGAAGCTGATAAATACATTATCTCTTCTATAACTAAATAGTAGCTAACATATCCTAATTACTTATGTACCAGAAACATATAGATTATTGTTAAATCTTCAAATAGACCCTATAATATTGGTATTGTTAATACTATTTCTGTATGTAGGACTAAAGGTACAGAGAGTCATCTTTTTATATAGAGGTAAAAAGTACCAGAGTTGGGTCTAAAATCCCAATCTTTAAGTAAATAAAGCCATTTTCTTTTTAATTTATTTTTCATTCATTAATTTATTTATTTACTTTAAATCCCAATCACACATCCTGACCTCCTGGTCCTCCTCTCACACAGGTCCTCTAATGAGTAAGAGAAAACTATGGTTTTCTAAAATCAGCATATAAGCATTAATTATTAAATTATCTGAATTTCAAGCTGCCTAGTAGCTATCTTACTTAACTATATTGTTTCCTGATCACAGTAACTAAAATAAGAGGACAATTAGGATTAGTTCAAAGAAGCAATCTGCAAGCCCACCGTTGTTTACAACTAATTTTACTCCATTTGACTTTACTCACCTAGAAAATGGCTTCAATTGTGACAGGTTTCCAAGCATCATGCAAGCATGAGAAGTATCTATTTTAAATATTATGATATTTCCTTTTGTGTTTATTCTGGTTTCTATGGATGCCTTGGTTATTTTAAAACCAAATATTTACTAAGTCAAATTATAGTAGAACTGATAAAGCCTCATTCAACAGTCAGTAGTAAGAACTAGATCTGTCAGCAGTCGACTTCTTCAGAGCAGTGATTCTAAGTATGGGCTATCCCTGATGAAATGAGCTAATGCTTTGGGTTTGACCCAGAAATGAGAATCCTGTCCTTGATTTTTATGGACAACTAGTAATTTCAATTTTCTATGTTTATGCACCAAATAAGAGTTTCAAAGGAGCAGAAGTGAAATATAACATTGTCATCTATGACCAACCTATTAGATCAGTGCTTCTCAACCTTCCTAACACTGCAACCCTTTAATACATTTCTTCATGTTGTGGTGACTCCTGGTCATGAAATTATTTCATTGCCTTCTTCATAACTGTAATTTTGCTACTGTTGTGAATCATAATATAAACATCTCTGATTTGTAGGATAGCTGATGTGAGGCGCCTGTGAAAGGGTTCTTTCACGTCATTCTCAAAGGGGTCATGGCCCACAGGCTGAGAACCACTGCACTAGATGATTTTTTTTTTAAACTTGATAGACAAATCTGAATGAGATTTATTTATGTACCAGATACACTCACATACTTCGTTTAGCCTTCAGAACATGGTTTGTTTTATGTGTATGCACATATTTTGCCTGCATGTGTGTAAGTGGCCCACGGGGGTTAGAACTTGAGTTACTGGTGGCTATGAGCCACCCAATGTGGATGCTGGGAACAGAAACTGCGTCTTATGCAAGAGCAGTAATTAGTCTTAACCAGTGAACCCTCCCTCCATTCCCTGCTGTATAATTATAGATTTAAGTTGGAAAATTATAAAATAATACTTGAATAAATTTTCCTAAATATTTGAGTTCTGTGAGATTTTTTTTTTGTAAACCTGGTATCCAAACAACCATGATAAAGTAGCAAAGCACACGTGTAGATGGTTCTGATTTGCATGGCTTTCAGGAAAAAGGTTCCATTCATACATCATTAGAATTTTTTAGTTACTGATTGTTTTAGTTGCTGTTCTTTCCCATTATAAATTATCATTAGAGTTCCTCACTAACAATTAGAGTTTGTTGTAGGTTAATAACTTCCTCCTCTAATATGTAGTGCTTCATAGTTTATGACGGTTGTCTAAGGATGATGCTGTAAGCATTCACATACACCAGTACCTATACATTAATACTGCATTGCTTTACACTGCTTATTTCCCCCACTGGACAGTATGGGCACAGGGATATGAGGACCCAAGGGATCTGTTGATGTGTCTTAGCAGGTCACAGAAAAAAAAAATAATTGAGATTCACTGTCTTAGGTGTAGATATATTTTTTAAAGGGGGAGAAAAGACATTTGGGCTGTAATTGTTTATAAATATGACAGTTTTATTGAATGCTAGACCATGAAGAAATCTGAAAATAAACCTTATTTGTATTTCCCTGACTCAGGTAGTCTAACAATTGTTTTGACTCCATACTAGGAAGGGTTCTAGACTTGTCTTTTGTTGTTGGTTGTTTCTGTTTTATGGAGTTACAAGTATTGAACTTGTAGCAGTCCTCTGGCAACAGCCTTTGGAAAGCTAGGTTACAGAACAGAGCTACCACACCTGGTTTTGTTTTCCCATACCTATAAGTACCCCTATGTACACATTTTATGTACATAAACTGATATATTTATAACTGGACTTGTTAGACTAGAGAATAAAAATACTTTATGAATTTAAAGATTCACAAATTCTAATAGATATAGTTCAGACATCCATTTCTTCCCAAGAAATCACAACCCTCATCTCTCTATAAAACAAAACAAAAAACCTGGAAAAAATACATCAGCTCACCTGCTTGAAATCCTAAAGGAAGGGAAGGCTAGAGACCTCCAAACCTGAAGTAGAGTGTAGTAGTATATTCTCAGTATTTTTTCCTGCCTATTGCATAAACTGGCCCTGATTTTGGAAACCTGGCCTGTAATATAGTGTTCCAGTCTACTTCTCTGTAACTATGATAAAACATTCATCAAAAGTAACTTGGGAAGAAGGCTTCTTTCAGCTTACAAGGTATAGGTCATCATCAAGGGTAGTCAAAACAAGAAGTATAGAAGAGATGATAGAAGAATGTTGCTTACTGGCTTGCCAAGTTTAGGCCTACCTATCTAAGGATAATACTTTTCAGAGTGAGTTTAGCCCTCCTGAATTAATTAGCAATTAAGAAAATACCTATTACACATGGCCACAGTCCAAACTGATGGGGGTAGTTCTTCTATTAAGGTTTTCTTTGCCTGGGTGATTTGTGTCAAGTTGAAAGATGACTCTGTGACACCTGTAAAGCATAATAGGAACAAACATTATATGGCTCAAAAAAAAAAAGCCTTCTCTTTAACCAGTGGGCCAGAGAAGAGGTAGTCCAATATGACACAAACCCTTTCCACAATGCCTGTCCTATTGTAACAGAAAAAAAAAAAAAAACAAGCATGAAAAATCATGCTTTCCTCCTCTACCACCCGCAGAAAAATCACTTAGTTACAAAGAATACACAACAATATTGCATTTAAATATACCAAATAATTGAGTTCCAAAATAGAAGAATGAATTAGGGAAGGCTGAAAGACGCTGAGGCGAAGGGCAATCCTATAGGAGGACCAGCAGTCTCAATTAATCTGGACCCCCCGAGATCTCTCAAACATTGGACCACCAAATGGACAGCTGATATGAGGGCCCCAACACACATACATTAGAGGACTTCCAGGTCTGTGTTCATTCACACATGATGCACCAAACACTCAAGAGACTGGAGGCCCCAGGGAGTTTAACAGTCAGATGGGGTGGGGGGTGGGGAGGAGGTGTGGGATGTGGAACAGTCGGAGGGTGGATAGAGAGGGCTGGGGAATGGAATATGGAGTGTAAAAAATAAATTAAAAAAAAAACAAGAAAAGAAAGAAAGGAAAAGAAGATAAAAGGAAAGGAGAGGAGAGGGGGGAGGGGAGGGAAGGGAAGGGAAAGTAAAAGAAAGAAAAGAAAAGAAAAGAAAAGAAAAGAAAAGAAAAGAAAGAAAAGAAAAGAAAAGAAAAGAAAAGAAAAGAAAGAAAAGAAAAGAAAAGAAAAGAAAAGAAAAGAAAAGAAAAGAAAAGAAAAGAAAAGAGAAAAGAAACCAAGTGCTAGGATTGCAGGTGTGTAACAATATCCTGGCCTGATAGAAGAATGTATTGCTATAATTTTTCCTCTAAGCATATGCTGTTTTTATTTCCATTCAGTTTAATTTTCCTGAGACTCCCTTTCTTACCTAATGTTTATTCAGAAGTATGCTGTTTACTTTCCAAGTAGTTGGATACTTACTTATTTCCTTTTAATACTGATTTCTCTTTTTTTTATTTTTAAGTTCAACAGTGTATACTTTGTATTATTTCTTTTCTTTTAAAATTAAAGTTTGTTTTATGGCCCAAGATAGGGTCTTATCCTGATGAATGTCCCATGGACATTAGTTTTCTTGATCTGGAGTTTCTTTCTTAATAGAAATATGTTTTTAGCAGAGGGGAAACCAGGAAGGGGGATAACATTTGCAGTGTAAATAAATAAATTAAAATTAAAATAAATAAAATAAATTAAAATAGCCAATAAATAAGAATATTTATTTTAAATATTTCTAAAGAAAACAAGGGAGCAAACTTTTTGAAGTTATCAAAATCACCATCTGCAATCCATTCATGGAGAGAGATGCCATAGTTTGGTTTTTATCACACCAACACCGTAAAGTAAGCCTAAAGAAGAGTTGGGCAGCATAGATTAAGAGGACTTCCTTTTATATCTAACTTATTTCCTTGTCTTTTGATCCAAGGTGTCAAATCACTTGGTTCCCCCCACCCATTTGGGGGGGGCACAAAAGACTGGCAAGCCTCTCCTGATTTCTTTGATAACTGTATGTCAGCCGTTTGTGTTCGTAACAGAAGGGTTAAGAACAGGAGCTGCCAATTCTGCTTTGTACCATTTAAAGTTTTTCTGCTTCTGTTTCAGAATAAAATACATGTTAACTGTACATATCAGTGAGATGCCCAAGAATAACTGTACCCAATATGGCTGGTCTTATTTCCATGTATAGTGGAGCTTAAACAGGTTTTTAAGAACCATCTAGCATTTGGTATTGAAACAGGTGTATATAAATCCTAAATCATCAGTAATTAAATTTATATGGAGACTAATTAGCTCCTATTTGCATTCAGTTATAAATGACATTCAAATAAAGTTAATAGTCTATGAAATATTCCAAGAGACTCTGATTCAAATTCCTGAGCTTGCACATAAAAAGAAAAAATTAAAGAGTTTAATGATGTAACCGTAGTCATAGAGCAGAAATAGTAACTACAATATGGAGAATTACAAGTCAGATGTCCTGGTTCCTTCTCAAGTATTGCTCCACTGGAACTGTGCATTACATTACTAATGAAAATAAATATTCTAAGTGTATCACATCAGCTGGTATATTGAAATTAGACTGAAGGGACCAAGGGCAAAAGTTGAAGTAGGAAAATAAGATAGGATGGGGTCAATTCAAGTGAGAAATGAGAGTAGCTTAGGCCTACATGTTAAAGTAAAATTCGTGAACAGAATTGAGCTGTGAATATGTTTTGAAGATAAGTTGTCAAAAGGTACTGACAGATTTTCTGCGAAATGTTGTAACTTAGTTCCCTGCACACTCAGGTGCCCAGTAACTATTTGATTCATGTTTTTAACAGGTACTGTGTGAGTAGCTCAGGATTCATTAGTGACCAAAGCAAATGGTTTCTGCCTTAATAAACAGTACTACAGTAGGCAAAAAAATACATCATAAGACACTGAACCAAGTAATTTCAATGATTTTTAATTAATTAGGAATGGCGCTAGTGAAAAGATTGCATAATGGTGAATGAACTCCAAGAGGTTTCTCCAGCATAAAGAACTAGTACAAATGTAGGCTCTTGTTTGGATCTATGAGTCCTCATTCCTGTATTGGCATGAGGTTTTTAAACTGCAGATTTCGTTTAACACAATTAATAGGTTTAAGATCAAGTGTGGCTACAGTATCATAACTGTCTACTTCGGCTGAGTTTTAGGACCTTTCATACCTTAAGTTCAGTCTCATTTACAAAACTGAGATGTTAACATGACCTTTTGTGTCGTGAAAGAAGTGTAAGTCATCCTTTCTGACCCACAGAGCAATGTAACTTTCTAAATAAATTGATGAAGCATAAACTTGGATATAGCTGTTACCGATTTAAATTATCTCCACTAACATGAAATTATTCCCCTTTCCAATTTATAAAAGCCCTTTCTTTCCACATAACAGTGAACTTGTATCATGTGTCAGAATGCAATCATAGATGAATGCCTTGTGTCATTTTCTGACATTTGTGACAATTTTCTTCTCCTTTAAATAGAATGCTTACTTTCAAGGCAGTAATGTGTGTGGTAGTTAGGAGCACAGAGTTGGCGGACATAGAATTGAATTTGACTCTGCCCTTACTTTTGTAATCCTGAAGAAGCAGTCTACCATGTTGTCTCCGTTTTCTCTTCCTTACTACGTTGTCAATGATAACCTCTTTACAGTTGGTTGTTGTTGTCGTTGTTGGTTTTGTTTAGTTTTATTAAGAATGAAAATTGATAACTTACAGAAAGTTTCCAATATGGTGCCTAATACAGAATAATCCCTCAGTAGATAAATATCTATTATGATCGCAGAATAATGATTTCTATTTTCCAATGGGGTAATTCTTATTAGTATTCATTAATCACTCCTCTTCTCCATACCTTACAAGTATAATAAGTAAAAAAAAGATTTACATGGTAGGATATTGCATAAGATTCAGTCACGTTCTTTCCTGTGGAAGCTAGAAAACAAGTTATTCTTCTTAGGAACCATATACTTTGCCTAATCTAAGTACTTTAAAGGGCATGTAGACTTAGCTCAACTGTCACTTTATTCTTATCTGGGTCCTCATTCATAATGTTTTCAAAGCACAGATTTTGAGTCAAGATTAATGACTCAAATAAACTTAGTTTTTATTAAGTAAAAACTGGTTAGATTCATGAGCAGCCGAGAGAACTGCTGAACTGAAGCATCTGTTAGGTCAGCGTTATATCTTCCACTCCCTGTGTTTCACCTCTTCTACTTCATGTATTTCATCAGTGAGCATCACCACCAGCAGCAGCCCAGTTACGTGCTGGGCAATTTCTGATCGATTTTTGATGTAGTGCTTAGTACTTGTAGCTCATACTCCACTTACTCATACTCTTTTACTGCCAAAATATAATAATTAGTAAGAAAGAAAGTCTTTTACTTTCTAAAATATTTAAAACTTCAAATAATTTTGTTTATTTGTTTATTTGAGAAACTGAATTGTAGAAGTAGTTGTCATTTATCCAAGTACTTCAAATTGCTAAGCACCTTCTTTTCTTATGTAGATGAAGGATGGTATTGGCTTGGCTAGTCACGAAGAAATCTTGGAACTTTGTGGAAAATTACAGTGAAAGAAAGTTGCTATATTGCAACAAGAGAGTATTTTGATTGCAAATTTTTCCATAAGTGCAGTAATTTGCAACTTGAGAAGAATTTAATAGTAGCTGAGCTTTCAAAATGCAATACAGAAACTGTCATTTTCTTCTACAATTAAAATAAGTACTTCTGAAATTTTCAGGATAAGAATGACCCAAATTACCAACCCCCACTTCTTCATCCAAAAGACGGGAGAATGGAGTTTGAAGAGAACATCTGTGGGCAAATGAAAAACAAACGGTCTTTTCAGGCAAATTCTGAAAAGGGATCTTTTATAGGCAAACAGAATCCTATTGCATGCATCACCATGGTTAAGAAGAGGATCAACAGTACTTTCATAATGGCTTTTTATTTTAGCACATTCTATTTTTTGGATAGGATTACAATTCAACACATCTATTCATAATTCATCATGTAATTATTTGCATAAATATCTTTTAACACAGATTTAATGTACTTTGGTCAACCACATCTTGAATCTAATCTGTTAAATTCACTAAGATATTCTCAGTGCGACTAATGCTAAAGAAGACATATGTTCCCAGAGGAAAGGTCTAAAGAACATACATATACTCCTCTGCCATCTTTCAAATTCATGGCCTCTTTTTTCCATGAATTGCTGGTGTGTGTGTGTGTGTGTGTGTGTGTGTGTGTGTGTGTGTATGTATGAAACCTGCTCTATAGTGTTATTTGTATATATGCCTTCAAGGCTGACCATTTGGTATTATTGGATGGCCAGTTGGTGTGCTCTTCCCTAGAGCAGACTTTCTCTTGCTCCCAGCATTCCTCAGGTTCCTATAGTTATTTGTATAGGGTTGAGGATTCATGGGCTTTCCCTGTCCACATTTAAATGTCTGTTGGTTTTTATCTTTACTTTGTTTGCAGAAAAAACAAGTATTTGGACTTTGTCTTGGTTTCTTCAAAAACTTGAGAAGTTTCTCCCCAGTTGGTACACCTTAAGTTTTGTTTTTCAGTTTGTTTGTTTGTTGTTGTTGTTCTTGAGGAATTTGTGGTTCTTTTGAACCTTATAGAGCAGTTACCATTTGATAAACAGCTTAGTCTTTGGGGGTGCTTTTGTTAAGCTCTTTGGGCTATTATTGCTTTATGTGTTTGTTTTTAATTTATTGATATTATATGTATGGGTGTTTTCTTTTTCCTGAATGCATATATGTACACTATCTTCCTTTTTTGTACCCTTAGAAGTCAGAAGAGAATGTCAGACTCGTAGGAACTGTAGTTATTGATGGTTATGAGCCATCAGGTGGATGCTACAAATCAAAGCCAGGCCCTCCACATGAATATAAAAAGCACTCTTTCCATGAGGCAGCTCTCCAGCCTCAAAAACTATTATAATTAAGAAGCACTTACGTAGTGACCACTGTGAAAGAAAGCTCTTTTAGAGGTGAAGAAAGTTCACTCTGATATTTCTGCAGTCAGAGGCTTTAGTGAAGGCATGGTTAGGTCTACTTTGGCTTCGGTTTTCTTTCTTGAAGCAGAGACATATCTATTTTAATCCTCATCATTGGAATCTATCAGTTCAAGGGGGCAACTGGCTTGACTTATTCAAGCTATGAGGTCTAACTTTCTAGAGTTACTAGTTATCTTCAATGAACAAGCCTATAATATAATAATCCCATTTGTTGGCCAGACCTTGCTGATATGGAAGGTTTTTAAAAGCAAATTTTAAAATCTATTGAACTATATGGGCTATTTCCCATGTGACAGGAAAGTTTGGGGACTCTTATTGAGCCATTGGTTTCTGTTGAATCATTTGAGATAAAGAAACAATGAAACCATGATTTATGTAACCATAAAAATATTCTTAAATGTAAACGAGGAAAATACCTAATTAAAAAAATATATTCTTTACTACTTTGGTACACTGTAGAGACAGCTGTAACATAGAATTGTTTCTAATATAGCAGTGGGGCAAAAACCACAATCTGACACCTGGAACTTCTAAAGTTAGCTAAGTAAGAAATTTCTGAACACTTTATTCTTGTACTTCCTTTCCTAATTCATTATGTGCTAGTAACTGTTATGATTGGCAGACCTATGTAAAATGTATATGAATTTGTTTGTGATTTGTTCTTAATAAAAACAAATAGTTCTGTGACTATTTTCTGAAGCTAACTAAAATGTAAGGATTTACATATAATTTGAATTTGAGACAAAAAGGAACTGCTTTTACTGAGCTTTACCTCTTATAGGTTTACCTTAAATACTTTAGTATCGGAAGAAGTAATAGAGAGAAAAAATGTTAGCTTCAAACTGTATCTCAGACAAATGGGCATGCTTAGCGGTAAATGTCTATAGATAACTTCATTGGGTATGGGAAAGGGAGGGGGTTGTAATAGTATATTCCTTGGAAGAGATTGGAATGTAATGTCTCCACCTAGGACCAGTGATAGAACTCTATGTCTGATCTCTAGCACCATAATAAACTAAACAAGTGAATGTAAAAGATATAACACACTAAATAACCCAATTCTTATAAGCTGCTATTAATGTAGATAGCTTCTGAAAAAAAAAACAGGCATCTCTCATCTTTGTCATGTTTCAAAATAATGAACTATAAAACTATAATGATTGCTTGAGAACACAAAAGGAAAAAGCTATATCAGTAATTTCATGGCAAACAATATATGTAAAATAATTATGTGTAAATTAAGTATACTTAAACACTAGTCAGAACTACCCATACAGCATAATAAATTTTGTCTTTGATGCTCTCAAAAACTAATTGTGAATTTGTATAGCTATGATTTCTATAATATATATATACATATATATAATGTAAGTGTATCTACACATGTGTGTTTATATATATGAATATAACACAAAGAGATATTTATGGTACTTTGAAACTTGGGTGTTTATTATTTCTAGATTACACTATATCAAGAGATTACTGTTATCTTTATATGTACTAGATGTTTATAACTCATACAAGAACAAAATGTTTTATATAAATATACTATTTAAGGAGGAAATACATTAAATAGTGATATGAATTTATTCTACATCTAAATCAGAAAATTTTATATAAAGAAAATCTATTTAACCATTATATGTTTGTGTAGAAAAAGAAAAATCTGTTACTCCAAAGAAGGTTCACTTCAAAGACTTGTCTGTGACTTTAAAACTCGCATGCAATCTCTAATCTCTCTTGATTAGCTAATCATAATTCATCTTATTATACCAGTGAACAGTGTATATGAATATATTATCTGAGTAGAACCAGTGATTTATAGTCACTATTTGAAAAGTTAGATCACTACAGCTCTGGCTTTTTCTCAATGCATAGTAAACAGTTAAATACATATAGATATAGAGAACAATGCAAAAGAACAATTATAATGATATTCCATGGAAACTAGGTAGGACAGCAATACAAGGATAATTGGGTGGTATGGTCAATGATTTAGATGACATAACATTTTTTCATTGATAGGACAGTGGTATTAAGCTTTATAATCCACAAATACTACAGGCAATGGCAAGATACCAAACATAGTTGTAGGGGTAGGTAATTGAGGAGTGGGAAAGTACATATGTTCAAAGAAGAGATGAGCTGAGGTGCTGATAATTGTTGACATGAAGATTAGCCAATAATACTGGTATAAGTAGGTGTGACATGATATTGATCCAAGTGTTTATATATTTAGATACATAAACAAGAAAGAATCATTTTGCCTTCTAGTTCATCAGATTATGTGAGAATACGACGAGATGTATTGGAAACACAATAAATCTCTCAAATTGAACAGTTGTGTATGTGTGTCAGGGGGAGGGGTTAAGAACACTTAGTTTCACAATGTGTCTTATTCTAGAATCTGCCAACAAAATTAGGACACATAGGCCTTCTCCTGCTTCAAGGGAGATGGGAAAATAAAGTAATGTTTGAAATATTAATGGGAAAATGACTTCTCTAACCTGGACTGAGAGTCATTGTTGTAACCCTATGAGTTTTCTGTATCACACTCTGAGCATACTAACCTCCCCTGTCTTTCATTTCAGACATTTCAACAGTCCTCTCTGCAGCACAAATCAAAGAAGAAAAACAAAGGTAATAAAAGAAAATGAACCTTTAAACTTGCTTTTGTACAGTGATATTCCCCAGCACATTTCATTAATCCTCTCATTGTCTTGAAGTCAACGTGGTTTTAGATCAGTTGCCATGCATATATCTTTGATAACAGATGGTCTCAAAAAGTCTTGAGATGAGGATTACATAATCAGAAATGATACTTTTATGAATAATAAGTATCTGACTTGCTTTCAGAATCTACAGATTATTCTTTAATTCTTTGCATTTTCCAAAATGTATAAAGTATTACCACTCACTCTCTTTAGGAGCTATATCAGGCAAGAGCAAAAGAAGAATTTCTTGCAAGGATCTTGGCCGTGGTGACTGTGAAGGATGGCTTTGGAAAAAGAAAGATGCAAAGAGCTATTTTTCACAGAAATGGAAGAAGTACTGGTTTGTCCTAAAGGATGCATCCCTATACTGGTATATTAATGAAGAGGTAAGACAGAGCAATTGGTGCTCTCATCCATCTCTAACAAAAGTCTCAACACCTGAGCCATTTCTTATAAATCATATCACCCTCATGCCAATGCAGAATCTATCTTCAGAGTTCTGGAAAGAACGGTTGCTCCATTTTTCTAATGTAGCAACATATCTTAGGCATACTTAAAATATAGTGAAGTTATCTGTTTCTAAAAATACCAAATAACTAATATAGTAGTTTAAAGAAATCATATAGATTTTTTTAAAAAACTCTTACTCAAAGTTTTATAGGGTTTATTCTGTTTTGGAGGAGGGGACAACTTAGCAACTTAAGTAATTCAATATTGTTTCAATTTACTTCAGTTTCTCTTGAAGAAAAAAATAAGTAGTAGACTAACTTTGAAAATTTTAAGTATCCATTACTTTTGGCCAGCTTGAGGGGAGGGGCATGTTTAGTGTATTTTAATTGTTCTTATGACATGTATAAGGTTTTACTTTTTGGTACAACATATCATCCCAATCAAAATCATGTCTCACCAAATGTGCCAATGTGTAATTTATTCATTGATTTGTTTTCCCCTGACACTGCTTTGACTTGATTGTTACACCAATTACTTCACTTTACTAGACTTTTTAAACAATAATTTGGCTGTTAGCACATATATATGTGTATGTATATATATAAATATATAAATATATAAATATATAAATATATATATATATAATTGGTTTGTAGATTTTATACAAATAGTATCCTAAGACATTAATCAGTTTGCATTTGAAGAGTAATTGCTAAAAGTTACTGTCATTATTAGACGTTTGATTATAACATACATTATCTAGAAAATTTCATGTTCCCTGAACAAGCTATTATGCCGCTATCTTATATCATGAGTACAGAGTAGACTCAGGGATTATACTACTTGAGAGACTGTGCTTATAGCTTCCTCTCCAAAATGAAAGTCATGATGCATATCTTACTAAGCTTTCTTAGACATGAATCAAATACTGTTACACAACTTAGAACCATGTCTTACAAAATGCTTAGTATTTACTGTTCATTAATAGAAGGCTTGTTTAGAAGATCATAAATTAATAATTTTCTATATGCTTCAATATACTTAGTTATTTTGTTTTGATATTTTGTGGCAGTCATAGAGTTAAATAAAATAAAATCTGTTTCAGTAAGTATATCCTGTCTAGTTATAGTAAACAAATATAAAAACATTTTTGTTTAATAGATATACTAAAATTTTTGTGCTAATCAGGGGGTATCAAGATGCAGTATCTCAATTCAGTTATAGATAAGTCTGCGTACACTAATTTATACTCTGGCTTTCAAACTATAAGAGATGAAAATCTTTTGTCTGTTTTATTAAATAGTGCCTATATTTTAGTCTTGGGCAAGTTGTTGTTACTGTTACCCATGTGCAATATATATTTCCAGGAAAGCCTTCTTGTTATTTTAGAGGAAATATAGTATTTCCTGCTCCATCATTATGAAAAGATAATACTCCACAAACATTTTAGATGGAAACTGAGGATGACAGGAGTACCATAAGGTGGAAGTCAGAATAGAGCTTCACACTGAAAAACATTCAAGGAAAATGTAGAGTGCTTCTGTATCTAGCATACAAATTCCACTTGCTGTCTAAAGTTCAAAATTAGAAGTTTTGCATAGTTCATTAATGATAGAAATAACACAGATGCACAAAATACAAACATACATACATGCATGCATACTCACACACGCACAAGTACACAGAAAGAGAGCTGAGAGTAGTGCTTTTCTTCAAAATAGTGAGAGGGAGAGTAATCTTTTTTTCTCCATTTTCTTTTTTGTTTTTATTTTGGTCTGACTAAAAATCAAGTAGAAAGGTATTCAGTAAAGATGTATTGTATGTCCATGGTCTGGGTGGGCTTCTTCTAAGACCATGATGGCGTCTGAGGTCCGTGTTGATGTTGGTGGCCTAGGCTGTCACCAGAGACCATGAGGTCCATGGCATTTGCTGACACTGGAGGTCATGTGGATGTCTGTAGTCCATGCAGTCACCAGAAACCATGTGGAAGTCCGTGATCCATGCTCCCAGAGACTGTAAAGGGCGAGGAAGCTTCCTTTGCAGTGGTATCAATGACTGCAGACTCAGAGTTGAGAAAAAGAGTCATAGAAGGCTTCCGTGACAACCCGTACCTCTTTGCCCCCCCCCCCAAAAAAAGGTAACCTAGACTGGAAGCCATCAAAGATTCTCTTTTAAATTGCCACAAGTATGCTGAAATGTAGCTCTCCACAGTTGGGGTAGAGGTGGGGAAGGAAGCACTTGCTTTTAAGGGTCTGGCCACTGGGAGTTTGATCATGCTCCAGTGACTATATAGACAAAAATTGAACTTGCTGCTGCTGCTGTTGCTGCCACTGCTCCTTCTCTTCCCCCCACTCCTCCTCCTCCTTCTCTTCCTCCTCCCACTCTCCTTCCTCTCTGTCTCCCTCCTCCTCCTCCTCCTTCTTCCTTTCTTTTGAGGGGTGAAGTAACAAAGGCAGAGAGGTAGACCTGAGAGGGCTGGAAAGTGAGTGTGATGAAGCGCATTATGTGCAACTCCCAAAAAAATCAATAAAAATATTACATTGTGGGCAAAAAAAAAAAATTCTGGTTCTGTGAAGGCATTTTCTCAATTGAGGATCCCTCCTCTCTCATGACTCTAACTTGTGTCACGTTAACAAAATAGCAGAAGAGTGTCATTCACATGCCTTAGGTATGTGTAACCTGTACCTAAAGAAAAACATGAGGATATATACACATATACATATATTATATATATAATATATATATGTGTGTATATATGCACACACACACACACACATATATATAGTTAACATATATTCTTATTCTTATTCCTGTACATATGAATATAGTCTCAATAAAAATACAAAAATATGAAAACAACAAAACCAAAAAATATGTATTGTGGTTTCATTTTGCATATAACATAGTCTTTTTAAATTATTATTATTATTATTATTATTATTATTATCTCTTTTTATAATCTAGGCGGTTTCCCCCTCCCGGTCTACCCTCCTACTATTCCTCATCCCATACTTCTTCCCCCATCTCCAAGAGGGTGTCCCCACCCCTTACCCCTACCCCACCAGACCTCCCCACTCCCTGAGGCCTCAGGTCTCTTGAGGGTTAGGTGAATCTTCTATTCTCAGACACTGAGCCACCAACCAGGCAGCCTACACGACCTAATATGAGACCCCCAACACATATACAGCAGAGGGGGAGTAATCTTACATAAATTTGATAAATAAGGAGGTATGGAAAAAGTTTGGAATAGTAAAAGTCTATCAAGCTTCGTCATTAACAAGGTAAGGGACACAGTAACTGAAAGTTTTGCCAACAAATCACATTATACTTGCTTTAACATGAGACAAATATGTTTTGGATAATTCCCCTATGTTGTTTTATAACCAGTATTAAAGAAATAAAGATTTATGAATTTTATTAAATTTTTCCAATGAAAACTGGTGTGTTTCTGAGTGAGAGAGATATATCTGAAGCCACACAGTCGACAATCAAGTTGACATACTTAATTTCTAAACTATTGAATTCACCAAATAATTGTTATATAGCAAAAATCAAAACTGATAAGCAAATTATTATAATGAAATGAAAATTTTAATTGGTAAACACCTCCTCCATATTTTTATCAAAATATTAAAAATAATAAATAATGGGCCAGGAGAGGTTTTTCAGCACTTGGAGCATTTATTCTGTTTCTAACACCCATATGATGGCTTACAACATCTGTAACTCCAGTTTCTGTGGATCTAATGCTATCTTCTGACCTCTGTTAGGCAACAAGCATATGCATGATACTCATACATACATTCTGCCATTAGTCAGACATGAAATAAATGAAGCTTTTTAAAATGATAGAAAATTTTACACTAAAATATTCAGTTATTTTGTATATCTGGCCTGAAATGATCTTTTCTTTTACCTCTTTTTGTTATTTTTGGTTTTGGTTTTGTTACTGTTGTTGTTTACATTCTAACAGAAAACCCAATACATCCTGCACAAATGAGTACTCTACCACTAAACTACTTCCATAGCCTGCAAAATTTTTATAAAACATGTTTTATTTTGAAAATTATTTATATTCCCATTTTAATATAAAATAATATTTTTTCTCTTTTTCCATCAATTAATTTATTTATTCACTTTACATCCTGATCGAAGCTCCCCTCTCCTCCAGTTCCCCCTCACACAGCTCCTCCCCCATTTCCCCTCCCATTCTCCTTTGAAAAGGAGAAGCCCTCCACCCCCATCATCCCACCCTGGCCCATCAAGTCACTGCAGGACTAAGTGCATCCTCTCCCACTGAGGCCAGACAAGGCAGCCCAGTTGGGGAAATGGGATCCACAGGCAGGCAACAGATTCAGGGATAGCCCCATCTCCAACTGTTGGGGAACCTGCTTGAAGACCAAGCTGCATGTCTGGTAAATATGTGCAAGAGGGCCTTGGTCCAGCCCATGCATACTCTTTGGTTGGTGGTTCAGTCTCTGGGAGCCCCTAAGGGTCCAAGTTAGTTGACTCTGTTGGTCTTCCTGTGGAGTCCCTGTCCTCTTCAGGTCCCTCAATCCTTCCCCAAACTCTTCAACAAGAGTCCCTGGGCTCCATCTAATGTTTAGCTGTGGGTCTCTGCATCTGTTTCCATTGGCTGCTGGGTAGAGCCTCTCAGAGGACAGTTATGCTAGAATCTGTAAGAATAACAGAGTATCATTAATAGTGTCAGGGATTTTTTTAATTTTTAAAAATTATAAGCTTTCAAATATTCCTTTGCTTTATGGGTATGTAGAATTTATGGAGCATAAGTGGAATTACAAAATAAATGAGCAATACATTTATTACTGGAAATATCTTTAAGCCATACTTGCAAAGAATAATTAGCTTCAGACCTCTTTGGTATGATATACTAAATAGAAATCTTGCTTCTTTAGGATGAAAAAGCAGAAGGATTCATCAGTCTGCCTGAATTTAAAATCGATAGAGCCAGTGAATGCCGCAAGAAATAGTAAGTTAATCTTACATGGGGAGTGTGGGGGATGGGGGTTTGGATAGTTTATTTTGTAATTTTCTAGTTTTAATGTTATAGGTTGTTTATGTGGTGCTTTCAAACTGGCATTATAAGAAAGCAGTTTTGAGGATATAACATGAAATTTTACTGATTTCTGTCATTGTGATAGAAGCATTACATGTGTGAATTTAAGTTAGTCATTGTAGTAATTTTATCCATAAAAATTTAGTTTGGGGCAACAAGATAAGCACTTTACTTGGAAGCCTGATAATCTGAATTCAATCCTAGAATCCGTGGATAGAGAGAATCAGCTCTCAGTTTCCCCCCCTCTGATCTGTGCACACACATAGAAACACAAGTGATGATGATGTTAATAATAAATAAACAGCATAGAATGTCTTTTAAATTACCAATAAAAATAGAAAAGGTCTCACTGTCAAGCTCTGGCTGTCTAAGAACGTACCTTAAACTCAAGAGATTCATTCACCTGTCTCTGCCTCTCAAGTGCTGGACTTAAAAGTGTGTGCCAAACCCAGCTTAAAAGCTTGAATTTTTATACAACATATTTTGATTTTTTTCCTTCCCCTCTCTCAACTTTAATAATTTTTTGAAAGGTATATGAATTAGAACCTTTTTTCCGGTTTGCAAAAACATAAATGTAACTTTCGTTGTGGTTTTGTTCACAGTGCATTCAAAGCCTGCCATCCTAAAATCAAAAGCTTTTATTTTGCTGCTGAACATCTTGATGACATGAACAGGTAAGCGACATCTCAAGTGACTTAGTTAACTAGTCCTAAAGTGCCAGCTCCCAGCCTCTTCTTCAGCAATCTTTAAGGAATCTTATTGTAGATTCTGCATGAGTTGAATAAAAGCTGACTAGTCCAACTATATTCCCATGTGATCATGCCTAATTTTTAAAAATAGTATTTGCTTAATATGTGTTCTAAGTTCCATCTATGTATAATACAACTTATAGATAAATAATAATAAAGAATAACATTTTTAAATGTGTATTTTAAACAAAATTGACAGTCAAACTTTTGACTGTCAGTTTTACATCAAAAGTACCATAAACCCATATAAATCTAAAATATTACCACAAAAAAGATTTTTTACATGTTTAATTTGAGGAATATGCCTTAACATGTATTTCTAGATGCCAAAAAAGGTGCGCAAAAACCTGCCTTATTTAAGAACGAAGTATATTTAATAGAATATCCATTTCAATAGTTTAGGTCGAGCAAGTGTAGTAACCCCTCCTGCTTCCTTTCATCTGTCATGGGACAGGATTATATAGCCACCTGATTTGATGGCTCTGTGGGGTTTGGATGGCTAAAGGAAAACATACACATATTTTCCTCTTCATATACCACAGTGTTTCACATTTCAGACTTATCCATTGTCTTAGTCAGGGTTTCTATTCCTGCACAAACATCATGACCAAGAAGCAAGTTGGGGAGGAAAGGGTTTATTTGGCTTACACTTCCATACTGCTGTTCATCACCAAGGAAGTCAGGACTGGAACTCAAGCAGGTCAGAAAGCAGGAGCTAATGCAGAGGCCATGGAGGGATGTTACTTACTGGCTTTCTTCCTCTGGCTTTCTCAGCTTGCTTTCTTATAGAACCCAAGACTACCAGCCCAGAGATGGCACCACCCACAAGAGGCCTTCCCCCTTGATCACTAATTGAGAAAATGCCTTACAGTTGTATCTCATGGAGGCATTTCCTCAACTGAAGCTCCTTTCTCTGTGATAACTCCAGCTGTGTCAAGTTGACACAAAACTAGCCAGTACACCCATTTTTTAGTTAGTTTTTTTTTTTTTTGCTCCTTTCATTTTCCCCTCTCTGTTTAATAAAATAGAAATTGGATTTAAAAATCAAAATGTTCTCCTTGTTATAATTGCAGAAACTAATGCACATTGCATATATAATTTTCCAACACTTGGAAGAGGCAGCAAAGCTTAAGCTTAGTGATCAGCACTGTAGCCCTTTAGACAAAACAAATCCCAGCTTTCCAACTTCTTTGCTCTGTAACTGTATACAAGAAACTTGACCTTTCTGTACTAAAGAATTGACCCTTTTATAAAATGAGAAAAACTCTCTCAGTAGAGGTTTTCAAGTTTCAAGTGTTATGTAAGAGTTCAGTAGCAATAAGTTTTAATATTTACATACTTTTGTTCTCTTACCTCATTTACTTTTCTTTAGATGTCTCAAAAAAGAAGTATCCAAATATTTAAGGCACAAAAAATTGTGCTGCTTTATGAATACGCTTAAGCACAGGAAATGAACACTTAAGCTACTTTTGTAAATCAATTATTTAACAACTGGAAGTACAGTCATGGCTTTTGAAAAGAAGAGATGTATAAAAGGAAGTGGCAGAGAAAGGAAATGTCCTCATTCATGATTTATATAATTTACTATACTTAAATTTTCTTACCAGCACTAAGAATTTTCAGAGATTTTTCTCCTTACTCTAAAAGCAAAAATGTTTATTCACCTGTATATAATGGAGGACTTGAGGTTCCAATTTTGGAGCTATAATTATCCTATAATTCTATAGTTCTATGCCCATGATAGTTTAGCCAAATGATAAGAAATTCAGTTACCTGTAGATATATGTGAAGGGTTTGTATTAAAACCAAATAAAGAATACTGATATAAATGAGTAGCTCTTGAAGGGGTCTGCAACCCCATAGATGGAACAACATTATGAACTAACCAGTACCCCCAGAGCTCATGTCTCTAGCTGCATATGTAGCAGAAGATGGCCTAGTCAGCCATCAGTGGAAAGAGAGGCCCCTTGGACTTGCAAACTTCATATGATCCAGTACAGGGGAATGCCAGGGCCAAGAAGTGGGAGTGGGTGGGTAGGGGAGCAGGGCAGAGGGAGAGTATAGGGGACTTTTGGGATAGCATTTGAAAGGTAAATTAAGAAAATATCTAATAAAAAATTTTTAAAAAATAAATGAGTAGCTCTTACAAGATGAATGCATTAGGTACCATTTGACTCCCTGTAAGAATTAAAATAATTTAATCATTCCTGGTACATGCTAATTGTAATCATTTTAGCTTAGACATTGTCCATGCATTTTATCAATTGTAAAACCTTTCTTAGCCTTCGTTTGCTATTCTATGTTCACAGTATATTCAAAAGGATCTCGCGATCACTGTTCTTCCCTTATACTTCTAGGGTTCTAAATGCCATAGAAGAAAAGAAGAAACGAAACCAAACCCATGTCATTTATTTCCTTACTTAAAGTAGTAGATAAAAGAAAAGAAACAACTAATCCAAAATATCAGCACTGCAATATACATCTACAAGTCTTGTTTTATATAAGACTTGCCCTTATATACTGTATATCTCAGAATTACAGACATAAACTATGAATTTAATAATAGAATCATAATATATCTTTGTTTACCCTAGTTTTTATTTCTCTAATAATCTTATTCCTAGTATTTACTTTCAATAAGAAATTAAAAAATACTTGTTAACAGTATAAAATAATCAGTGCCAGAAACCTGCAGCTAGGATTAGTGTTATGGAAAGGCACCCCTTTACATATTTGTTTATCTTTGAAAGCATGCCTAATTCAATGGGATATATTCTTAAATAAACATAATTATAGGTAATACATGCTTTATCTGATTATTTTTTTACTTTAAGGCACTATTATTTCTATTTTGCATTAAATTTACCATAGTGCTGAATTTGTAAATATATATATGTATGTATATATACATATATATATTCTAGATTTTAAAAAATATGTAAATCCAGTAGTAACAGGACCAACTACTAATAAGGCTATAAAAGCATTCCTTAAATTCAGTTTTTGATAAAGTCTGTGTACACAGATATATTCATTTTTAAGTATGTGTATGTGTATCCTTGTAACTGTGAGAAATTACTCATTTGTTTTTTTAACTAGTATTCTATATTTCTACCATGATTCTTAACTTATTTCTATCTCATTGCATTATTCTGTGTCATTCTAAGTATATTCCCTTACTTATATGTTCATGTTCTAAAGCATCAGAAGATAGGATTAATATTAAAAATCTTCTACATCAGTGTCCTCGAAAAGATTGTAAATTGAATCTATGTATCCCTGACCTCCTAAACTAACATAGACTCCCCTACTCCCCAGCAACTTCTAACATTCTAAATTAGACTTTTCTTGCTGCTTTAAAAAATGGCATGTGCTCCTCATAGATGCTTACTTGTATCCCTATTTGTCATCTGCCTCCATTGTTAAGATTCAGGCATCATGAAATTAGGTATTTTGTTTTATATACTATATATTCTGTGTGTCTAGAACCATGTCTGACACATACAGGTTCTCAATAAATACTTCTGGATTCAGTTAACACATATATATTTGCTCTCAGAACAACCTACGAGATCAACTAATAATACTGATACCAAGTATATCAGTAAGTTAGGTTGTCCCAGCTATAGCTTAAGGACAAGAATATCCAAGACACAACAACAGCTATACAATATTCTTTCTTTTTAGGCTGGACACAGCAGCCTGCAGATATTCATACACTCGCTTAAGAGTTTTTATTATGAACAGAATTTTTTCCTAGTAATAGCTTAAATTCCAAGTTGTCTTAAGAATTTTAGCAATCTAGAGCCAGGGAAAGCAAGGGCTATGCCTTATACATTTCCATATCTCAGAAACACAAATAGATATTTAATAAACGATGAGTTGAAAAACTGAAGAAGACTTCAGTTTCTCAGTTCACCTCCCAAGAATCTTCATTTTCTTTAGAATTCTGATAGAAAGCTCGGCGTTTTTCAAGAAGTAAATGCATAGTAGTGGATTAAATGTCCATGAATTTTTATTGTTATCATCATCCTTTTTACCTAACAGCATCAGTCTACTCTTTTTCCCAAAAGTAATTGGATTTACCCTATAATACAAATGCAACCCCTTTCTCACTACAAATGAACTATATATTAAATTTTATTTTAATATTTTCCTAATAATTAGTCATTTCAAAGGCTTTACCATGAATTTTGATTTATAATTTATAATCTACTGGAATATGAGTATAAAATATAATATATATTGTTGAATTTTAGTGAATATTTTACTCTATACTGTTAGGACTCCAGTCTTCTCTTCACTTTCCATATATTCTTTAGGATGATATATACCTGATATGTTTTGCTGAACTGGTTTGTATTTAAATGTTTTCTTAAAATTGCAGTTTAGATTTCAATAGATGCCCATCAGAGATACAACTTTTCCCTCTTCAAAATTTACTAGGTATATGATATACACATAACACAACTTGAAAAATTGTTAATTATGTAATTCAGTTAAACCAACTTATTTTATGGTTAAAACGGATATAGGATTTTAAGAGAAAAATTGTCAAACACAGGTTTCGTTAAAATACTTCTAGATCAGACTATTTCACAATATAATGACATTAACTCTAACAGTAATTCCAAAGTTATTCATGGTAGTTTGAAATGTGAGTTCTCCCCAGTTTCTACTGTAATCAAGACTTATTTCATGGTAACTATTATTTTTATAGCTAAGTCCTAAAACTTTTCTCCTATCTGTATAAATTAGACTGGCTATTATAAGTGTCTCCAAAGGAGCATTTTATCTGAAAAAAAAGAAGAAGAAGAAGAAGAAGAGCAGGCATAATTGAAGTATTTATACATTTGAAGGAAAAGAATTGTTAGGGCTTTGGCCATTTCAAAACCTTTTGTATTGCACATACTAACAGCTTTAAATAACTGTTCCATTGGAATTACATCTTCAGTGTGGGAACAATTTGTTCTACAGTAGACTATTGCCTATTGAAGACTTAAACTATTTCAAGTTTAATAAAGAATATATTTTATATGTAGGATTATTCTTTTAAGATATTTTACAATAAGTGTTTCTGACAAGTATAATTGTCATTTTTTTTCTTTATTTTTCCAGGTGGCTTAACAGAATTAACATGCTGACTGCAGGATATGCAGAAAGAGAGAGGATTAAACAAGAACAAGGTAAAGAAATACCTTTTATTTTATTATTATGTTGCACATTTTGCATAAAAAGGCAGGGCTAATGAGGCAAAATCTTTTGAAGAAAATTATTTTGAAGTGAATTTTGGTATAATATTGATAACGGACAGAAAGATAAAATATTTTATTGAATTATTTTGGCAAAAAAAAAAACCCTCAATGGCACCATTGTGTGAAAATGTAAGCACCTATCCAGCAACTATACTGGGTTCTGCTCAAAAAGGTAGTTTTAGTGCAATGGAGAACATGAACATAGTAACATAAAACAGGTTCCAGGAAACGAGGATAAACGGCATCCTCCCGGGAAGGGAATGGCAAAAGACTTTTGGTTGTCTGTCTCTGCTTTCTGAACTGCACAGTGAAAATAATGTGGACTGAAGGCAGTAACTAATCTACAGAGTGGAAGCGGGTTGCACAATTCTACAAATAATGTAGAAGCAATCTTCATGAAATCACTATGCACAGGCAAACCTCATCTAAGACTATGATGTAGTAAATGTGACTTAGTGTTTTAACTTCCTCAACTTTATGCCTGGTGCAATTTCTACATCTTAATTTCTGTGGTAAGAATACTAAAAATATATCAGCCTTCCCTTTCACATGTCTTGAAAACCTACTAAGTAACTCTTTAAAGCTTATTTTACCTGGCTGCTTAAAGACATAAGAGCTGGAAATATGGGTAATACATACGTAGAAAAATATCACAGAAACATAATAGACTACCTACTTAATATGTGATTAAGTTCCTTGGTCTTCTACTGGGAACTGAGAAATATGTATGTCAAATCCACTCCTCTATACCTATTTGACATCTCCTGAGTATAATTTTTAGTACAGAAATTAGGTTTCATACAAAATACAGCTCTTTGAAGTTAAAAATAGAGTAGTGGTAACTGAAGGCTATGAATAATTAAGTGGGTAGTAAACAAAGTAATGAGCAAGTACTGAGTTATAGTTAGATACGAGTAAAGAGTAAAAGTTATTGTGGACTACTGACAGCAAGATGGATAGAGATAATGATCATAAATCATAAATCTATATCCTCAGAAATCTAGAAAAAAGGAATTTTAATGTTTTACCATAAAAATGATAATTCCTTAAGGTCATTATAAAGCTTTAATCACATAAAAGTCAATGACCTGTATTGTGTTTCTTTAACAGTTCAAAATAACAGCAAGTTTTAAAAATATGTCCTTTGTACCTAATTAAAAAAAAAGAGAAAAAATATGTCCTTTGTGTCAAGATAAAACAGTAAAAAAGGAGTTTCCTTCTTCTGATGATGGCCATGTTTATTCATAATAACAAAATTTTCTATCATTGTAAGACTCATTAAAATATATATCTATATAATTTTAAGAGCTAAAATCTATTGGCTCTTAGAAAAATATCAGATTAGTTTCATCCACTAAGATATGATGTTCCCATGTTCAAATGTTCCCAAAGAGTCGAGTAAGTTTTCATTGCTGCCTTTTTTTATATCATTGTTTTTTCCCTTTCCCATAGCTTAGCACAAGAAGTTAATTTGTAGAGTAGTATTTCCACCTTTTCTTAAGCAAACCAACAAATGTTTATATTGCTATTACTTTTTAACAAGCCAAGAATTATGTCAAATTGATATTAGCATTTTTCCTAATTTGAGGAATAAAAATAAACACTTGAGATCTCTTACATATGATAGCAGCTATGGAGCTCTGAATAAAATGTTAATCATCTCTTTTCCAGTGTGCTAATGAGGACCACTTGAGCTATTAGTGCACCAAGACCCCAAGGTGTCAATGCAAACATTGAGGATAAACTCAGACAGCATTATCGGAAACTGGGATAGATAAGGGTAGAAAGCTCTTAGCAAGCTCACTTTGTGTCATATGTGGAGAGATGAATGCTAGCATTGATTTCCCAGGAATTTTTCAGGCTCTCACAAAACTGCACAGACCCTGGGACTCTAGATTTCATTCTTCACTGTTCAAAAATGCTACAAAAGAAAAAAAAGAGTGTGTATAAAAATGAACATCAGATATTTACTGCCTTTGGGGTCTATGTCTGACCTGGCATAAAATCTAAAATGTACCCAAGAAGAGAAATGCCTCCTAATACTTCTTGAATGTGGTCACAGTACAAAGTGCTTCATCTATGTTACTTTGTTTAGTACTCACATGAATACAACTCGGAAAGTCAGTTATTATTATTAGTTACACTTGTACAGATAATAAAATAGACCCAACAAAGTTAAATAATGCCACTAAGACCATAGATGTCTGGTGACGTTGTATAGTGAAGAATTGCTTCTGAATATGAGTCATGCTTTGTCCACCATCATTTACTAGCTGTTTCTGAGCATCTATGTCAATCTTTGAGGGAGGCCTTAGTTATAGTGGTAATCATTGTCCAGTATCTCCATTATTATTTTCCACTGGACATTTTAGGTAGGGTTTAGCTAGCTCAAACTTTAAATCCTGGGTCAGCCTCCTGAGTATTGGAGTTATCGTTGTATGCTCCCATGACCAGTTTCCCATTGATTTTTTTTTAATTAGGGGAGGGGGAAACAGATATCTAATTAAGATTAATTGACATATTTTTTTTCCTCAGTGGATCCTTGAGTTTTAAGGCCTGAATAGAATGGGCAGTTTATTTTATATCCAATATCCATTGATAGAGACTTTCTATTCACAGTAACCAGAGTTAAAACTCAGAAGTGGGTAAGGGAGATTAAATAACCTCACTATACTTAACATTAAACTTCTTGATATGTCAAGCAAAAGACCCAGAAATTTAATCTGCAGAGCTTTGGATCAAGGCGATGCCTTAGTTTTAATCCAGCTCTATTATTTCCTACATGGAATGTAACAATTTCTGAAAAAGTTAGTTGTACTCACTTTTAGATAGCACTATAGGAAAAACATTGCAATTGAGAATTTCTGGAAAGAGAAGGGTTCCTACAAAAATATGTACTGTGGTTTTCACTTGAATCTGAATACTTCTTGAGCCTTGTGCTGGTTGTTTTAGAATCCCAATTTTCAGACAAATTTCCTCTGCTTTTTATACCTATTATCTCACCTGAAATTGCTATTGGAGTCACCCCAGCTCTTTGTGTGGAACTCACATAAAGAATCAACACAACAGTTATGACTAATATAGTAAAAGTGATTCTGATTGTTGGTCTTTTGTTGGATTTAACTAACAATATGAACAAAAGAACTCTTAGAGTTCTTTATCTTCCCTCTTGTCTCAGTTCTGCTAAGTAACTTTGTCTACTGGCTTATATTTCCTACCTTTTAGGTAATTTTGGAAATTTGGTACTTGTAGCTCAATTTAGGTGACATGCAGTGTGTGTGTGTGTGTGTGTGTGTGTGTGTGTGTGTGTGTGTGTTTGGTAAGATTTAGGGTTTGCCATGTCTTTCCAAGGAGAGGTGGGAGTATGTCAGCTTGACTCTAGAAAGCAGCAATTGTTAGAAAACCAGGGAATTGAAGCCAGAAAGGGGGGATTTAGAACATTAATTTTGGAGGTGTTTATATTGGTATAGCTATACAGCGGCATATGGTATATTGCTTTTCTCTCTGAGTAGTCACCACAGCAATGGGACATACTTTAAGAAACATCCTGTGGTATTTATTAATTAAGAATTCTGAGTACTTTGATCTCAAATCAAATGTATCCTAAACATGATTTGACTTATAGAGTACCATATTAAGACTTCCTATTTATCATTAATTTTGAATGAGATTGTGATTAGGTTATTTTGTCCTTCTCCAAAATGAAACTGATAACTCTTGGGTATGACAATGATAACAGACATGCTGTAGTAAAGAAATGTAAATCTTTTTGGTTAAGTGGTTTTATCTTTTCTTGAGAAATATGGCTATAAGTACTTATAAAATGTATAAATTTTCAGATTACTGGAGCGAGAGTGACAAAGAAGAAGCAGATACTCCATCGACACCAAAACAAGACAGCCCTCCGCCCCCCTATGACACATACCCACGGCCTCCCTCTGTAAGTTCACTAGCAGTGTGCTCAGGACGGAGCAAGATGCTCTGAACGAGAAGCCTATCGTAAATTGTATGTGAAACAAGATTTCCTGGGGAAAAGAAAAATTGTCATCCGAAATCAGGAGGAAAATATGTTTATGTTTATGTTTACAAGGAATATTTAATCAAGTAAACAATCACCCTAAATTTTGGCAGGAGTTTGCCAGATTAAAAGGAATTAAAAACAACAGAAAAGAGCTAGGGTGTAGCTCAGTAACAGATATCCTGTGCTATCTTAGTTTGCTTTCTAGTGCTGTAAGAAAATATCAAAACTGAAAGCAATTTGGGGGAGAAAGGGCTAATTTGTTTTACAAGTCTTGATCATAATCTATCATTGAGGGAAGCCAAGGCAGGAACTCAGGCATGGCAGCAACCTGGATAGAGGCAGGAACTGAAACAGAGGCCATGCTGGCATTCTGCTTACTGGCTTGCTCAGCAGCAGCCCAGAGATGGCACCACCCACAATGTCCTGGGCCCGCCCACATCAATCATTAATCAAGAAAATGCCCCACAAACTTGCCTACAGGACAATTAGATGGGGTTATTTTCTCTATTGGTATTCTTCCCAGATGACTTTAGCTTGTGAGTGCTTGCTGAAGTACTTTATATCGCCAAGCTGTCAGCTTTAATGTATATGTTTATGGTGCTCCAGAATTCTTACAGAATGCTTAAATCTATAAATCACCTTATGTATAAATCTTCTACTGAGGTAAATAATTATCCAACTTTTTTAAAGACTCTGCCAGCTTGTGTCTGTTTCCCATAGGAGTTACTGAGAGTATGTCAGTGTAGCTATTGAATGTAATGGTAATGTTACCAAAGTAGTCAGTTCTCTGTATCTTGGGACAAAGGAAAAAGAAAGCTAGTTTATGTAACACAGGTCAACTTAATTCAGTCTCTTTGTATTATTCCAAGTAATTAATACTTTCACTTTCTTAGAAAAAAAATACCAGGATCTGAATAATTCCTTTGGAATGTTTTAAAAAGATAAGAGGAGAACCATGTTTTATTTTTTAATTATTTTTAATTACCTTACCACGAAGTAGGTTTTCATGTGTCTTTTAAAATATATCCTTATTTTTGCTTAACCCTACTCTCCCCAACCCTCCTGCCTTCAGCCCCACTTAAAGCTTTCAATACCCAGTATTCCCTCTGCACCCCCAGTGTTCCACTGCTCTTCTGCTTAATGTGTCCTCTTTTGTTTGCATAACAGTAGCATCTTGGAAAGAAACTATTCATATTATTAAGTTCAATATACCACTCAATATGTTAAAAGATAATAATTTACCCATGGATGATGCTATATAGTTTCTCTTCCTTTTCCAAGTGGGGTGACATGTTCATCTCAGCCAAATTTCTTCTAGGGACACTTCAACCCCATTAGTGATTAATAAGTGTAGCTTAGCTACTTGCAGAAAGGCACCTGGGGTAGCCTGCTAGCCTTTAGAGCTGGAGAGTAAGGCTTGTGCCAGGTAGAGCGTGGTTCTGTACATTTTTTACAGCATTTTATTGATGCTAGTCTTTCTTCTTGTTTGTCTTTTATGCTATAGTATATTTTCCCAAAGTTAAATTCATACACAAAATATAGTCCTTTTTATATACTCTATATAGTGCCTATATGCTAATCCCCAACAAACTATGATTTCATCCCACCCATATTTTCCTTTTTTTATCTTTAATCTTTTTTTACAGTTCAGTCATTATTCTCCCCATTCTACCCTCCAACAGTTCCTCATCCCATTCCTCATCATCTCCAAAAGGATGGATGTCCCTCTACCCTCACATCCCTATTTTCAGTTCTCCGGAAATTATTATAGAATTGACAAAACCACAAGACTCTGTGGGACCCATAGAGATAGACACTTACCTATGAAGAAGCAGAAAAGTTACTCTGTTTATAGACAATTTTTTCTCATATACAAAAGCCTCTCTCTTTCTCTCACCCCCTAAGCTGCTTAAAATACAGAAATAAGAATCTATGGGGACTGTTCCTTTAGAATTTCAAAAGATGTAAACATTTTTAAATTGTTTAGTTGCAGAATCTTTATTACATAAACATTTACAGTTTCTAATAGTTTCATTATTATCAGGTTTGTACTATTGTATCAATGGATGTTTCATGGACAACTGTTATATCTATTTCTCAAGGCATTTGAATTCCTAACTCTTAAAGGGTAAGCTGGGGCCTATAGACTTTAAGTTGGAGCTAAGACGAAAGGATGGACTATCCAGAGACTACCCCACCCAGGGATCCATCCCATAATCAGCCACCAAACCCAGACACTATTGCATATGCCACAAAGATTTTGCTGAAGGGACCCTGGTATAGCTGTCTTGTATGCGGCTATGCCAGTGCCTGGCAAATACAGAAGTGGATGCTCACAGTCAGCTATTGGATGGAACACAGGGCCCCCAATGGAGAAACTAGAGAAAGCAACCAAGGAGCTGAAGGGGTCTTCAACACTATAGGTGGAACAACAATATGAACTAACCAGTACCCCCAGAGTTCGTGTTCCAGCTGCATATGTAGCAGAAGATGGCCTAGTCGGCCATCACTGGGAAGAGAGGCCCCTTGGTATTGCAAACTTTATATGCCCCAGTACAGGGGAATGCCAGGGCCAAGAAGCGGGAGTGGGTGGGTAGGAGAGCAGGGCAGAGGGAGTATATAGGTAACTTTCAGGATAGCATTTGAAATAAAATGCTTTATTTGAATATAAAGAAAATATCTAATTAAAAAAAAGATGTCTGCGAAACTATGCAATTGTTACTTGACTGTGTAAGATTTCTATCCAAGTAAATACATGGTGGTAAAAATCAAAAAGAATGGTATTTGACAATCTGAATAGTCTGCTATTTCTGTGGAAACTGATCAGGGGCTTCTTTCCACAGATGAGTTGTGCCAGTCCTTATGTGGAAGCAAAACACAGCCGGCTTTCCTCCACAGAGACCTCTCAGTCTCAGTCTTCACACGAGGAGTTCCGCCAGGAAGTCACTGGGAGCAGTGCTGTGTCTCCCATTCGCAAGACAGCCAGTCAGCGCCGCTCCTGGCAGGATTTAATCGAGACACCGCTGACAAGCTCAGGCTTACACTATCTTCAGACTCTGCCTCTGGAAGATTCTGTCTTCTCGGATTCAGCAGCCATCTCCCCTGAGCACAGGCGGCAGTCCACTCTTCCAACTCAGAAGTGCCACCTCCAGGATCATTATGGCCCATACCCTTTAGCAGAGAGCGAGAGGATGCAAGTGTTAAACGGCAATGGGGGCAAGCCTCGAAGTTTTACTCTGCCTCGAGATAGCGGGTTCAACCATTGCTGTCTGAACACACCAGTTAGTGCCTGTGACCCACAAGATGACATACAGCCACCAGAGGTGGAGGAAGAAGAGGAGGAGGAAGAAGAGGAAGCAGCAGGAGAAAACGTTGGAGAGAAAAGTAAGTATGTTTGTGGAAATTCTTAGCCTGTGTACACAGTAATAGACTTTTAACTTCTTATTTGAAGGTTGTTTTCCTTTAAAATAAAATAGTGGTCATGCTGGATAGGAAGTTAGGCCTCCCTAATTTATGAGCCAGGACAAATGCCACTAAAATACTTTTTCTCCCAGCTCCCTGCTTGCTTTTTGAGGTTAATAGTTCTCATTTCTTTACCTTCTTCTCTTCCCTACTTTCTTCTTACTTTCATGCATAGATCCTGCCAGTCCATACTGATTGTCCCCTGAGTTTGGGTCAAGAAATTATAAATGTTTTGAGTAGAGTGTCAACAAAACCCTGGTTGCATAACTGACTACACACCTGCATACCAACATTTACACTCCTATCTTTCCTCTCACTGTCAGGGAAAAAGTTCAAAAGGCACTTTTCCCCTAAAAGAAGTTTCATATAGCATGTCATTCCAAATTGCTTGGCTTTTTCTAGAAACCAATTTGCTGGAAGAATCCAGTTATTTTGTTGATGTACATTGGTATGGGTATCAACTCAAAAGGAAAAGAAGATAATTCAGTCACTTTTCTAGTAATTCTGGGGTGTTTTACCTTAAAAATATGTTTTTAGACAGACATAGTGGTGCATATACACACACTCACAGACACTTGGAATTTAGACACAGGAAGATTAGGAATTTGAGATCATCATCAGGTGCATAGCAAGCTCAGAGTTAATTCAGACTATGTGAGACCCTGTCTCAAAAAAAAAAGCTGAATATATTTACTAGCTATCAAGTTTGTTATGCAACATGCTAATACGAAGCTTCTGTTTATAACTACCATAAAACACTGGTCCAGAACCCTGATTTATTTAAGGGAAATGCCTTAACTCAGTTATTTAAATTGTCAAACGTCTGGCTTTAAGTCCTAACTGTAAAATGAAAAGATTGTAGGTGAATAACATTATGTGAATTAAGCAAATTAGTATAGATGACTGGAACCAATAATGCTTGAACCAGTTATTTATTTGCTTTTTTTAATGGATTGGCCTCCTCTTTTTGAAGATACAAATAAAATGTAATATGCACCCTGTCAGTAAGGGACTTTGATTATAGGTTACATTAGCATAAGTTATTCATCACTACTAGTGGAAAAATCAACAACTTATAGCTTACAAGTTACTAACAGGTCAGAGCTCTGTCAATGTGACACTTGGTTTCTTTAGCAAGGAGCCTCTTCTGCTCACATGACTTGATGAGAATTCTATATCTTCCACCAATAAAATATAAGAATCATTTGTCACCAAATTCACATTTAGACGTTTTCTGTATAAAGTACATATTATCCAGTATCCATGAGAACATTGCAAAAGATATGGCAGTCAGTGCTGAAAAGATAATTAGCACCCATCACCTGCCAAACCACCCAACATCTTTATCTATCAGACATTATAGCAGACTCTTATGAAAAGAGTATTTAAGACTCATCCTAGGATTTTATAGGCATTCTGGCAAGCCTAATACATGCTTAATACTCTAATGACTAGCAGAATTAACAAACTTTTCTCAGTTTTAAGTGTTGGTTCGAAAACTTGTTTTATTCTCACCCAGGTGCTTTACAACAGCTATACATAAATATATAGGGTTTGCTTATTATTCTGTAAACCCTGGGGAGGGAAAATGCTCCATCTCAGCCAATTAAAGAGTATTAAATTCTGAAATAGGAATTCTGTTCATAAAACTTTCTATCAATTTTATAGGCAAAGTCAACAGTTCTGTCTTTTTTTAAGTGATTTATTTTGTCCTGGTCATCATGTGGGGAAGAGGTAGGAAGGAGTAATCATGTCTAGAACATGGGATCAGACCGATCCTTTCTTTAGGTTTCCAAAGCCACAGAGCGTCTCTAGTTAGATGGCTTTTGATTTTTTTTTTGTCAAGGGTCCTCTTTTTATTGTTTTTGTATAGGATTTCTCTTCAGATACACCCCTAGGTTGATGGCGTTTTTTAAGTTTGGGCTACAGATGCATTAATTGCATAATTATTTGATGCTGTCCATCGTTTTCCATGTCTCTTTGCAAAATAAACATGGCAAGGCAGGACAGTTCGAATGAGTTTGTCAATAAAATTAATATTACACATTTTGTCATCATAGTTCAATATTGTGGGGGCAGTCCATGCAATTCCATTATGATTAGCCTCACTAAAAATGGTCAAGTAGTATTTTTGAGGCCCCATCTATTTCTTTCTGAGTACTCAGTAAATCTCCTCACTTAATTTTTTCCTGCACTACAAACTGTTCTGTATGGAGCACTGCATCCCATTTTGCCTGGAAGATTTTTCATATTCAGTGCAATATATGTTCACCTTTCTCATGGTGACTGATTTTTTTGTTGCATTCTAAATATTTAGAATTATATAACACGATAAATGTTTCATTTGGAAAAGATTCACTTTAAAATCAGTTATTTCTTTTAGAAGACAGATAACTTGACCATTTTTCTGTTTACTCTATCCCCTCCCAGTCCCCCTTCACAGAGACCCATCCTGATCTCCTCTGAGAGAGCAGACCCCCTGGGAATCCCCCCACCCTGGTGCATTAAGTCTGCCAGGGTAGGTGCATCCTCTCCCACTGAGGTCAGGCAATGCAGCCATGGAGACTGAGCTGCATGTCTGCTGGTGGCCTCGTTCCAGCCTGTGTATGTTCTTTGTGTAATGGCTCAGTCTATTTAGGATCTACTTTGAGAATGTCATAATCATGCCTTGTGTGAATTGGTCATTAGAAATAACCATGAAGGCTGCTTATTCAAACCAAACTGCTGGGTATTGTGCCAGAAACAGAAATTATGCACAGAACAAAAAGCCATGGCCATGATGTCAGCATCACACATATATGTATATACTCTCACACAGAGCACTCTTTTATGTAGACACACAGATTGACAAGCAAAGCAAACTCGCAAAACTCAGTCTCTCAGTGCTCTCCTGCCCCGGGCCAGCACTCAGCTTGAGCTAGTAAAGGAAATGTGTGCTATTCCTGTGCAGGGAAAGTGGGTATTATATCTCTGACTCAAAATATTTGTTTTTACTTTTGCCTAAAAATTTAAAAATAGGAAGTGCTTAGCAGGGGACCAAAGTGGGTAATAGAAAACATGAAAATATAAACTGCTTTATAACTTAAGCATGAGGAAGTATTGTTAACCAAACTCCTTTTATATCATTTATTTTGTCTCACCTCATGTAATGATACATGTTTGCAGTGAGCTTCAAGGAACAAGAGGTACCTAAATCCATAACCCTGAACCATTTTTTATTTCCTCCTGGTTGTGAAATTTAGCCTTCCATAGAACAGACTGCAATCTCTGTGCCCATGGTTGAACTACCTTTTGTCTTATTTGAAATTCAGTTATTTAACTGAGTCATTCTGTGACAATTTTCTCAGGTTGAAATCATTTTAGTCTGAAATAGATGGTACTAAAAGTACACAGATGAAACCTGTCTTGTTTTCCTTTGACTGAAAAGTCAGCATGCATATTAATTATGCTGACCTACTTCACTGACATTTGGGAAAAGACTTTCCTATTATCCCAATTAGTGCTGTCAACGCTTACTGAGGTGTGGGCCTTTAATAGTGTCCTTAAATTAAAGGATTAATTATGTCAGCCTCTACAACTTTTAAGAGGTATGAATCATTTAAGTATAAGACAATATAAAAGTATACT
Organism: Mus musculus; assembly: GCF_000001635.26. Classification (NCBI taxonomy): domain Eukaryota; kingdom Metazoa; phylum Chordata; class Mammalia; order Rodentia; family Muridae; genus Mus; species Mus musculus. The sequence goes on along the minus strand of NC_000086.7, from coordinate 157,849,389 downwards.
TAATTCAGAAATTATTTGTTATAACACTAAAAGACTGTCTTGATTAATAGGGCTTAAAGTTGGCTGAGAGTGTCTATTACACCTTTGTAATGGTAGGTTCTTTAGGTGAGATTTTCAAAAGATTTATCCCTTGATCCTGCCGATTTCCTTCTTGGCTGTCATAAGATAGCCTTTCCAGTTACACATTCTTTGTGCACTCATTTCTTTAATAGTTTCATAATGCTCTCTTTTTCACTATTTTGGAGATTACCCATCAGCATTTTCCTTTAATTTACACATGTATTAACTGAGTCTTAGAAAGCTAAAACAAAATCTCAGTCTTTCAGCCTGAGCAGAAAGAGATCCAATCTATTACCATGCAACTACAATATACATCAGGCTATCTCGGTATAATATTTATGCTTTTCAAACTAGAACCTCTGAAAAAATACATGCTAAAGTTATATTTTAAAATATAACATTCTTTGCATGTCATTGGCAGTTTTGGAGCTGTGCAGGTTATGTTGTAGTTACATAGTCAATGCCTGGAATTATCTAGGCAGAGAGGCTGATCATGACTACTAATACAGTGCAGAGAAGATGCCCTCAGTGTGTTCAGTTATTGTCAGGCTCCAAAGGTGCATGTTTTATCTTTAAGAGCATCCAGGTATCTTGCAGGCAAGAAAATTATATAATTTGAATACAAACCTATATTAAAGGCAGGATTAGCAGGATGGAACAAGTGGAGACTAATGTAAATTTTGCACACAAGTAAATAATTTGGTAAGAACAGCATCATAAATAATCTGTGAAATTACAGCTGAAATCCAAAGAACACATGTAAACAGTAATAACATGAAAAAGGTCAAAGAATAGCAGAGCAGTTTAAATATATCACTTCCGTAAAGTTGCAGGTACCATCCTTGGCTGCTTAGACAAGTAAATACAAGCAAAGAACACAGGAAATCTAGGAGGAAATCCCAATCCCATGTTGTCTGATGTATAAAACTGTAAAGAAATACAAACACTGGTGATTATGTGGAAAATAATCTGTCTAGAATTCTAATGCTGATAGAGGGTACATTTTAAATCACATAAGCCTCGCTTTTTCCTTACATGTTGTAAACAATTATTAACCACTAAAGACATGAACCAGAAAACAAAACATTGTTCATCTATTTATTTTAGGCATTACTTAAAGGCAAAATTTGCAAGTGTTGAGTGTGCCCTGTTTATCCTGGGATGCTAGTAACTAGAATTACAGCTCTTTTGCCCTCCATTTTCAGTCACATTGAGCATGATTGTTTATGGGTGAAACAATCCTCTTCTGTATAATTACATTTCGAATATAAATGTCACAATTATGTGACATATGAAGTGATTAATTCATTTTCATAATCTAGTTAGAAACAGATCTTTTACCACCTCTAGGCTATTGTCCTTCCAACAAAATCCATGGCTTATGGAAAGAGGCGACTCAGATTAACTGTGTGCTTGTTTCACAGCCTTGGGTCTTCCTAAAAAGTCATTTATCACCTAGTACCATCTTAATTAGTTTGGGGGAAGTATTAATAATGACTCTTGTAGTTTAGTAAATAAAGTGATGTTCAAAGTAATAAAACCAGTTTTCAGTGGGGGAAAAAAGACTTCTACATGCTACACAGTTACACCAGCAGAAGATGCAGCCAGGTAAAATTTAAACTCACATAACAGAATGACAACCTACCATTATCATAGCTAAGACAAGTTATGATTTACATTTTTGCCAAAATAGATAATCAGATTCAGTCATGATGTTGCTTCTTACTATGTTCACAATTCATAAAAGCAAATGACTTTTCAATTCAGTAATGACTTATTGTTAGCTTCTCAATTGGAGTAGTTTCCAGCATGTCGTACAGAAACCCCCCTTAAATTCAGCCTGCTTTTCCTTCTTTACCCTAAATTTATATATCAGAAGTTCTCTTATCTGCTTATCTAATCCCTCAGGGCTTAAATTTTTTTCTCTTCTTTATGGAGACTTTCTAAAACTGTCAGCTTATCTCAAAGCTCTGGGATAAAACAACCAGGCCAGATTCTAAGATTTGTTCTTAAGAAGGGTATGGGTGCTAAAGAGTGCTCAGTGTCTAAGAGAACTTGCTGCTTTTCCAGAGCACCCAAGGTTAGTCCCCAGAGAACCCACATCCAGTAGTTCACATCTTCTTCCAGCCTCTACAAACACTATGCCCATGGGTAGCATTCTCTCTCTCTCTCTCTCTCTCTCTCTCTCTCTCTCTCTCTCAGTTAGACACACACACACACACACACACACACACACACACACACCTCAATTATATTCTGAGAATTCTCCTTTAATGGGAAAAGGTTCTTAGTAATATGTTTTTCACTAAAGGACAAGTGCCCATATGTGTATGTTCTACTGTAAAGTTGACACTTTGTTATAATGTTTAAGCTTCATATTTCAGAAATCCTAGAATTTTTTCCTATGTAGTATAATATGACAGTTTCATGTAAATGTATTTCTGATACCAACACAAGATATAGGTATGCCAATAATATAAATGCATTGAATTATTTCACAGAAATTATAATGTAATTTAATACTGTGGCTAAAGTTGTCATTTCAGATAATTTACATATTATTTAATATTCCCAATCATGAATTCTATAACATTTCAATGTCTAGATCTACTTACTGATATATAAACTAAATGTCCTATAATTCTCCTTTACTATAAAAATATATGAACCAACTAGCTCTAAACTTGTGCCCATTCCTTCATAGGTATTTATTGTTCACATATCAAATAAGAGGAATATCAAATAAAAGGAAAAACTTAGTAATTCAAAATACATAGTGAATTTTTTAATTTGTGCCAATAATTTTCTCTCATATCCAGTTAACAATTTTGCAAAATTGATTCTTAGAGAAATAGCACAATGTAGTCTATTGTCATTTTAATTTATTTATAATTTGTGCAAACTTTGCAAGACTGGAGGTGAGTTTACCTTAATATCTGTGTCTGGTTTAGCTCACTCCTTCAAAGTCATGGCTTAGAAATAAGCATTCTGGTTGCTCAGCGGTTCTGATCAATTACAAATCAAATGTATAACACAATAAAGTAGATAGAATCTACAGACTACAGATATATTCTACAGGCTATGGATAAATATTTCATTCATTTAGAAAGAACATGCTTCATAATTTTATAATTATTGTGAAATAGTGTTATCAAAAACATTTAACTTTCCCATTTTAAAGATTTTGAATTTTCTTCCCCATTTAAAATCTTTAACCCACAATTTTAAAATCTAATGTTTTATTGTGCTATTGCCTTTGGATAAATCACCCACAGAATATATGAGACCTTCCAAATGTTGTCGTCCATGCCTCTATATGTCTTTTCTTTTCAAATTTTGCTTAAATTTGTGATACTTTACCCTATCATCACAAAGTCTATCCTATGATCTGTGAAATGGATGTTTTAAAGCATGTACCCTGTGATTCTTAGTGCGAGAAAATAACTTAGGATTTTAGTGTCGCTAAATTTACTCTCTATCTTCTTCCCCTTGGCATGTCTGCTATTTTTCATTGTCCTTTAATTATGTCGAATTCAGGCATTTACATGTTTTTCCCCTAAAAGAGGAACAGCATGGAATCAGTGTGTTTAATATAACTGTTTAGCAAATCTGACAACAAGCCTCATCCCTCACTTTTGCACTACATTGTCTTTGTGCACTGTATATAGTCACTGGGAAGTCTTCTATAGATTTTTGCATTTTGGGAACTGAGGCTTATGATATGCTTTTGTTAACTTAATTAGAATCATGCCTCGGCATTGAAGGCAGGAAAGGGTTTACAGTTCCAAAGATAAATCGATACAAATGCTGAATAATTAAGTGAAGTAAGCTTTAACTTACTTTGAATGCTGCTTTGAAAATCAGTAGGATGTATCCTTTTTTAATGTGTTTCTATCAGTTTTTCTCTCTGGTAATACTACAGAGTCCATTGCAAAATGATTTATAGTAAGGAGGGTTCAACTCATTAGTTGTTTTTGTTAAGGTAAACATAGAATATGTCATGGTATATTTAACTACAAATAATGACTATCTCACCATTAAGTTTAAGAATTCTAAGACAGTTTTTATCCACCTTCCCACCCAAAAAAAAAAAAGAAAGGCCTTTTATATTTCAGAAAATTTATTATCAAGCCTCTGTTTGAATATTTTAGGATTTCAGAGCTTCTGCATCCAAAAATAAAAGACATTTCATTTTAAAAGTTCTTCCTTGTATTTACACAAACTTAAATTTCTGAGTATTTTATATTCTTTGTGAAACTGAAATGAGCAAATTAGATTTCAAAGGAAAAAACGGCAAATTGTTTAAATCTGGTCACATGGAAGAACGAATAAGATAGTTTTGAAAGTCCAGAGAGCACAGTAGGTGGAAGGTACACAATTTTATCTTGCCCATAAGTAAAGAGACTGGTCTCGTGTTTAATGGATTTTCAATACTTGGAGTCCAAGACAGAGACTGATATGAGATTTGGTGGCACATACTTGTACTCTAAGCTGCCTTGCGTAACATAGCCAATGTTATGTCTTTTCCAACTGAATTATTAATGTAGCTTATCTGATGTCAGAAATCACCATGTAAGCTTGATTTTAAAAAGCTGCCTTTCAAAACATTATTTGCCTAAGTCCCTAAGCATGTATTAAATAGGGTATAAAACTGTGTATATGTTGTCAGAGATCCCAGAATGAATAAATAATAAATAAAATCATTTTAAAGAATATCATACATATAATATATGTGTATAATTATATGTACATAATAGTGTATATTGTTGAGGAAAGAAATATGTAGATTTCCAAAATTTGGTTTCTGATAAATTGTTATGTGATCAAAAAGGCAAATAAAATAAATACTGCTTTAAAGTTCTGGTAAATCTTAGCACTTCCTCCATTATATTTAGCAGTGTGTTCACAAATGACTTTCTTATTCTTCCAGTTTAATAAAAAGACCTCTGAACACTGATAATGGAATGTGACAGCCAAATCACACAAATGATTTATTGTCCAAACGTTACCCTAGAGTATTCTAGTGATGATACAAAATCTGTCTTGAGTTTCTGAAAAGTGTAAGGAAGTCCACTGCTGATACTCAGAACTACTTTTTGCATATTAAGGTCACTGATATCAGACAAGGTATCTTTAACCAGTTGATAAACTATTTCAGTGGAGTGTGGAGGCACTAAAATGATGAAACTTTTTCCTGTAATGGCAGAATTATTATCGGTAAACACTAGGAGCAATCTGGAATTTTTATGATGTGAAAAAGAATAGTGTTCCCAAGTTTTCCATCATGACGTGTTTCATTGCAGTTAGAAACTTGTTATATTAATATACTTGACCAAACTTTTATTCGGCTTATTGCTTGATTTCTAAAGCCAGAGCTTGTCTTAAATTGAGACTGTCTGACATAATTGTGCATTACCCCCAGTAGCTCATAATTCAGGTGACTGTGTAACCCAATTAAATCAAAGTGCAAGTGACCATTAAGCTTAAGTATTATAGAATAAGAATTCTTACTTTTATGTAAAGATTTAGTTTTATTATATATTTTACACATATGTGTATATATGGGGGAATATGTATATATAAGTGAAGGTGCCCAGATAGAACAAAAGAGGACAATGTATTTCATTTAGCTAGAGTACAGGAGAATGGGAGTCCTCTGATACAGGTGCTGGAAGCCAAATGATATCATCTGGAAGAGTAGTCATTTTAACCACTCTTGACCACTAAGCCATCTCTGTAATCACATTAGTGAACACTTTTTAAGCAATTATCTGTACTATTGCAAAAAATTAAATTCAAAAGAATACTAATTATTATGGTTTTTTAATTATGGCTAATTAAAATATTGGAGTTTTAGAAAAACTGTAATTGAACCAGTGACATAAGAAATCAGATCTTATTAATGATTAAAAACTGATAATGTAGACTTAAAATTATCTGAACCCAATTTTTATAAAAAGCATGTTATACTACGAAAACTGAAAAGTAATGAATGAATAAGTAAATGGCTCAAACATATGAATGAAACTTGACTACTCTGTTACATTTTTTTCTCATAAGAACAACATTTATTTGGGACTGGCTTATAGGTTCATAGGTTCAGCCCATTATCATCAAGGCATGAACATGGCAACATCCAGTCTGGCATGGTAGTTTAGGGGAAAAAAGATGTAAGTAGGTTTATACTATGACATTTAAAGTTCTTATAATAACTAATGCTTATGTTACAATGATACCTATTTTCCTGTTTCATACAGCATTAAAGGGAAAGGAGCCACTCAAAAACTAGTTAAAGGACCAAGTTGCAAATATAGCAATAAGCCTACCCTATCAAGCATTTGCCTATCAACAGCCGCCCCAAGGCAGCAATGTACTTAAGATATTTCCTGTTTTTAATCAGCCTCTGTTAATAAAGAAAGAGCCATTACAGAATATTTATTTGTGAGCTGTATTGATAACTTATTTGCCTTCTATCATTTTATCTATTCCTAATATTAATGACATATAAATAACTTGGCACCATAGTCCATTCAAAGGAAATCCCTATAGTAGTGGTTATATTATTACTTCACATAAGACCTAAGTCATTCTTCCTTGACATAGGAAACCAAAAATAACACTTGTGATTTCAGACTCTTATCTTCCCCAAAATTTCACTTCTGCCATATACTTCACATTTAAGATTTTAAAGCATATTTTCTTACTTCAGTTGAAATTCTACTGAGGTATAATATTCCAAGCAGTACTTTAAGATGGGTATTTAATGTACAACTTGTACCCCATGGCCTTTAATATTGAATGAAAACAGTTTGGTAATTTAATACAATCAAGTAATATTTTTGGAGGCACCCACCCGTGTCCTAAGTCTCTACTCTAGCAAGTACTAGAAAATCAACCTTAAATTGCAAAGTGAATTTATCATCTAATAGAAAAGCAAAAACATTCTAATAGTATAGTATCCCAAGTATTCTTAAAATTGAGCACTTAATAATAATTTAATTTCAGTGAAAGAATGTAAAGAGCTCATTTAGCTCTACCCTGTAACATTTCACACACAGGGCCTCACATTTAAGCTAGATGATTTCACCTCAAAGAAAGAAAATGAAGGATCTTTTTATGTGGTTTGAAAAAATTAAAATTGGAACAAGGGAGATGAGTGTGTACTGGTCTTTGAGACAAACCGAGTCCGGTTTCCAGAACCCACATATTGGGTAGCTCATAACTGCCTGCTCCAGGGAAATCCTTTGACCTCAACAAGCATTGACACTCATGTACACAAACATATACACTAGGACATAATTTTAAAAGTTTAAAATATTGTCAGCAAACATAGATACAGATAAAACAAAAATAATCTAGAGACATTTGGCCTGGGAGTATAGACAAGTAGAACTATGAGAAGAATTGTCTTGGAACTAAATTCTGAAGATCCTAACATGCCATGCCTGAAGGTTTGCATGATCTCTTAAAGAACATAAGGGTTTCAGTAGATACATATAAACATATAATATAATCCAATATACGTATCAGAAAGACCCCTCTTCAGCAAAGTAGATATATTGATAAAGAAGAATAAGTGTGGAGAGGCCATTTAGAAAACTGTTCTAATTATTTAAATTTAAGATCTGCTCCTCCCTCCATTGAACATTACCATTTATCTATGGAGATAAACTAACCTGCTAAAACCAATACCAACAAGTAGGGAATGAGAATTTAACAGTATAATGTATGCTTAGAGCATGCCTCCTAGGGGAATCTGTTAGCTAATATAGCACTCATTAAATAGCCTGCCAGGTAGCAGTAAGTAAGCCGAAGTGAGAAACTTCATGAATGTTAGTATTTGACATTTAAATAATGCCAATAACAAATATATGCACCTATCTCGTGCAGTACTCACTGGTCAGACAAGAGTTTTAAAACATTGAAAAGAGCACATAAGGCACGTGCTTAAGAGTGTGAAGAAGTCTTATCAAGAGAATCCATCACAAATGAGAAATTTTATCCAAGGGAAATGTCTTTAAAAATAAAATGGCAGGGTCTCATTGTATACCATACCCTAGGCCTGAAAAGTCCAGAGATCCTTCTGCCATCACCTTCCAAGTGCTGAAATTGCATATAGTTGCCACCACACAAGACTAGATCTGACATCTTAATGACAATATGGTGTGGGTGTCTGTAACTCACCTTTTTTGGTAAGTTGCTTTAGCAACTCCTGAGGCAAAGTATCAGTTCTTTGGAACTTCAAGGTTTGGCCATACTAAATCTAGACGCTGCATTTGATTTCAGATGGACTTTTTCTATGGGGAGCAATGTAATGTAGTGTATACTTCCCAGGATGACTTTTTTGTCACCATGGTAACCAATCTGCCCACACAGTAAGATCAGTAATCATTGCTAGTATGGCTAAAACTAAAGTCTTGGTTGTCAAGGCCTTCTTTAATTAAAATATATTATTAAAGAAAAGTTGCTACTTATACTTTTGAGATATCTATTGATTTTCCACAAAGGGGAAAATGGGCTCTCTAGTGTTGTACTGAAGATTTACAATAAGGAAGAAAAAAATGTCATCCTGATATATTTTTTTTTTAGCCAGGTTCTGGTTTTATGTCTATTCATGGTGTGTACTCTGCTTAAGTCAATTGCCGAGAAATAATGTCTTACTTTAAACTATTTGACAGCCTTCCTAAATAGTACTAAGCACATGTGATTGATATACTACTTGTTGGTGGTTTGAAGCTACTTTTAATTAAGTTTGAGATTTTCTGAATTGCTTCAAAATCCAAGATTGATGTCTTTTAGATTACTTGTGCCCTTAACCAAATCAAGAGATACATTGTTCTAGAAACTTGATTAGTAGTATTCATGGATTTAAGAAGAGGTTGATGTAATATTTCATAATAAATTTAGATATAACATCATATGTTGATGTCTGATGAAGTAGCTCTTCAAAAATATAAAAACCGGTATGTTTTACAATGTGTTCATATATGTGTATGTGTATATGTGTACATACAGACATTTGTGATAGTAGTATGTATATATGTATCAAAGAACTCTTAAACTGTAGTCCTATGTGTGTTTTTATATTTATATATATAATAATGATGCTAATAACATAAACACATAGACACATAAAATAAATAAGACCACTGTCATGGAGTTCTTTGGTAAACTGCTCCATAGCTATCATTGGTTTGCTTTTCCCTTACCCCACAAAGTAATCAAACCAACTGGTAATGAAGTTTTAAATGAAATTTGGAAATCCCAAATAACACCCCTTTTTGCATATCCCTATGCAATACAAAATGACTTGAAACAGCCTTTTTCCTTAATAGTTGCCTATTTTTATGCTAGAGAAGGCAGCATAGTCTTTTATAAATAAAATCTAATGCATAGAAATATTTAAATCAGTGAAATACAGAGTTCTTGTTTTTTGAAATGTATTACATGCAACCCCATAAACCACTATAAAATTGATTAATTTACAGACAAGAAACAAATGTACTAAGATTAAATTTCTTTCATGTTTCAATACAAATTACATTTTAAGTTTAGGAGAACCTTCTGACATTTCAAATTTTTGAATTTTATAAAAGGAACTCTCACCTTAGTTAAGCTCATGTATGAGTCCACTTTTCTGTAATTATCCTGATGAGTGTAAAATTCAACATGTGATAATAAATGTTAAACACAGGCATGGCAGCCTCAAACAATAGCTCTAAAGCCATTCATATGTTTACCTAAGAACACTGAGAGTCTGCATCTTTGTAACATTTAAGTAAACTTTAATTTTCTTTATAAGAGCAGTTCTATACAATATTGTTCAGAAGGAGAAATGAAACTCATATATAATGTAATATTTTAAATGGAATACTCCCCATAGGTTGCTAGACTCTGTACTTTTCTATCCCAAATACTAGATGAGTTTACTGGTATAAAATCTAATAACCATTCATTTTTAAGACAGATAAAATTGAATATGAATACTCATTAACTCAGGTTTTTAATTAAGATGAACAGTTGTGCTAATTGGTTTCATCCATGGTACATTTCTTATCTCTACAGTTTCGCAGTGATTTTTACCACATAGTTTCATGGAAAGGACATAATACATATCACTAAAATAGAATTTCAATGTTGAATCGTGAAACTATTTAAACAAAGGAGCTTTATGATATAATAATTATAGATTAGAATATAAAAAGTATATGAAAATGTTACATTAGCTATATAACAGATTTGAAGTAAAGAAAAATATTAGTGAAAAGTGACATGTTCTTGAATTTTCTGCTTGTTCTTGGCACTTGCTTTGCTGGAGAAGATATTTTTGATGGTCCTGAAACTCAATTGGCAGTGCCCCCAAAGCAGCTGATCTCCTTGCCAGAGTTGTTAATGAGTAAATGATCCCAAATGTCAGACTGGCATGCCAAGGAGGTTATTAATAAAGCATTAACATTTAGAAGTTATTGAAAAGGGAAAATCAATATTGCTATGTTTTAAGAATTCCTCTCTCAAAAACAGTAAGCAAAAACTCATTCCTAAGTTCTACAATCAAGGCAGCATGTAGTTTGAGAGGAAGTAATCTTTAGATTTTAAGAGTATGAAAAACTGCTTTTCTTACTCTCCTACAATATTTTCACTGCTGCCCCCCCACCACCTGTTATGTTCTTGTTGAAAATAAGTTCAATTTCAGCAACTTTCAGATTAAGTGCCCCCCTCCCCCTGCAGCCCTTTGCTTTCCTAGAATGACATGATGCTGGAGCTGACACTGAATGACATTATTTAAAAATAATAGTGCTCTTACCATATGGCAGAACTTTGAGGATAGTTTAAAATTCAGTATGAGAATAAGCATAGAGTAGAGTCGGGCTGAGAAGGTAGCTCAGAGGTAGACTGCACATTTACCATTCATGAGACTCTGGATACAGTCCTTGTGCCACAGAGGTGAAGGAGAGCCCAAAGAAATAGCTATAGGGTATATCTATTAGATAGTACTTGGAAAGATACTGCTGTTGAGTTAGAAAAGACAAACATATTCCTTTATTTTTAAACTATGTTTTGAATAATTACCAAGTTCAGCCACTGACTGCCACTAATGAAGATGGGCAGGAAAGCTATGCTTTCCACAGCTTCAACATTTACTATATAAAGTTCAAGTTATCTCATCAGCAAATTGGTCAAAGAACATAAAAAGAAGACATATAACATTTTACTTCAGTACCCCATCTCCCCAGTTAACTTAGCTGTTATCCTACTGCAATTTCTTGGAGAAACCAAGTCAAGTGCGATGGTCATATTCAGTAGCTTCTGAGATGAAAATGTAATCAGGACTTTAAAGACATTTTTACCACCTGATCATTTAAGTGGACTGAAGTTCAGGTCAAGAAAAACTTCATTTCAAAGTACTTATGAGGTCTTAAAAAGAAGTATCATAGTAGGACTGGAACTATTAAATGAAATGATTTAGAAACAAACTTAAGCCAGGTGGCAGTAGCTTTTATCCCTGAGGCAGAGACAGGTGGATCTCTGAGTTTGTGGCCAACCTGGTCTACAGAGCAAGTTCCAGGACAGCCAGGACAAATAAATAAATAAATAAATAGGAACAAACAAACAAACTTAAATATTGATAATTCCAGTTTTTTCACTTTGGCAAAGCCATACATGTTGACACATAAAGTGTGGAGTGACTCATGTATTCACCAGACTTTCAGTTCTCATCACTAAGTTATTTCACACCAAACATCACATTATCTAATTACTTCCTTTTGATAGAAACATAAAGTCACTATAAAGTTTAAATCTCTAACATTTAAAATATACATTATTCTTCTCTAGAAAGTATCGAGGAAGTTTTGCTTTCCATGTAGTGGGTTCGTCACTCACAATTTAGCCACTATGCTACTTTAGCGATTCCAGCAGAAACTAAAGACTTTATTTTAAAATAAGTATTCATTAATTATGAAAATCTCTCCATTACTCAAATGAAGTATCTAAAAATAGTAATAGATGATAATGGAGGAATCACATTTATGGTTATTTATTTATTTATTCTTCTCTTATATATTACTTCTAACGTCAGTTTCCCTTCCCTCCTCTCCTCCCAGTCTCTCCCGAATCTACCTTCTCCCCCAGATCCACTCTTCCTCTGTTTCCCTTCAAAAAAGGGGCAGGCCTCCTAAGAATATCCATCAAACATGGCATAACAAGTTACAGTAAGTCTAGGCACATAGCCTATTAAGGCTAGACTAGACAGCTGAGTAAGAGGAAAAGAGTCCCAAAAGCAAGCAAAAATGTCAGAAACAGCCCCCACTCCCTGTTAGGAGTCTCATAAAACACCAAGCAACACAACTATAACATATATGCAGAGGGCTCAGGTCAGACCTAAACTGGCTCCCTGATTCTCGCTTCAGTCTCTATGAGCCCCTATGATCCCTGGTTAGTTGATAATGTGTTCTATGTTCTCAGACCACAATGTTTCTCAGTGTCAAAGTTAGACTTATAGGGTAGTCTCACTCTGAAGTGGGTCTTTTTATGTTTGAGATGATGTTACGCTTGTAGGTGAGGCACACACCTTTAGCCCTTTGTGCCTTTACCTGTTGAACTGGATGGCCAGTGCTTTTAGTTTACATCCATAATGCACATATCTAACCATACAATTGGTTCAATTGGGCTGAGTCTAGGAGTATCTTTGTAGTTGTTCTATTTGCCTCAAAAATAAATAGAAATTATTTTACTCGACATAAATTTCAGATGGCTCCACAGACCCTGGACAGCAAGGAAACAGCTAACTCTCCTAAGACTGGACCAACGCCGGCCATGCCCATTCCTCTAGGTTCCCCAGAGACAAGTCGCCCCAATGCCAGCATGAAGCAGCCAGATATCACAATGACCCTATTCCTGCTTCACTATCACCTCTTTCTAATTTTTTTCTTTTTTAACTAAACCAAAATGGGGGAATGTTGATATTCTGTCTAAACTCCACCCCCACAGTTCCTGACAGCAGCCAGGTATGTTCCTCCCCACAGTTATCTGGCAACAGCCAGGTAGGCTTGGCCCACTATAAAAGGGGCTGCTTTACCCCCTCCTCCTTGTTCTCTTGCCTCTTGCCCCCTTGCTCCCCCTTTCTACCCATTCCCTCCCCCCCAATGTGGCCATGGCCGGCCTCTGCTTCTCTACTCTCTCCTTGTCTCTGCTTTCCCCTGCCTCTGCTCCCCTCTTGACTCCCTTCCCCTACTCTATACTATAAAAAAAAATCTTAGCAATTGAGAATTTATTCAATAAGCTTATCAAGACCTTTTTCGTTTTTCATAATTTCAGGAGACCCAGATATGTCCAACACCTTCTTCAGCAAAAATCTTGAACTTGACTTAGCTGAGCGATAGTGTTCCACTGATGGAAGGACTGCAATTAAATGCTAATAACATCTCCCCCTCAAGGCCCATGACTTAGAAACTACTTGTATTTATAGGGTAGCCATTGATATTAGTTCAACCAATTCTACCCATCTGGTACCCTGTGCCAGTCCAACTGTCCTAAAGTAGATCTCAAACTGCAGTGAGTAGAAAAGACATCACTTGTGTAAACTGCAAATTCCAGCATTCCATACTCTGAAATCCTGATCCAGTAGGTGAGAAGCACCACCTAGAAATGAGTGCTTAATGAACTCCTCCATCCTTAAGAGTCTCTAGTCAGTGGTGGGTACCACAAATAGTTGGGGAGATAGATACCTTTCCTTAGGGAGTTACTTTCTTTTATGCTAATATTAACAGACTGGTAATGAGCTCCTACCATTGTGAAATAGTGCTTCTCCCCCATAATCTTTTCTAAACTAGGGAGATATTTTTCAGTGTCTTGTATAAAATCCAGTAATCTCATAGAAACAATATTGCATAATTAACCCCATTTGATTACTAGGGTTCTAGTTAAGTTTAGTATGAAGTAAATGTGCATTAGGGGATAGCCTAGGAATGAAATATCCATGGAATATTATTTCTACAAGGAAATGATGAATGTGTCCAAAACTTAGAAAATAATTATATAGAAAATTCAGGACAGTTTAAATTGAGATATGACTTTATACTCCAGGTTAGATTGCCTCTGATTTTTCGAGCTTGAAAGCCCATACCAGACAATACTTATTAAACAGTGATAGGACCTAGAAATAGGTTTCCAGCATTATAATCTTTTAAATGATGAGGTATTACATGTTATTTCACTTGACCTACATAGAAAAATTACTTAGTTCTCATCTCCCTTTCTGCACATAGTGTGATGTGATAAATAATTGCTTCTTCTGGTTATTGAAATATACTCTTTCATTTTCTATATATCAGTTATTTCCCCTTTGCATTTTCTATAGGATGTAGCAATAGACAGAATGCTTTCTCTAATCTTTCTCTCCCTTTGTTCTGGGTATATATCTAAATACATTGACACGATGCAGCAGATAAAATTCGACCTTATGTTACAGATGACAAACATTGCTAATATGTGCCTGCTGACATTTGAATTCCTGAAGATACGAAATAAAAATGAACAAAAAGAGAGACTAGATTATATCTGAACTTGTCCTCACTTTTCCCATCATTCAAAAACATTATTCTCTTCCAGTTTCTAAACTCCTTGGTGTGTGGCTAAGGCACAGATATAAAATCATCTTTTTGTCATGCTTATTGTTGTAGCTTTTCATTTCTTTTCACTTTGTGTCATTTACTGTGTTGCCTCCTCATCAGAATAGTACTAGCTAGGCTACTTCCTCTGAGTCAAGACAGTAGCGTTTGTGTGAAGGTAATAAGACAGCATTCTGGTCAAAGACCAGAAAACCCTTCTTCATACTTTCTGACTGAGTGAAAAGGAGGAAACATTTAGAAATACATTTGGATTTTTTAAAAAGACTGATGGTTTTGCATCTGTGTGGAGAATAGCCAACTTTTCTGATTCAAACCATAGATGTGTGTGTATGTGTGTGCAAGTTAGAGGTGGGAAAAGATTTGTCTGTTTGTTATTGTATATGATTGGAAGCTTGGCATTCCAAACAAACTAAATCAAAATTGGTCCCATTTATGACCAAGTAGACTTGCATGCCAACAGAAAGACATTATAGTATTAAAACCATATGCAATTCTAGACATATTTTTTTCTAGTTTCTCTTCATGGGTACTGCATGATGGTATTTCTAATACAAATACTGATGTGCTTTGGAATAATGGCACTCGCAGGTCTTTCATCATATTGTATCACTGCTTTATTATATTAGGCTAATACACTGCGAGAGTTGGTAGAACCTCTCCATGCCAAATCGGATCCACTTCTGTTGGCACTCAACCCATTGGAATCACAGATTGATAAGCTAATGTTTAGAGAATTTAGATGGAAGAGAGGTGGCACGGCGCAGACTCAACATCAACCTCTTGCAAGCAACTAAAATGGCCTCGTCCTTGATGTTTATAACAGAAAACAGACTTGTAAAAAGCTTAGATCATCAAGTGTTGTGGATTTGGGGCCTCCATAAAGGGATATTAAGAGGGGCAGGCCACTCTTAAGAAGAATTCGAGCTTTCGACAGTGGGACTAGCATAAGATCAAAACCAATCAAGATGGAACACGGTAGCCGAAAACTGCCCTTTTTATGGGAGAACAGAGGGTAAAAGGGTCTTGCGTGGGGAAGGGCTCTGTGGCGACACCTCAGTTGTGTTCTCCTGACATCAGGAAGAGAGGGATCAGCACCAATAATTTAATTTATTTATTTAATAATTTATCTGTTTAATGGACTCTTAACGGTTAAGGCAAAGCAGCGGAAGCAGATTCTGTGTTAAGTGTATTTGCATTTTTAAAATTTGACATGCTGTATTGTACTAAATTAAGTGTAATCTATTAAGGCAAGGTGTACACACCCTGCGCTGAAACTCACTATGTTTATTCTATTATTAAAGCATATTCAGGTGTAAGGCAGACTGCTTTCAGTGACACGAATGAAGGAAATTGCTCATGCCAGGCTTTATTAGATTCCTCAGTGAAAACTCCTAACTTTCTCCTTTTCCTTGGCACTTACATAGAAGTGATGTTGCCTCATAAGCTGGAATGAGCTATTCTTTTTCTGTAGAATATTCCAATCTATAGGCTGTGGTTTTCCATATTTGAAAAAGTATTTTGTCTGGATGTCTTTCAAACTAGCTTCAGATATTATTTAATAATACTATGTAACTGGGCCCCCTGTGGCTCAATATTGCTTATTTTTCTTCTGTGGTAGATGTGAAATTTCCTTTAGTTGGGTAAGATACACTGTAATGATTTTAATGCTAATTAATGGATATTTCATACTGTGCGGTGAAAAAGTAATTTAATATTGTATTATGAAATGTTTTTCTTCCTGTTGCTGCAGTGTGTGGTATTGCATAATATGAATACCTGTAAAAATATAAATTGCTTAAAAATAAAAATATTACCAGTTGGTACCAGATCTTTTTAGAAAGCTAAATAATTTGCTAAGTATGCTTGATAGCAAATATCTTTCTAATGAAAAAAATCTATGCTTATTTCTCACAAATGAAATTTGTGTTGTGAATAAAAATCACATTGATCTGCCTTAGAACTGCCTCTGTTCTCCAAACATTTTCATGTGTTTTAAGGATAACTAAAGAATGGTAGTTCTTGGTATATAGAAATAAGTCATATTTATTTTATTGGCATTTAATATTAATGAAATTCTATTGGATCATGCTCCCTGTTTAAATCCTAGTAAAACTTTATGATCTGGAGAATTTTAGGGGGGTCCCTCAATGAGTGTGGTGACTATGTATTAATTTTCAAATAAAATCCCTTAGTTTGGCTTTGAAACTGTCCCTATTATAAATTTCTGCCTTAGACTTCCACTTTTATTGGTTACATTTTCTAAATTCTGTGGGTAAATCTGAATTCTGTCAATCATTTCTGTGTTTGCCTCTCAAAGAACCCTCCTTTCTTAGAGCTTAGGAAAGCAGTGCTAGGGAGGCCAGTGTTCTGTCATTTGAACTCTTCATCACTAGAAAAAAAAATTTTTTTAAATCTATCGTATCCTGAACAGACAACCACTGTCATATAGTTCTTACTAAACTACTGAATATGGCAGAAGTACTCAGAAAAAAACAGGTGTAGAATAAACATTAGCTTTAAGTATTTCCATCACGGCCTTATGGAAGTAAGCTTTACCGTTGTAAAAGAATTGACAGTTATAGCCACTGGACACACTTAATTTATAAGTACAGGATTTACCTGATCTAAAAAGAATAGAAAACTGTATCAATGTAGATATATCCAATTGCTTGGTCCTCTTTAAAGAAAGGGATTTTACTTGTTAAAATTAATTTTTTTTCCTTCTGAGAAACAGTTGCCTTAATGGTAATGTTTAAGTGTTATTTTGCCTAAAAGAGAATACATGGTTTTTAATTATTAAATAACTAATTGGCTGCAAAGGAAAAAACTAAAAGCTAACTTGTAAAATCTTTTCTAATACAACAAGCTGCCTTCCCCTCCTCCCTAGTTCTACAAAATTAGATATAGCAAGTTGTTTAATATAAAGGCCTGGATTGAAATAGCTAGTGTTTTAAACTATAAAACAATTCGAGTTATAGTACTAACCTTAGGTTATTTAATCACCTTTAATATAAAACTTACAAAGATAGTAAATCCACTAAAAGTTTGTCACCTTACACATAAAGAAATTGTTCTCCGTGACAAGATAGTAAATCAGTATTCATAAAAATAGTCCTGTGGTCTCGATGCAAATGACAATTGCCCTTTGGGACAAAAATAGTGTCCCACATACTTGATATGATTAGCCCAGAAGCCTCAAAGTGCTTTCTGGTTGTATAAGAACAACTGCCACTCAGAACTGACTGGTGACTAATAGTACTATGTCTAGCCTTCTCTATCATCTGTACTTTAACCTTTCCCAACCTTCTGTGCTCATTACACAGCTGTGTTGTAGAAAAAACAACTGTTTCCACGGGGACATCATTGTCCAGTTTTTAAAAGAATATAATTCTCTTCCCAAACAAGTACCAAGAATCCATTCCCCATTGTTGTTTGCAGAGTCCAATTGATGTATTTCTTGGTTTTGTTTTCATCTTTTACTCTGCTTTAACAATGCCATTGCAGTGGCAGGGAAATCAGAAGACAAGAGTGAGGTTTTATTGTCTTTAGTTTCTACCAAAGAAACATGAACAGTAATCACACAGTCACCTAATGGGAATCTTCTTTGAAGTGTGTTATTAATAAAGTAAACTATCACTCCATTTGAATTTGTTGAGAGCCTTTGAAGCATTATGGTAGATAGACAATGGAAAATGCAGATGTCAGTAACACAAATTCCCCTTATAGAAGTCACAGTTATAGATGTTTGAAGGAGAATCTATTAACATACAGGAAGAAAATAATTAGATTTTCTCCTTGAGCTTTATATCTCATCTTTTTCAGTTTGTTTCTGAATATTTATAGCATATATGGATAGACTACTAAATGTGTTTGAATTATGAACAACACAAGTGTTTTAGCCTATAAGGGTGAACAGTTGAAAAAATGTTTACAAACCACTGCACCTAAATGCATAGAATTCACTAACTGAAAATTTTGGAGCAATTGAGGAATACATTCTAATCTGCTCAAGACATCGCAACAACCTGGTATTTTTTATTAGCTAATCTTTTATTTGAGCTTTTCTTTATTTTGTTTAATGACCTGGTAACCCTATGCAGAGAACCAATGAATTACTATGATGCTCACCGTGTTCCTAGATTCCTAATGTATGAATGATACCAAAGGGGAGTTTTTCCCTCCTGCCAATTCTGACACAGCCAGATATGATCATCTCTTGGCACAGAATGCAAATCGATTACTTCATTTTGACCTTCAAATCCACCAGTCAATGAAATTTCATATAAAAAGGGGAACTTATAAGTGCTCTTTGCTTTACTGGAATGAATTGTTTTTTAATGCGTGATCTAACACAGACCTAATTTTTATGCTACAAATGTAAATATAATTTGGGGAAAGTTTTATTCCTTCATAGTTCCAGCTTTCATGAATAAATTAGACGCCAATTAAAATGTCATTTCAGCAATGCTACACATCCTCGGTGGGAATCACAGAAGGTTCCTATATATGTCCTTCTATTTGAATGTGCTACACTTTGCCAATTTTCAGAAACATTCCCTCAAATTGCAAACGAGCTGGTTTTTAGCCAGTGTTCCAATGGCTGAACTGCCACACTGAAAAAAAAAACAGTTGAGAAGCAGGCCTCACCAAGTGTTTGCCTCATCTTCCAAGGCAAGCTTCTTCTAAAAGAAGAAAAAGCAAAGTTTGAGAAGAGAGAGGACCCTGAAGGGAAATGTGAAGGAGACGAAGAGGAAGAGGGCAAAGAGAGAAGAAAATAAAGGTGCTTTCATGTTTGCGGTTGCAACAGTAGCCCTGTAGACTTAATTGAGATTCATCTGGGAAAAATCAAGAAAACCAATTGAAAACTAAAAAAGAAAATAAAGGTCTGTTTTTGTCTTTAATGTTGAGTTCTGTGTTGTTTTGACTGTTGAACACAGTGAATCAGATTTATAATATGACTCAGCCCCTCACTCCCTTCTTTTGAAAATAAAAGGACTCTTTGTGTAGTCTTAGAATGTTATATCATTGGTGACATTTTGTGGTAGCCTGGCTTCTCAGTCCCTCGTCCTTGCTCATTCCACTACTGTGTCTTGTGAAGTGTTGCATATGTGTATGGTGTATAGAGGACTAAGTGGGGACTTTCTTATCTCTGATAGGAGCCACACCATCCAACTACTACTTCAAAATGTTTCCATGTTCTGTGTCATTGTGATTCCTTGTTCAGACGTGCTGCCCAGCTAGACCTATGCTTGGCTTTTTGTACAACTGTCAAACCAAATACCTTGTAGAATTATGTTGTCTTTTGGTTGGATGCTTTTTGCCTCAAATAATGTTAAGAAGGGGCCAGGGGAGAGGCTTTTTGTTTTTATATAGTTATTTATATTTTTATATTTAATCTTTGCTTAGTCTTCTTAAAGTAAAACTTCACTGATATTGTATAAAATTAAAGCTTCTGCAGTAGTCCACGATATTAAAAGTTAAGGTAAAGGGGTTGGGTTGAGATGTAGTTCAATGATAGAATGTTTGCCTAGTATTTACAAGACCCTTCATTTGATCCCCAGCAGTGAAATGGGAGACAGAGACACAAAGAAATAGAGAAAGAGAACAGGCTAGATCAAACTGTAACAAGATATATATGCCCTACAGTATTAGGTAATATGAGAAAGATTTCTCTTTAAAAATTCACTGTGTGAAAATAAGTCTACCCTCCTTAAATTGTAAATCTATAATTTAGATCCTTTTTTTCTTTCACCTCCTTTCTAGAACTGAAAAAGTAATAGTACATTATGCCACCTGATACCTTAACTACTATAATTCCTATCTGTTAGGCTTCTTACTGGTACCCAAACCCCTACTTTCAGAAATTGCATCTGTCTCTACATGCAATCTTGCCCTGAAGCAAATGGAATAATTATTAAATAATTTCCCAGTGCCCTTTCCTGAATTATGATTTTATAAAATTGAATTATTCTGTTCAAATGTGTCTTTATTTGTACAACTCCATTTAGTGACCATAAGTGACTATTTTTTGTGCCTTTCTTCTTCCTAGGCATCCTCATTTGAAGTTCTCCATAATGGATCTATCTTGCTTGTAACTTGAAAATCCACTCTTTTCATAGGCTTGCATCCACCCATCCATCAAACTCCTCTATGTGCTGAAAACTGTTCATGGATGAAACAGAGCATTTTTTAAAGATTTTATTTAAATGAATTTTCCTATTTTAAGAGAGAGATGTTTAGGCATTAGAACTCATTCTAGAACACACTGATAGCATGTGCTGACAGATGAGAAGGGGTTTTCTAGTGAAAACAAATGACCATAACTATTCTCAGTTAAATACAGAATTTAAACAAAACAACTTTTTAATCCTAAAGGTGAATCCTTAAAAATTAAGGTGTTATTTTAGACTTTGGGGGCAGTTTTAGCTGTATTCTTTTAAAACATGTTTAGAGCATCCTTAGCATAACCCAAGGGGTGGAGGTCATACTTGACACAAATCATGGGTATAACTTGTCACCCCCTTAAGTGTTCTATCTCTGACATTCATCTTCTTTGCCAGATTATGAGCATACAGAAATATTTCTGTGTAGTTCAACTTAGTAAAGTCGTACAGTCTGTTTATAGTTTGTATCCCATTGAAAACCTTTTCTGTGGAAAGCACAGTAATTTCTATTAAAAATTGCATGCAAAGCATGCAATAAATGCTTAGAATGATGCATTTTGAAGGAGTCTCACATTAACTGGTACCTCTAATTAAATGCACACTAAATAATTAAGTTCTAATTTCCCCATTTATATAAGATTATGGCCTTGAGCAAAGACCTCCCCTGATATAAATTGAAGATTTCTTAGTATCATGTGAAGATCAAATGAAATCACGTATGTTAGACATTTACCCTACTGTCTGGCACAAGTTAATGTTCATTAGTGTTGTCGTTAATTAGGGAATCTACTTTTAAAACTATATCTGAAAGCTTAATATTGCATGATCGATGGTGGAATGAATAATGTTCTATATTTATGCCTTGGACTAGTTTAAGAAGTATTCCTCAAATAAGACCCTTGCTACCCAAAGAAGAATCCAGTTCATTTTTATCACTATATTTATGACAAACAAACAGATATGTTTCTAATTGATTTAACATCATTATTCATACAATTTTAAAGTAAAATAAGACCTTCATTTGATCATCTAGATCAAAAATCCATACTTGTAACTGTCTTAATTTTCCTCAAAAATATTGAAGTGAAATATTTTCTTAACAATTTTTAAATGTTATCAATTCTGTTCGTACATGTCAGAAGTGTCCTTATATTTGCTTATGAATATATCCATGTGATTCATTTTAATTTAATTTAAAACATTATTATTGCTGAGC
This sequence comes from Mus musculus, assembly GCF_000001635.26. Taxonomy (NCBI): domain Eukaryota; kingdom Metazoa; phylum Chordata; class Mammalia; order Rodentia; family Muridae; genus Mus; species Mus musculus. Next base: position 157,827,319 of record NC_000086.7, on the reverse strand, counting down.
ATGGTGGCTTATATACCTGTAATCCCAGCACTTGGGAAGCAGAGGCAAAAGGATTACCATGAATTGGAGGCCAGCCTCATGTGTTGCAGGGTACAGCCTGGGCTACATAATGAATTGCAGGCCACCCTAGCCTACACAGTGAGCTCCTGCCTGAAATTCAAAGACATTATTTTTGATAATAACTTCTGATCAGTTCCTGTATTGCTGATGTACTAGGCACTGCTATAGCAGTCGCATGAAATCTAAAAGTCTATTAGATAACTGGACGATCATAATCAAAAATGCCAGCAAATACCATTCCATCTTAGGAAATCTTAAAAAATGGAAATCATTAAGTATTAATTAACCAGGAGAACTCTATTAAATAGCATTTCTGTGTTTAATTGTTGTCTTAAAATACTAAACATTATGAAGCAGAATTTTCATGTTATGTACATGTTATACTTCAGTTCATTGAATTCAAAATATGTGAGTATTTTTCTCTCAAGAGGCTATTTGTTGAATCAAATTCTTAAAATAATTGGCTATCCATAATTATATAATCCCATCTAACTAGAATTTGTGAGGTATTTTGTTTGTTTTGTTTTATTTTTGAGAGATATTTAAGTATTAGACTATTTTCCTAATCATTCATTAGACTATATTTCAGACAATCCAATTTTTAGAGTTTTCAAACTGCAGAAATAATGTGTATTAAACTGCATATCTGTCTCTTTCCCTCTCTTCTCCTCATCCTTTACCCCACTCCCACTCCTCTGTCTCTCAGATGAAAACAGGGAAGAAAAATTAGGAGACTCCTTGCAAGATTTATACAGGGCACTGGAGGAAGCCAGTCTGTCACCACTAGGAGAACATCGCATTTCAACCAAGATGGAATACAAACTATCATTCATAAAACGGTGTAATGATCCTGTGATGAATGAGAAACTGCACAGGCTGAGAATTCTTAAAAGCACTTTAAAGGTAAGCTATGGAACAAACATATAAATTCCTTTGGGGTGATTTATTCTTGGACTGAAACTAGATTTCCAGATACTACAGGCTGAGTGGAACAAAACAGGGAGCTATGGGGAGGGAAGGGCAGCTAGGAAGAACGCGCAGCACGGTGATTGCAAAGGAATCCGGTCAGGTCTTCATTGAAATTACTAAGACACCGACTAAACATTACATGACTTAGTCTTAGGAGAAATCAGGATGTGGTTAAGACTTCTTTTTAAAAGGGGCAGGGTTGGTGTTACTCCTCAGTTTTTTTGACTTTCTAAGAGACGTTCACCATGTACTACAATTATAAAAGATATTAAAGGCCCTTGGTTTGTATGTTAAATGTTAAAAGCACTTGAAATGTTTTGTGAATGAACTACAACGTGTGGAGTGAAGCTAGAGTCATCATGTTCCATGTAGAAATGGCATAACTGTTGTTCTGTTTGCATCATCAGTTCCTAATGCATACATTACTTTCCCATTATGTACTTCTGTAAGTGCTTAACTCTCTTTTCATTCTTCCTGTGCCATGGCCAGATTGGGTATATAGAGTGGTAAGGACAGGGGAACAGAGAGGCAGAAGTTGAAGGAGGTTGATACAGGAGATTTTCTACTATGAGGATGAGGAAAGGGAGGATAAGACTTATCTTACAAAGCACCCTGGGCAGGTCCTGTATCGCACAAAAAGTGAAAACAAAACCAAAACAAACAAACAAACAAACAAGAACTGTCATACAGAAGGTGGAGCACAGTAATTCCAAAACACAAAACATCAAAAGACTTCTGTGAGAAGTGTTTTGGCATCCTGCTAAAATTGTAGTTTTGGAATAGAGATGAGTGTTAAATAAACGAAAACAATAGAAAAAAAAAACAATGATTCGAAATGTCTTCAGGTAATAACAACAAAGTATTTGGTGTCAGTTATGTGCAGATGCTATCTGAAGCCATGGGACTATTAAAGGACTGGTAGCTAATGCTACAAGTCTACAAGGGGGGAAGCTACAATAGCCATAAGAGTAATTCTGTTGATCCATTCTAGTTGAAAGATATCCTTGGCTTTCTAACTTACTTTGTGCCTTCTTTTGTTGAAACATTTTCATATAACTTATTGTGATCCTGCTTTTCATCTTTTCCAACTCTTGCCAGATACTCCCCACCCAACTCCACACCATTTCTCTCTGTTAAAAGCAAAGAAACAAGAAACACACAAACTCACAGAAACACAAAATCTGAAACGAAAATATATAAGCAAAAGAAAATAAGACAAAAAACGTCAAAACAAAGCAATATGAGACAGTCTGCAGAAATACCGTGTTTATTTTTTGTCCCTCACCTCTTTGCCATATGTGAATATCTTAAATACCTGCTTCTTGTGTTTCCTCCCTCCCCCTTTCTCCTCTTCTTTTCCCTTACAGTCCTACTTCCTCCTCTTCTTCTCTCTTTTCCTGTCTTATATGCTCAGTAAATACCCTACAATATTTTTGTCCTATGACAATGAAATGCCACTGTAAATGTTGAGTTCAAGAAGGATCCTAATATGTCATGCTGTTAGACTCTTCTGGTCTTCTAGGATAAAGAAAACACTAAAAAGAAAATCCCTTGATGGTTAAAAAATGATGGGGAGCTACAGAGCCCTGTCCTTTGGGACCTAGAAAAGTAATAGGTTATAAAATCTTCCTTTACAGAAGAATAACTAAATGCACCCAAGAATAGCTCTCAGATCCCACCATAGGCAACTGCCAGCATCATCACTCTCATACCCATTTCATATCTTGTCTCCTCACTGGCCAGAAGCGCTTCTTATACGGGTTGTTGTCTTCTTTCCCTCCTGTTTCTGGCAGAACATTTCCAAGATTCTCTTAGCCCTTTGTTAGATCCATAAAAGAAAAGAATGGTTTTCTCAAAGTCTCTTAACCCTTTTTCTATTTTACCTTCAACAGAAGAAATTCTCTTCTTCTACAGTTGATAGTTGTGCTTCTGAGAGTCATACCAAAGTGATGCTTAGTCATCAGGTGAATCGCAGCCGCCAGTGTGAAGGGAAAGGCTTTGTTCATTCTAGGGCCCGTGTGCTATGGGATGGGATTCTTAATGGTCACAGGGCAAGTATTCTGTATTTGCAATAACAGGGGTCCTGTTTTCTGTCACTGGAGCATGAGGAGTTAGCCATGAAGGAGAGGCGGGACAAGTTCCAGAGTAACTGAAGAGATAGACGGTGGTAAATACACTTGTTGGCGATGGTAGAACATTAACAGAAACAGATAGAGATCAGCTTCTCTTTGAGTGTTTAAGGAAGGGTGTTGAAGAAATGAGAGACTTTGAAGGTTGAGGAATCTTACAGGTTGGGGGAGGTTTTCTTAAACCATGAAGGTCTGCATAATCAGAGATGGCAAACGAACGACAAATCTGTTTCTTAGAGGCGTCTGAATGTATTGGCACTTGTTTTAAATTTTGATAAAATTTAATCCCTCCCCATTTTAACTATTGAATTCTTTTGCTTTTCAGGCCAGAGAAGGGGAAGTAGCCATTATTGATAAAGTCCTAGACAATCCAGACTTGACTTCTAAAGAATTCCAACAATGGAAGCAGATGTACCTCGACCTTTTCTTGGATATCTGTCAAAGCACCACCTCAAATGACCCACTAAGTATCTCTTCTGAAGTAGATGTTCTCACTTCCTCTCTAACACACACTCACTCATACATTGAGACACATGTGTAAGTGCACTCGGCCTCGAGGTCACCTAGTACCTGACGGTACTCTGAATCAGTGGATAAGGTAGTTTTTTTTATCAGTGTGTTGGATACTTGACAAGCTCTACTTTAATGTTACCAAACTATATGAAACAAAGCATACATGGTCACATTGCCACTGTCTTTAAAGAGCATTTGTATGTTTTATATGCAGTCAGTGCTCAGCTTATGTTACCATATGCAGAATCAACTATCTTTAATGACTTAAATTAACTTTTGCAGACAATTCTGAAAACAGATGATCTTCAAGTAGAAAAACTACAAAAAGGCAGTTTTCTATCTGAGGTCATCTCTTCTCCCTTTAAGTTCATTTTATATATAATGAAACTTCAACCGTAAATCACAATTTTTTCAGGTGCAGACATCCTTGTGGGTGGGAAAGAATTTAAACCTTTTTATATTTATTAAAATGTTCTAAGAATTTTCTTAAACATTGCACAAAGTTTAATGCTGTAGTTTTATTTTTATGAAATGTAGGTGCGTATAAAAGAGTTAAGCAAACTAGAAGAGCATGAACATACGAAAAGTTCAGGTCTAATATCTGTCTTAAGAGTCTATTAACTTGTGCCGACTGGTTAAGGGAGGCACGATTGCAAACCCATGCGAGCACTGCGCGGCGTATCAGGGCAAAGCTTTGTGAGATGCTTTTGTAACTGAGACCAAAATTGAACATAGAGCTGCTTTATTTTCTTGCTTTAAATCTTCCTTTATTTTTGTAGTGATGAAATGCTGATTGTGTACAGAAGAATTTAAGAATGGATTTTTTAAAACAGACTTAACTCACCCAGAAAGGCAGCTAACAGCTACACACACACACACACACACACACACACACACACACACACACACTTTCAGCCCAAACTCGTGTTTTTTGAACTCTTAAAAGACAAGGTATACACTGAAATGAGTCCATTTTCCAGGCATTTTGCAATTTTCCCTTGGTCTGTAACTAAACTTCTGTAATTATACATCAGGCAAGGGAGTAAAATGCATTTAGTCGTGGCAGATAGAAGTTGCAGTAGAGAAAATAATGTTGAAAAACCTTAATGGGTTTCTCTACTAAGGAGCAGAGGATGGCAGTCATTCAGGGAGTTATTACATTGAGTGGCCTGAGATCAAACACTTAGAGGTTTTTCCTAGAATCCTGAACTGTTTATAGGTGGAGTCTATGAAAAAGTCCTCTTGACATATTGCCATTTTTATGTGTCTAGTTTTGGAAAGTGACCACAGCATGAAAGTGACTTGCTGCTTTTTAGTGTGTGGCTGCATAATATACAAGTCACAATTTGCTGTTTTTTCAGGAGGGATAGATCCTCCTTTACTATTCTATATCCTGAAATCTACTTCTGATCAGCTTTATCCTGTTGCCTGTACAGCTCAGTGAATGTATTTACATCTCTAAGAGTTCAGATATATGCCAGTGAATATTTTTGCTGTAGAGAAGAAAGTAAAAACTACACAGCGGGATCTTTTTCTTTGCTTTTGAAATCACATTAAATCACTATCGTTTTGCAGACTTTGCACAAGTGTACAGGAGAGTGGCCTTTCTACAGCACATTTTCAGTAATCCTATCTTTAGTCAAAATGGATGAGAAACATGCATTAATGTTTGTATGGAATTGTGGGTCCAGTGTAATATTTTTATCATTTAGAATACCCTATTTGTAAAAACATTTATTTACTGCATGGTTATTGACAAACATTAAATTTGTGGGATTTTGTATATGTAAAAGAAAGAGAGAGAAAGAACAGACAAACAAAACCCCTCTTGTCATAAAATGAAGTGTGCTTGTTACAGTTGTTTAGGCATATTGATGTTCACTAGACCAATGTGGTGTATCTTCACTTAAAACTATTTGTACATGATGGATGCGTCACGTATACAGTGGACAAACAGCCTGCAAACAACAGGCAGTTGGTGGGAAGGCTAGCTCTGTTACTAGTATGCAGCTTCTACTTTTGTAAAGTCAGCTGTTGTTTTACTGGTAAAAAAAAAAATTAAACTAATGAATTTTATAAGACTGGTGAGTTATAAGACTAGCCTAGCATGAAAGAGACCTTTTAACAATATATATCTGTACATTTTATTGCATTAGTTTCAAATCTAGGAGAGAGGCAGCACTGTAAACTGAAGTCAAATAAATCCAGCTCTTAATGAATCCCTGTAAAGCACCGACTTTATTCATGCAAAGGGCTTACCACATTTCTCTGTGACCTAATCATCCAGCCACCCTCACTACCACCACCCCAGTCACAAGTTCTCACTTTGCCACCTCACTGATAGCACTAGCCAGAAGTAACACCTGTTCAGAGCTTACCAAGGTCTCCTCGGAAACCTTGAAACCTCAAGCTATCTTCCCACTGACCTGACCTAACCTTAAAAACTTCACCTACCCATTCCTTTTCTGTGAGCCTTTGGGGAACTAAGAGTGAAACCACCAAAACCAAGCTAATTTTCTTCTTACAAATGTAGTATATTGTGGTTAAGTGAAATATATATAAACTAATAAGCTGCCAGTGTAAAAGCAGATGAGGACAGGACAGAAAAATTAATAACCAAGAGTTGTTCCTCAAAGAAATGCTTTTTCTGGGTTTTGTTTTTCCCTCAGTTCCATGTCAATACGAAACTGTCAAAGCAGAACTATAACCATGGCTCTGCACCATAATTTTTTTTCATTTTTTCTCATTTTTTTCATTTTTTTTACCATTTTTCTCGGTACAACTATTCCATACTGTTTAATGAAGGTGTGTGTATGTGCACACACACACATACACACACACGCCCCTTCACAGTTTCATCAAATACTGTCTACTGGGCCTATTATTACAGCTATTGTAGCCAACAGTTTTCTGTGGTTTGTGTGTAATTAGTTGTACATTGTTTGGGAGACATGAAAATATTCACAGGTACTTGAAAAACACTTTATGGAGAGAAATAAGGTCCTATTTTATTTTCAAATTCCACCTCTAGGCCAGAATGAGTCTGTCTTTCTGAAACCTCTTCAGTTAACTAAAGCTGGCTCATATCTTTGCATTTGACCATTCCTGACTGACATTTGCAGTTGAAGGGGAATAGTTATTCTTTGGCCAAGGCCTTGTTCACCTCCTTACCATTCAGAACTACTCTATAAAAGTCCTCTTAAGGGAACAAAGCAGTGCTCTTCAGGCAAGGTCAAGAACAACTTTCCCTTGGATCCTCTGAAGCCTGGACTCACCTATTCAATCCAACACTAAATCTGGCACCTCTCCAGTCTCTCCCTCCCTTGTCTCCTCCCTACCCTCGGGTAGCTGCAGCACTGCACACTGAAGGCCACTCCATGCCCAGGGCAGCACACAGCCTATATCTTCCCAACGGTCCAGGTCCAGGTCATAGCCCACTACGTTCCGGGTTGGCACCTGGCGTGAGTCCCGCCACTTGAGACCACCCAGCAGCAGCACTGTCTCTTCCACCACAGCAAGTCCATAGCAGAAGCGGTCATAGGGTAGCGACCGCAACCGAGTCCACTGGTCTGTGCAGGGGTCATAGCGTTCAATCTCAGAGAAGGGCTCATATCTCCCCAAAAAGGCAAACACTGCACCTCGCAGCACCACAAGGTAGTGCCCATAGCGAGCTGTGCCCATGGGTGCCCTCTTGCTCCACACTCTCTCTCCGGGGCTAAGGGAGTACATATCCCGGAGGCTACTTGTGCCTCCTTCACCTCTCCCAGCCTTGCCCCCGGAGATGTACACAACACCATGATCCCCGACAGCACCTGCGTGACCATGTACTGCCCGAGGTAGCTGTCCAGCTGCCATCCAGCGGTCCCTGCGAAGGTCATACATCTCCACTGAGGCCAGTGCCTCACCACAGATGCCCAGGCCTCCGACAGCCAGGAGACTCTCACCTACCACACCACACCAGAAGTAGGCCCTTGCTTCTCGCATGGCAGGCACCTGTGTCCAAGTGTGGAAGCGCGGGTCATAACGGTGCACTAAGGCTGTGATTGACCTTGAGCCGGCAGCCAGGGAACTAGATGGGCTGCCAGGAAGGCTCTCCCCTCCAAGGACAAATAGGAAGTTGCCAGTGGTACATACACTGTGGCCTAGCAGTGGTGTGGGCAGCTGTGTCAAGCTGTGCCAGCTGTGGTTATACACGTCGAAGGACACCACATCCTGGGTGAGCTCCCACTCCTTCTCCTCCATCTCTTCCTCCTCCTGTCCCTCCTCTTCCTCTGGTTGAGGTGCAGGGTGCCGATTCTGAACTACCTCTGGTAGGCCCATGATCTCCTCGGTAACCATCTCCCTAGCTCTGAGACCACCAACTAGCAAGATACGGGTCTGGGGACTCCGAACACTAGTCTGTTCTCCCTGCAGAAGCGGCTGGCTGGAGGGTGCTGTATGGTAATTGAGGGCCTGGATGATGAGGCTTTTGATCCTAGTAGGTAATATAAGACCGGAGCCCGAGTATATGCGCCGCAGCACACCAGCAGGCACCAGGCCAAAGCGGATGCATCCAAGCAGTGTTGAACTATGTGCCAGGCGCTGGACCTTGGGTTCCTGCTGCAGCCAGGCTAGTGCCAGGCCCAGCAGCCGCGTCTCAGGCACCCGTGCCACGTCAGGGGCGCCCAGCACAGCTTTCATTGATATAGGATTGAGTTCCAACAGCCCCGAGGGGCCAGTGCCCATCAGTAACAGGCCCCCCAGGTGGCGTACAATACAGCACTCCGCTGCACCTAGGGTGCGGGCCAGGCCAAATCGAGCTGCCACATTGGCAATGAAACAGCAATTCTCTGGGGCAAGCTGGCGTTCCAAGTAGTGGGCACACAGTCCCAAGGCCTCGGTGACTTGCAGGTAGCTGGCAGCCTCCAGAGTGTCCTCCACAGTGTCCATGGAGAGGGGCAGCCAGGCAGTGTAGATGAAGTCCAGCAGGCGCTGTAGGCCGGCCGCTGAAGGCACACGCAGGTGAATTACGCGAGCCCGCGATTCCTGAGTGTGACTCTTGAACAGGGCCCTGAAGTAGTCGCTGGAGCACGCCAGAAGTGACCTGTGTGCTGGGAACTCACTGCCCTCGGCCTCCAGTGTCACGTCGCACAAGAAGCCCTCAGCGCGTAGGGCCTGGTAGCCAGTGAGAAGAGAGCTGCCGTGGGTTTTGCAGTAAGACAGGAAGTAACTCATGATGCCCAAGGCGGGAAGCTGGGATGGAGCCAGCCCAGCGCGGCTGGAGGCATCCCATAACACGGAACCCCCACCTCCGCTGTCCAGCTGCTGAGCCCCTAGCAAAGGCTGATTTTTGCCTGCTCAGCTTAAAACCTAAGGTTCCTTCATCCAGATTTGGCTGTTGCTCCGTGCCCCTCTCAGACAAAGTAAGATGTAGAGACAATTTCCAAAAGCCTCTAGTAGCAGAGGGTGTGGATTTCGGAGTCTTCTCGGTATTGCTAGACTTGTTTTCAGCTGGTGAGCATGACAGCGCGTTGCCCAAAGCCGCCTCCCCTACACAATTTGGGGAACCCACACTTGCACACCAGGGGCGGCGGTGGCCGCGCACCATCACCTGGAGAGGTCGAGGGTACTGAATCTCCAGAAGGCCAGATGCGTGGATGTGGCCCTATTGTGGGTGCCCCAGGACAGCAGGATGGTGGCTCTGATCGTGGCTGCTCCGTAGACACTCGCACAGTCCGAGGACAACTGGCTAGGGGGCTGGGGGGTGAGCTTGTTCTGAGAGAACGATCAAATCAAAGCCTGTGGCACTGGGGGGAGAGCAGGTCAGCTTAGAGGATTGGGAGCGTGATTGGGCGCTGTACATAACAAGCCGGTAGCTCACAGCGACAGGAATAGTGCTCGCCTTGGCCGGCTGGCTCTCGGGCGACCCGCCCCGCCCTGCGTCCCAGCTGCTGGCTGCGAAGCGCACAAAGGCTCAGCAGGAAGCTTCCTGAGCCAGGGCAATGACTTCTGTGACCTGACTGGCCTCCAGGAACCGCAGGGAGGGGGCGTCCCTTGGAATGCTGAGCTGAGGGAGGGGTGGCAAAAGCTAAGGAAGGGCCCAATTCCCTTGGGACTCTTGTCCTGGTAATGTGTTGACAGGGATACCTGGCTAGGCTGGAGGCCCTTTTGGTGCCCCTGTGCATGGGAAAAGGAGCCTCAGGCTCATCTTTTGGCTTTGAAGAAGTTCTAATTAGTCGGGAGCAAGCTGGGATTAAGAGGCAATTTTGCGCACTGACACCTAAGAGGAGGCCTCTGCTCAGAGAAGACTCTAGGAAGAGCTAAACCAGAGAGAACCCCAAGCTCTGGGCCAAGTTCTTGTGCCCTGTGTGAAATTCAGGGGCACTTGCCCTTCCTAAGGCAGGCAGAGTCTCCCAAGCTGCCTGGTTTTACATTCCAACCCCTGCCCTCTGACCCCAGGGGAGCTAGCTCTCTTGGGTACTCTTGCGCTTATGAAAACCATCTCTTTGCAATGCAGAGAAAGAAGTTATAACTAACTCGAGTTTTCTTTCTTTGAATGACAACTCCTCAAAAAAAAATGTAATTTCTTCTAGTTTCCTCTCTGCTTTCCCATGCTCTGATCTAATGACTGGCTGCCACATTCTCAATGCCAAGACAAGACAATGGGCAGTAAAGTTGCAAGGCTCAGGACAGTTGTGGTTTCTGGGGCCCCTCCCTACAAAGTGATTTTTATAAGAAACACCAAACAGAAATGGTGACTAAGAGCACCCTATTGGTTGCCCGAATCCTGCTCTCGCATTAGGAGTTCATTAAGCCCTCTTTCTTGCCAAATTACAGGCTTCAGTTTTGTTTTGCTTCCAGCTAGAGTTTGTCTTCCTGGATTTCGAAAGTGGCCCCTCCAGCAGTCCTGATCTAGATGAGTCTTTCAGACCAAGTTCTATTTCACAGAAGCAAAAAAAAGAAACAAAAACAAAAACAGTCCTAGGAAAGATAAAAAGGCTGTCATTTCCTACTTGGCCAGCCGGGTCTCCGATTACATATGATTTTTTAATTTCATAAAATATTAGTAAAAAATTCTGCTGAGCTGAAGAGATAGCTCTGCACTTAAGAGCATTTGCTCCTCTTGCAGTGGTCTTGGGTCCAGTTCCCAGAACCCACCTGGTGGCTCACATCCATCTCTAACTCTACTTCCAAGGAATCCAACAAACACCCTCTTCTGGCCTCTGTGCAGGCACACAAGTGGTGCACAGACACACACAAGCAAACCACTCATACACATAAAATAAAAATAAATATTTTAAAACGTGATACTGCTGCCAAAGACAGAATTAAGCTATAACTTAAATTGCCAAACTATGGAGTGTAGGTAGGGCTGGGGTTGTACTCTTAAAAAAAAAAGTTCCAACAGAAAATCCTAATGTTAGAGGTACAAATGGATTCAGGGAGAGTGTTGCTCCTATGGAGATGGAGGATGGCATTAAAATGTGTGGTTCAAAAGTGAAATATAAACTTGGTGCAGCGGCACGTTGCCTTTACTTTTAGCACTCAGGAGACAGAGGCTGGTGGATCTCTGAGTCTGAGGCCAGCCTGGTCTTCATACCGACTTCTAGGCCAGCCAACCCTGCACAGTGAGATCCTATCCAAAATAAAAGGTGAAATATGACTATGGTTTATTTCACACAATTCTCCATTTTAAATGTAAATGCCCTTCACTCAACCTAGTCAAATTTTGCTAGAAGGAATTTGGGGGAGTGTTAAACCAAACCTTGATCCTTTCCTCCAAAATCAGGTTTCTTTTTACACAAATGTGGCAAATGCGCTCCAAAGAAAGAATGCTTTGTCTGGATGGCTTGAATATTGATGTATAGTTTGGCCAAGAACCCAGGGTTGCCTTTCTACTCTATTATGTGACCTCATGTATGATAACAATCAAATCCTGCAACATGCTTTACTCAGCCTCTTACTAACCTTAAAAGACTTCAAGTGGTTTTTGAAGAGCACATTGTTCCCACCTGTATTGAACCCCACCCATCAGAACTGCCCATGACAGTGCATTGATATTCAAAATGTCACATTACAAAAGTAAAGATGCTGTAGAAACTCTTAAAACTCTCAACATCAAAATTCCAGTTTTGCATAAAAATATTGTGTTTAATTGCTGGCCCAACCTAACACGTTTTGCCAGAGAAGATGTGACGGCGTGTGTTAACTGAAGACATTTTTACATTATGTGTGCTTGTAAGATCTTGTTTAGAAAATGTAACTGTCAACACAAGAAAATCATTGTCATTTAAGTAGCAGTTGTATAGTGTTGGTATTTTTATTTCTGTGCAATATTAAGTAATATTAAATAAAATTTAGTCTCTCTGTGTTTAAATTGTGATAGATGTGTGTCTTAAATTGTTATCTTGGTCTGTTACTTAAAGGGGATACTGTATAAACAAAAAGAACTCCTTGTTCACAGTTCTGGAAGCTAAGAAGTCAACATTCAAGGCACCAGTGCATTTAGTGTCTAGTGATGACTCTCTACTGTGTAGAGATGGTACCTTCTTGCTGTATCTTACATGGCAGAAAGACAGACGGCATTAATCCCATCATCAGGGCAGAGCCCTGTAGCCTACTCACTTCCCAGAGACCACCCTTCTCAAAGGTATTATGCTGGAATACTAAGCTCCTACATCTGAATTTTGGGAAGACACATATATTCTGACCAGAACAATAGGGTTTCCCAAAAGCTTGCCTTGTAATCCAACCTGAACACACAGTGCTGATGGGAAGTTGAAAAAGGAACCATGAGTTGTCCTCTCCGCACTAGACTACCAACTCCTCAGAGTGGGGGCTGCTTCTTGAACTTGTCTTGGTCTTTGCCACAGTGTTGTGTTGAACAAATGTGGTGGGGGAGGGGAGGAGAAAGTCTTGAAGGTTTTGCTCTCTACCCTCTTGCACAGCTGTGGTCCAAGACACTTCTCAGTAAGGCCATAAGAATCAAACAAGTGACCACAGATGGTGTTGGCTACGGAGTCTGAGTGGATGCGACCCTTCTGAGAGGGCATTATTACTTTGTATACCACCTAGTACTGCTCTCTTGCCCCGACCCTTGAATCAGAACAAACCTACATGGCTCTCACATGCACTACTGCCCACCTTACTGAGACAGAGTACCCCAAGGACTTAGTGTGGCCAAGTTTCTACTGAAAACCTAGCTCCATTCCTCAGCATGCCCACTGAAACTCTGCTATTTTCTCTGAACCTTCCACTGCGAGGCAGGCCTGTTAACTGCTGTTACCAATTCGCTCCATCCATCTTCATCTCTGTAAGAAAACAGAGAGCTCAAGTTCTTCAAGCACCCTTCTCAAGCACACTTCAAGCTGCAGTGCTACTTACCCCCAGCACTCCACTGCCCTGAGCTAACCTGTCAGAAAACAAAAAACAAAACCAACAAAAACCCGGGGACGAGCCCTGCTGATATGTTCCTGAAGTCATAGCGCTGGGATGTCAAGCCAGGAGGAGCCCTAGAGCTCACTAAGCAGCTAGACTTTCTAAGTTGGTGAGCTCCGAGTTCAGTGAAAAACCCTATCTCTAAATATAATGTGAAGGCAATTAAGAAAGCAACTTGACATTAACCTCTGGCCTCCAAACGTATGTACGCATACCTACAAAAACATGCATACACCACACACACACATACACACCAAAATGTTATAGATATTACTGTAATCTTTCAGGAAGCAAATTTAAGATGAAATTAAGATAATTTTATAATTAATATAGAAAATACCATCCAATTCATCCATGTGAAGGTTACTAAAAGGTTATCTCTTCTCATTTACTATCACTGGCCCTTTTCAATCACACATGCTTCCTTGCAACACATGGTTTTTGGCAACTTCTATGGAAAGCCTATTATTAGAAATTGACACACTAAGTTTATTGTGGAAAAACACAATAACAATCAGTAACACACATGCAATTAAAAAAAAAAAAACTCCCATATGGTTTTCACCTTTTTCCTGAAACGACTTTTGTGTCTATGAAATGTGTTTTCTTTGTGATATGCAATTCCAGAAAAAAAAAAAAAAGGTGATACTGTAAAGCAAGTATCTTCTCCATCTCTTAAACCTTATGAAAACTCGCAGTACCAGGGCTGGAGATGGCTCAGAGGTTAAGAGCACTGGCTGCCCTTTTAGAATACCAGAATCCAATTCCTAGCACCCACATGACAGCTAACAGGCATCTATATCTCCACTTCCAGAGGCTCCGATTCCCTCTTCTGACTCCTTTGGGCACTGCATGCACTTGGTACTTGGCTGGACATGTATCTGTGTATGTACAGGCAAACCCTAGTACATAAAAGTAAAATAAACATCTTTTTAAAAGAAAAAAATAAAGAAAGCTATCTCCCAGATTTAAAAAAAAAAAAAAAGAAAATGTAATAAAGGAGTAGTTTTCCTGCACTATCACATGAGAAAAAGTTAAAAACCAGACATTTTAGGGCACGAGAGATGGCTCAGGAGTAAGTACATTTAACTGATCTTTCGAAAGATCTGGGTTTGATTCCCAACACCAACATAATGCCTCAAAACCATCTGTAACTCCACTTCCAGGGGATCTGAAACCCTTTTGACCTTGGACACTGTACACATGTAAGGCATATGTGAAGGCAAAACACCCATACACATAAAATCAAAATAAATTGAGTCTATTGATAAAAGAAGCAGTCCTTCTCAGCCCATTAGAAACTCTAGGCCTGGGGCCTGTGTTCTGTCTAACAAGTCGTCCCAAATTTCTACTATATCCTGAGTTTACTATTCTGAATAATAAGTTTTTCTGGGTTTGATTTCAATGTTTTCCCCAGAGAGGGCTGTCTTCATCCATTTTTATCTGGCCAACAACACGATATCATACTTCACCATCGGGATTAATATGCAATAACCGATACCTATGGAGACAACCCAATCACAGCAAGGAGGAAGCCCATTTATTTTTAATTATGAATACATTGTTACTCATTTATTTTTTATTGGCTATTTTATTTATTTACATTTCAATGTTACCCCCTTCCCGGTTTTCCCTCCAAAAACCCCTATCCGACTGTCCCTTCCCCCTGCTTCTATGAGGGTGCTCCCCAACCCACTCCCATATCACCACCCTAACATTTCCCTGTGCTGGGGCATCAAGCCTTCAAAGGATCAAAGGACTCCCCTCCCATTGATGGCAGATAAGGCCATCCTCTGCTGCATATGCAGCTGGAGCCATGAGTCCTACCATGTGTGCTCTTTGGTTGGTGGTTTAGTCCTTGGGAGCTCTGGGGGTACTGGCTAGTTCATATTGTTGTTCCTCCTATGGGGCTGCAAACCCCTTCAGCTCCTTGGGTCCTTTCACTAGCTCCTTCATTGGGGACCCTGTGCTGAGTTCAATGGATGGCTACGAGCATCCACTTCTGTATTTGTCAGGCTCTGGCAGAGCCTCTCAGGAGACAGCTATATCAGGCTCCTGTCAGCAAGCACTTCTTGGCATCAGCAATAGTGACTGGGTTTGGTGGCTCCATATGGGATGAAGCTCATTTATTGTAAAGACCAGAGGTTCTCCAACCCAAAGAAGAAAGATTAGTGACTTCTGCTCCTTGTCATACAGATTCAAAATAGGAGCTCTTATTTTTGCCTTTCTCATCTTCACTGGAGGACAGTGTTGATAATGCCTTATTATTATAAGCAGACACAGCAGATTATGACCCATTAACCCACATGTAAAATAACGTAAAAAGCACTTGATTGAATTCTCAACTCTGAAGTTGGCAGTAGTCCCCATTTCCTATCTAGATGCCCTATTTTCAAAGGCTCTTGAATGAATCATTAAATATCCAAAGAAGCTAATCAAAGGATATCGGGTCTGGAAGAATTTTTTCTCATATATGGAGTAGGTAAAGGAGCTAGAGGATTCAAACCGAGAGAGAGAACCCCTAGGAGTCAATAACCATGAATTTTAACTTTCAGAAGAGCAAGAGGAAAGCAGAGATAATCTCCTGGCCAGAGTGCAGAATTAGCAATTGGATTTTACATTGCCATCACATACTTATAGAACCTAATGACAATTTAGAATATTGGCGCAAAACAGATATAGAAAATGCTGAGCCATAAGGTAGATTATATGAAGCTTGAAGAACATAGAGAACTTGTCCAAGGGAACACAGTTTAGTTTCATAAATCTAGTTGGAACCACATATGTGACTCTTCCATCTCTTTATCACTTCAGGGTTTCATATGATCCCAGAGATTTCCTTGTATCCCCTTATGAGCAGAAGGCCCTGGCTACATGAACCCTCCCCTCGTTTGTGCCTCTCCCAGGAGCCACCCTCAACTATTGATAGGCTGGACGGTGGTCAGTATGTAGAAAGTTCCCTGTGCAAGTTATTCATACCATTCCCTGAACTCACCTGCTGGACTCAGCCATAATTACTTTCTGTGGGAGCATGCTTGATGTCGCATGATTTTGATTTCTGCCTCCCCTCACTTGCTCATACCTCCCTTTTCTGGGACTATGTCCTACTAAATTACTTTCTCAGAACTATGGTAGAATACACATCATTACAAAACCCTACCCAAGATGCATTGAAACTTTGAAGAAGGGGGAGGCAAACATCTGTTATCCCCTGGACAGACGAATGCCTTGGATACCATCTGTGCAGGCATATGGAGCCAATGACACACCTACACCTGAGAGTCAAGACAGCCTCACACTAAAAGGCATCTCTCTCTCTCTCTCTCTCTCTCTCTCTCTCTCTCTCCCTCTCTCTCCCTCTCTCTCTCTCTCTCTCTCTCTCTCTCTCTCTCTCCCCAACCTATCAGTCTTTCAGTGCTATTCTAGAAGACAAAATGAACTCGAGTATTTTCAGATGCACACGACACTATTTTTCTCTTAAGACTTATTTACAGGTACTATATGCATGATTTACTTAAAGTCTTTCTTCTACTGGATTGATTTATGCTATGTCAATGAAAGAAACAGCTCTTGCCTAAAAGAAATCGAAGAGATGGTTTAATCTGAGGGGAATTAGAAGAAATGGTTGAATCTAAGACTAAATCTGCATGACCACAGCCCAGGTACAAAAATTTAGGTTTCCCCAAGTTCCAATCAACAAAAAAAAGTGATAGAGGACCGAACACTTTGGTGGGCACATCAGGTAGGTAGGTAGGTGGGTGGGTTTCAACAAAAAGGAAAATTCTACTCTAGGAATTCTGAGGAAGGGTTGTTGGGGAACAGCAAAAAAAAGGACTTGAAATTAATTGTGGGTACAAGCTCTGTGTTCTGCTGTCAATAGCTCTCCCAGAGATCTCCAGACAGCTAAGCTCTTGCTAGGAAAAAATTCTAAAACTCTCTGGATAACAAATGGGTTTTTCAACTGAAGTCAGAAAACTTGCTAGAAAAAATACTTAGTTTTTCTGAAAGTCAGGGAAACTGCTAGAAAAAAAAAAAAAAAAAAAAACTTGGGTTTTCCAAAGTCGGAAATGCTGATAGGAAAATTCTAAAGGAGCTGTGTTCCCTCTCCACAGTTCTTTCTGGGTGGCTCTCTCTTACAGACCAAAGACCAGTCTTTTATTTGCATATCAATGCAAATAAATTTACTCCAGGTTCCCTTTTGATTATCCTAGGAATCAGCATTTTATGACCTTAGCCCATTGATTCTTAAAAGAAGACAACAAGTGCATTTATTTTCAAAGTGACAAATGAATTCAGAGAGTTACCTGACTCTGTAAGCACAGACATTATGCTAACTGGGTGGGATCTCACTCAGAAACCAGCGCTCCTACCAAGCCTGAGCCTAAACTTGCTCTGTCTCAGGAACCTGCCTGCCTTTAAAAGCACAAACAATAAACTTAGCTGGGTGGAATCTTGCCCTGTAATCAGCACTTCCTAAATTTCTTTATCTCCTTTTATATCTTCCTGACATGCTGGCTCATAGTGCGGCTACCTCTGTTCTATTATTATTATTATTATTATTATTATTATTATTATTATTATTATATGTAAGTACACTGTAGCTGTCTCAGAAGAGGGCATCAGATCTCATTACGGATGGTTGTGAGCCACCATGTGGTTGCTGGGAATTGAACTCAGGACCTTCAGAAGAGTAGTCAGTGCTCTTAACCACTGAGCCATCTCTCCAACCCCCACCTCTGTTGTTTAAGGTTCATGAAGCCCCTCACATAATTCATATTGCATCCTTATATTTGCATAGTTGAGAAATTATACATTCTTGAATTCATGTGTTCAGAGTTCTTTTCCACAGACTTAAGAGCTATCTTGAAGGTTACAATATTTGCCATTTTGCTGATACATAGATATGCCCTTGAATCCCAGATTCCTGCTGCTTCTAAGTACCATGGAGTCATTAACCTTGTCAGGGAGAACGTTCCCTGATAACTGTGGTGGGGAGAAGATTTCCCAAAGGGGGAACATAAAGTAAATTGTGTACATTATACAAAGAACCCCCACACCCACAGCAACAATCCACACTCATGGAGGCCCATGCCCTGCTAGCTCTGCTCCAGAGGCAGAAACTATGTCACATCATCCCTTCTGCAGCAGCCATGCAGGACTCACCCTCTAGACTTTGCACACTATCTGAAAGCATTTTTGTCCCTTTGGTTAGTGGAAACAAGGGTTCTGTTCATATATTCCAAAGGATTTACCAAACGACATTACAGAGGAGGACAATAAATGGCTGTTAAGGGAATTAAAGGTACCCCAAGATAATTTGACTATGGCTTTATAACATTCTGACTTCTCTACAACATTGAAGTTCTAATCGGGCAATTAGCTCTCATAGTCACAGCCTCTTTCCCAGAATCCTGGTCCATAGTTGCTATCATTTTTCATCCATCTCTGGCTAGGAGCTTTTTCTGCACAAGCCCAGCCTCTCCCCATACTTCACATGGCTTGAAGCTGGCTCAGATTCTCCTAGTTACCACTAGAATCTGATAGTTCCCACTGCATTCATGGAATGGTCCCATGAATTTTTCTTCACTTTACAAAAGCCTGTCCCTCAAGCTTTATCTTCACGTATGTTCAATACAGCACTGAGTTTCATGCTAGGCTTGGTTTTCCAGGGGTCACTTTGAGACTTTACGAACATTCTGAATCAGACTGATATGTATCAGTGGCAGTTCTCTTAGAGATGTGCTTGAGACAGCAAGCAATGGTCATGGAGACACCAGAATCTGAAGAACTAGCTTAGATGGAGCTTTTGGGGCCCTATTCTCCCCAACTTGATCAGAAACCTAGGCCTAGTGGGAATGGGGTGACTGCCTTTTTAACAGGGTTTCCAGGTGGTCTCACTCACACCAAGGCAGTACTGTCAGCAAGTCAGCTAACTACCAAGAGCAGCACCTGAGACCTTTTTAGAGAGGCAGATCTACAGTTGCACCTAGAGCTCCTAAAACTCTGGTGGTGGCATTCGCCTAGACTGGATTATCAAGCCTCCACTGGACCAAGGGCCTCCCCTCCCAATGATGCCAGATAAGACAATCCTCTGGTACATATGCATCTGGAGTCATGGGTCCCTCCCTGTGTACTCTTTGGATGGTGGTTTAGTCCTTAGGAACTCTGGAGGAGGGGGCGGTCCAGTTAGTTGATATTGTTGTTCTTCTTATGGGGTTGCAATACACTTCTGTTCCCTTAGTCATTCCCCTAACTCTTCCACTGGGGTCCCTGTGTCAAATGGTTGCCTGCAAGCATCCACATCTGCATTAGTCAGGCTCTGGCAGAGCCTCTCAGGGAACAGCTATTCCAGGCCCCTGTCAGATTTTTGATGGGTAGATATTCTTCAGAAAGATGTACCAAACAACAACAACAAAAATCATTTTGACTTCAACATCAGTTTCTCAAGAATCTTTCAATATGGTAACATATTCTAACCATATCATAATATAATGAAGTCACCTAAGTATGTATTCTGTGGACAATCAGACAAATATATCATCTCAGTTTGGGTTTCATTGTTGTGAAGAGACACCATGACCAAGACAACTCTTATAAAGAGAACATTTAATTGGGACTGGCTTACACTTTTAGAGGTTTTGTTCATTATCATCATAATGGGAAGCATAGCAGCATCCACACACACACAGTGCTGGAGAAGGAGCTAAGAGTTCTACTTCTTGGTCTTCAGGCAACCAGAAAGAGACTCACACTGGGCAGAGCTTGAGCACTAGGAACCCTCAAAGTCCACCTATGCAGTGACACACTTCCAACAAGGCCACACCTATTCCAACAAGGTCACACCTTCTAATAGTGCCACTCCTTGGGTCAAGCACATTCAAACCACTACATATACTCAGGAATAATCATAAAGTCTAAATGTCTCCTCTGATACCTGGAAGTCTAGAGCAAGTGCAAGACTTCAAATGCTTTCAAAACTTTTTTGTTCATAAGACTGTATATTATTATATGTTTGATCATATACCCTTGTATCCTACCTTCCCTATTCTCAGTCCCTCCCACTTCCAATTGGTCCCTTTTGTTCTAGACAATTTCACTTTGACTTTCATGTCTTATTTACATCCATGGTTTTTGTGTATCTTTATAAAATCTAGGAACTATAAATGAAAGAAAACAATTGCTTTCCCCCTACTATTCTTCTAAGGATACACTATACCCTTTCCTGAGCTGTCTCTTTGTATAGATGACCAATGTGTCAGCAGTACCAATGAGGGGGTTGTTTTCAGAACCCCTTTCTAATAATGCAGGTCAGTGACTAACAGGGAAAATTTCTAAGCATGGTTTTCCCCAACAAGGGTAAGATAATCAGGTAGTTTGCTCACAACCACTAATTAGCTTCTATTATTATTATTATTATTATTATTATTATTATATTCTCTCATATATTAATATCCTGAACACAGGTTTTTCTCCTTCCCCTCCCTCCCAGTCTCTCCCCAACCCCCATTCACCAAGATCCATCCCCCAACACTGCCCCACAGAAAAGAGCAGGCCTTCCAGGGACATTAACCAAACACAGCATAACAAGATACAATAAAACCAGGCATGTATCATCATATCAAGGCTGGAAAAGGCAACCCAGAAAAGGATCCTACAAGTAGGCAAAAAAAAAAAAAGCCAGGGCTAGTCCCCATTCCTATTATTAGGAATCACACAAGAACACCAAACTACTCAGCCATAGCATATATGCAGAGGACCTAGGTCAGACTCCCTGATCCTAGTCAGTTGATTCTGTGAGCATGTTCTCATGGTGTCCCTGAACCTTCTGCTTCCTTTCATTCTTCCTCCCCTCCTCTGCAGGACTTCCTGAGCTATGCCTAAAGATTTACTGTGGTGCTCTCCATCTGCCTCCATCAGTAGCTGAATGAAGTTTCTCTGGTCTCTTTGATGATTCTTCTAGACTCCAGTCCTAGAACACTCTGCAAGCAGGACAAACTGTAGGTTGAAGGTCTTTGGTTGGGTTGGTATTCCCAACCCCTATATACTCATAGCAGCTTTGTTCATAATAGCCAGAAATTAGAAATAACTGATATATTCCTCAACAGAAGAGTGGATAATGAAAATGTACATTTACACAATGGAGTATTACTCATCTGTTAAAAAAAAATAACATCATGAAATTTGCAGGCAAGTGGATGGAACTAGAAAAAAATCATCCTGAGTAGATAAGCCAGACCCAGAAAGATGGACATGGTATGTACTCACTCATTAATGCACATTAGCTGTAAAGTAAAACACAGTCATACTATAGCTCATTAACTTCTTTTATTATTTTATTTATTTACATTCCAAATGCTGTCCCCTACTTGGTTCCCCTCCATTCCCCTCCCCTTTGCTCCTGAGAGGGTGCTCCCCCACCCACCCACTCCCACCTCACCCCACTAGCATTCTTCTTCCCTGGGGTATCAAGTTTCTATAGGATTAAGAGTGTCCTTTCTCACTGAGGCCAGGCAAGGCAGTCCTCTGCTACATGTGTAACAGGGGCCATGGACCAGCCTATGTATGCTCTTTGTTCTTAGGGTTGCAATACCCTTCAGCTCCTTCAGTCCTTTCCCTAACACTTGTATAGGGGTCCCTAACCTCAGTGCAATGGTTGACTGTATCAGTGTAAGTATCTGCATCTGTCTCAGTTAGCGGCTGCTAGAGCATCCCAGAAAACAGCCATGCTAGGTTCCTGCCTGAAAGCACAACAGGGCATAAGTAATACTATCAGAGTTTGGTGCCTGCACATGAGATGGATCCCAAGTTTGGCTGGTCTCTGGATGGCCTTTCCTTCAGTCTCTGCTCCATTTTTGTCCCTGTATTTCCTTTAGACAGGAACAATTCTGGGTCAAGAATTTTGAAGATAGGTGGGTGGTCTCATGCCACAAATGAGAGATATATCTATCTACTGGAGGTGGTCTCTTTAGGGTCCACCTCCCCACTGTTGGACACTTCATCTTAGGTCATCCCATTGAGTCACAGGAGCCTCTCACACCCCAGGTATCTGGGACTTTCTAGAGGTCCCACCTGCCCACCCCTGACTGCTGCATATTTCTACTCATTCTCCTGGCCCTCTGGGCTTCTCTCCTGTCTCTCCCTCATACCTGACCCTGTCCCCCTTTTTCCCTCTCCCACCTAGGCCCCTCCCTCCCCCTGCCTCGACTAGATTATATTGTTGCCCCTTGTAAGTGGGATTAAAGCATCCACACTTGGACTTTCCTTCTTGTTAAGCTTCATATGGTCTGTGAGTTGTATTGTGGGTATTCTGAACTTTTTGGATAATATCCACTTATCAGTGAGTACATACCATGTATGTCCTTTTGAGTCTGAGTTACCTCACTCAGGATGATATTTTCTAGTTCAATCCATTTGCCTGCAAAACTCATGATGTCTTCACTCTTAATAGCTGAGTAGTATTTCAATGTGTAAATGAATCATATTTTCTATATCCATTTTTCTTTTGGGGGACATCTGGGTTCTTTCCAGCTTCCGGCTATTATATAAATAAGGCTGCTATGTACACAGTGGAGCACATGTCCTTTTGATACTGTGGAGCATCTTTTGGGTATATGCCCAGGAGTGATATAGTTGGGTCTTCAAGTAGAACTATTTCCAATTTTCTGAGGAACCATCACATTTATTTCCAGAGTGGTTGTACCAGTTTACAATCCCACTAGCAATGGAGGAGTGTTCTTCTTTCTCCACATCCTCCCCAGCGTGTGCTGTTGCTTGTCAAAATCTGGTATTTGGTGTTTTCTTTCTTTAGAAATTGTTTAAAAGAGTTATACTGTTGTGGTGGTTTGAATAAGAATGCCCCCCCCATAATCATACATTTGTATATTTAGTCAGCAGGGAGTGCTGACTATATTTGAAAGGATTAGGGGGTCTGGCCCTTTTGGAGGAAGTGTGTCAAGGTGGGGGGGGCGGGGGGAGCTTTAAGGTCTCAGATGCTAAAGTCAGTCCTCTGCCTGCTGCCTGCAGATTCAGATGTAGAACTCTCAGCTCCTTTTCCAACACTGTGTCTGTGTGCCACCATGCTGCCATGATGATAACGGACTAAACCTGTGAAATTGTAAGCCAGCCCAATAATAAATGTTTTTCTCTATAAGGGTTACTGTGATCACAGTGTCTCTTCACAGCAATAGAACAGTGACTAAAACACATGTATCATCGTGAGCAAACAATGGTCATGATACCATAACAGTTTGAATTACTGTTCTTCAAGTAACAGTTAATGATGTCACTCAGGACTCTGCTTGAATTCCAAGCAGGAGCCATGTCTCACTAAATGAACCAGATCTGTACTGCCCTATAAAAAGGACACTAATCCCAGAATGTGAGGACACAGCAAGAGCAGTGCTTCCAGAGCCAGCCCATCGGAGAAGGACCATGCACCACTTTTTAAATTACTGGGCTATTCTCCACAGAAACAATGAATCTATAGGCCTGGCCTCGCCTGGCCTGGCCTTGTCTCTTTTCCTTTCTTCTTCTCTACTGGCCACTACCATCCTCTTTCTAAGACTGATCCCAGAAACCCCAACAACATAAGGCATTTTGCTGTCTAAAGCTCTTCAGCTTTCTTTTTCCTAATTGGCTTTGCCTAGCCAAACCTAATAGAGCATGTAAATATATATATATATATATATATATATATATATATATATATATATATATATATATAACATGAACAGCAGCATTTTAACCATACAGAATAGACAGTCCAGTGGCATTAAGTACATTTTTCTATTTCCAAAATGTCATCATCAACTGAACCCAAAACTCTATCTTCATTCAAAATTTTCATGCTCCCTTCTTCCCAGCCAGACAGAGCACCATTCTGCTATCTCTATTAATTTGACTATTCCTGATATCTCATATAAGTGACTCATAGGATGTTATAGCTATTGTGTCTGCTTTTAGCCACATAACAATCTTTTCAACATTTATTCACAGTATTCCCTCCTAATTCTGAATAATACACCTTGCCTATTGTGAATAATGCTGCTGTGAACATTGGAGTATCAGTATCTGTTCCAGTCCCTGCATTCAGTTTTGTATATATACCCAGAAGTGGAATCGCTACATCCTATGTTATGAATAACTGTACCATTTTTTGTTTCTGTTTTGTTTTGTTTTGTTTTGTTGTTGTTGTTTTGTTTTGTTTATCGAGACAGGGTTTCTCTGTATAGCCCTGGCTGTCCTGGAACTCACTCTGTAGACCAGGCTGGCCTCGAACTCAAAAATCTGCCTGCCTCTGCCTCCCGAGTGCTGGGCTTAAAGGCGTGTGCCACCACTCCCAGCTAACTGTACCATTTTTTACATTATTCACCTTATTATGGTTGGGTTGGAAATTTACTATTTACTACTTACATTTACTATTGTCTGGATATTTATTCTTTTCAGATACATTATTACAAATATTTCTCCCTACTCTGTGCAGCCTTTGCACTCCATTGTTAGGTGCACACGGCTTTTAATTTTGATGAAATTCAGCTTTTCTTTTTCTTTTATATGTTGTATTTTTGATGCTGTATCTAAGAAATCATTGCTAAATTTAAGATCATAAAACTTTTTATAGATGTAACTAAATTTATAAGCTTTACCTATTTGAAGATAATCCTGGTAGAAAGTGCCCAATTTTATTTTTTTTAACTCATGGGTATCCTTCTTTACAAATATTTGTTGAAAAATATTGTCCTTTGTTTTTAGTTTTTGGACATACTTGTCAATCATAATTTGATGCAAATTAAAGCTACATTAATATCCCACCTTACTCCCCAGTGTAAATAGCAGTCATTAAGCAAACAACAAATGTTGGTGAAGAATGATGGGAAAGGGGAACATTTACATAATGCTGGTCGGAAAGTAAATTAATCCAGCCACACTAGAAGTCAGTGTATGGGAGCTGTCAAGAACTGAAAATGGATCTTCTGTATGTCCCAGTTCTACATCTACTGGGTATTTACAACCAAGTCAACACATCACACACATACTTGCATATGAATCTTTATTATAGCACTATTTAGAAAAACTAACTTATAGAATCAACTTTAGTGGTCAACAGCAGAGGAATGGGTAAGGAAAATGAAATATACACATACAATGGAAGGTTTTATAGCCATAAAGAACAAAGTTGTGTCATTTTTGGTAAAGAGGATGCAACTGGAAATAATCATTTTAAGCAAATTAAGCCTATCTCCAAAGGATATGGTTTCTCTCATTTGTGACTTCTAGATGCTATATAGATACATAATATAGCATGAAAGCAAAAGTGAAACTTAGAGGGACACAAAGGGAACTCCTAGGAGTGAAAGTGGTGACAAAAGGGAAATGAGAAGTGGTGAAAGAGTCCGCACAAGTGCAATCTGTACTTGTATGTAACTTGGTACCAATAATCCCAGCACTCCGGAGGCACAAGAAGAAGGGTTGCCACAAGCTCAAGGGCTACATAGTGAATTCTATGACAGTACATCATGAATTGGGCTACACACCAAAAGAACCCATCTCAGAAAAAAAGTACCAGAAACAAAATTAAATATGCAGGAAAATAGCAAAAAAAAAAATCTATCAAGGGGGAAATGGTTGTCTTTCTCAGGCTTTTTCAAAAGTATTAACTCACAATTCTGATATGTAAGTACGTACACATAACAACAATAAATAAGGAAGAGATCATGAATTTGAGAAAGGACAGAAGTTAGGAGGGAAGAAGGAGTAATAGTTGTAGATGAATTTTAATGACAAAGAAAACAATACTGGAACTGTTCAACCCTTTGTGGTTAAAGGTCTTCCTGTGAATCTATGGGGAAGAACTTAGAGGCTTGGAAAAGTTCTCACCCTCTCGCCTGGGGCCTAAGATTGTATCAAGATAACTATGATAATGGCCTGACCTTTAAGGTTCAGCTTCTTAAAACCATCCCTAACAATCATAAAGCATCCATAGGACCTAATCCCCAATTACATCACCCTAAACCCCCAAACAAGTCCGGACTTCCAGGTACCTGCCCCCCTGTTCCTGCCCCAGGGCGTGCTACGACCCTGTTTCAGCCCACTCTCCCCGCGGGCCCCCCCTCTTCCACTGATTTACTGTGGTCTATATTGAATGCTTCTGCTTTAGCCTTGTTGGATAAGACACAAAGAGATAATGCGTCAGAATTTGAAGATTGTTGGATGTGCTTTTCTGCTTCCCCGCCCTTTTATGAGGGCATAGCCTTATTTGGAGATTTTACCCTGCTTTCAGATGCTAGGCAGCTTCCTTTCGAGTCAGTTCAGCTTACCTTGACAGAACTCTCTGGGATGGAAAGTTGTGTGTTGGGCCCAAGTATGCTTCTGCCACAGCCCTTGCTAGAGATTTGCAATAACACGTTTAGAGTAAATAAAAATGGGTTTTCTTATCTTCTTGCCCCAAATGATACCTTTTTGGCATGTTCCACAGGCCTTACACAGTACATTATTATACAAGATTTTATAAATAATAGAGATTATTGTATCTTGGTTCAGCTTTTTCCAAATTTTAGTATTCATGAGTCAGATGACTTATTGAAGTTTTGGGACCGAGGTGCCTCCTTGCCATCCTGCCACAAAAGAGAGCGTATCTGAGCGGTGACCCTTGTGGTTCTTCTTGGCCTGAGTGCTGCTGGGACCGGGACCGGAATCGCAGCCCTTGTGTCATCTCAACAGAATGTGCTCAATTACCACCTGCTCAATGAGGCTATTAGCCAAGATATAGAGAATATAAAAAGGGGCCTAGATGGTCTTACTGATTCCTTGGTCTCCCTTTCAGAAGTTGCCCTTCAAAATAGAAGGGGATTGGATTTGCTCTTTCTACAACAAGGAGGCTTATGCACTGCACTTAAGGAAGAATGCTGCATATATGTTGATAAAACTGGATTAGTTAAAGATAGCATTGCCAAGGTTACTGCCAGTTTAGAAAAAAGAAAAAGAGAGAGAGAACAACAAGAGTCATGATATCAAAATTGGTTTTCAACCTCCCCCTGGCTTTCGACCTTGTTGCCCTCCCTTCTGGGGCCCCTATTGGGACTCCTATTATTGATTTCCTTCGGTCCTTGGGCATTTCAGAAATTGACCCGATTTGTTAAATCTCAAATTGATTCATCTCTTTCAAGCGCATCTGTTTCAGTTCATTACCATCGGCTGGACGTTGGCGATAACAAGCAGGTTACTGGAGAAGAGGCAGACGTGGATACCGCTTCATCACCCTCATCTCGGGGAGAGAGACTCAATTTCCATAAAATGCTTAAGTAAGATCATTCCCCTTCCCCTAAATTCGGCCATCAGTCTCATGCCATGAATCATTTATAGATTGCCGTAGTCTGTGCTTCCGACATGGTAATATACGTTCTCGCCACATTGGAAACTAAACAGTCATCCCAGGCTAGACACATCGTAAAATTGGAACTTGAAGCCGTCGCCCGTGAGAGTTTTAAGGCTAAAGCACTGCACAGATATTAGTCTGGAAGCTGTTAGACAGTCTCTGAGAGGCATGTCTGATTGCATGAAGGTTGAGTGCCCTAGGGTCCTTCCCCCGGGAAAAACGGCATGGGAGCAGGACAGGGTTACTCTGGGTAAAAATCTGTGGGCCTGAGAGTCAATCCTGTACATGGCCCCTAACATTGCACACTGGGGATCAGACCTCTACCTCTACCCACGGAGCTTGCTTTGTTCCTAAATCCCTTGGCTAGCCCAGGTTATACCCAACAGACTGGAACCATTAATTCAAGCCTCATAGATGACTTATCTTTGTGTCCTTCATGGTTTTAGAGAATCACCCAGTGAGCAAACAGACGTTTAGGCAGTCGTTAAAAATGTGGCTACAAATTTATTATACAATATGCCTTTATAAAAATATTAAAACGGGGGAGAATGGTGGCTCTGGCTGGAATAAGACACACCAATAGTATAT
The DNA here is from genome assembly GCF_000001635.26 of Mus musculus. NCBI lineage: Eukaryota > Metazoa > Chordata > Mammalia > Rodentia > Muridae > Mus > Mus musculus. Next base: position 157,799,269 of record NC_000086.7, on the reverse strand, counting down.
ACCCTTGATCCCTAACAATATAGGTAAAGGTAGTGTGTAGAAGGAAGCAAGTAATGAATCAGAGAAAGATTTGACAGAATGAGTGAGAAATAGCATATGCACATGAAAATAACACAGGAGAGAGAATCTACTTTTTAAAAATTTTTATTAGATATTTTCTTCATTTACATTTCAAATGCTATCCCAAAAGTCCCCCATACCTCCCCCCCCCACTCCCTTACCCACCCACTCCCACTTCTTGGCCCTGGCATTCCCCTGTACTGGATCATATAAAGTTTGCAATACCAAGGGGCCTCTCTTCCCAATGATGGCCAACTAGGCCATCTTCTGCTACATATGCAGCTAGAGACACGAGCTCCGGGTTACTGGTTAGTTCATATTGTTGTTCCACCTATAGGGTTGCAGACCCCTTTAGCTCTTTGGGTAGTTTCTCTAGCTCCTCCACTGGGGCCCTGTATTCCATCCTATAGCTGACTGTGAGCATCCAGTTCTGTATTTGCCAGGCACTGGCATAGCCTCACAAGAGAGAGCCATATCAGGGTTTCAGCAAAATCTTGCTGGCATATGCAATAGTGTCTGTGTTTGGTGGCTGATTATGGGATGGACCCTTGGGTGGGGCAGTCTCTGGATGGTCCATCCTTTTGTCTTAGCTCCAAACTTTGTCTCTGTAACTCCTTCCATGGGTATTTTGTTCCCTGTTCTAGGGAGGAATGAAGTATTCACACGTTGGTCTTTCTTCTTCTTGATTTTCTTGTGTTTTGAGAGAGAATCTACTTAAAAGCTCTTATTAGCGTTCTCACGACCGGCCAGGAAAGAACACAACAAACCAGAATTTTCTGCAGCAAAACTTTATTGCTTACATCTTCAGGAGCCAGGAGCGCAAACCCCCAGCCCCAAAAGCGAAAGCCACCCCAATTACATCTTTAGGAGCCAGAGCTCCGGCGCGCCAAAGCGCAGAGCGCGCTCTATTGTTTACATCTTTAGGAGCAAGCGAGCAGGCGCCAGAGCCAGAGAGAGAAAAGAGAGAGAATGGCGGAAACCCCGTCCCCTTTAAGGAGGAGTTATCCTTCGCTTAGGACGCATCACTCCCTGATTGGCTGCAGCCCATGGCCGAGCTGACGTTCACGGGAAAGGCAGAGTACAAGTAGTCGTAAAATACCCTTGGCACATGCGCAGATTATTTGTTTACCACTTAGAACACAGGATGTCAGCGCCATCTTGTGACGGCGAATGTGGGGGCGGCTCCCAACAAAAAGCAACATAGGAAGAGAGAGGCACAATGAAAGATTCATGATTGGACAAGTGACCTGTTACATAGGGGAAACCTGCAGACTCAGTATCTAATAATAGCCACCTGCCCATTCCTTAAACTAATGTTAACTAGTAAGCTGGATTGTTTTTTCAATGCCCCCAAAAGCAGAGAAGAAATCATTGCTAGAGCATTGCAATGCATGTTAGAGAACTGGTTTAATGCAAAGACTACATTTTTCAAAACTACTAAGTATCTGGATTTCTGTAACTAATTTCTACCACCAAATAGGAAGTTAGAGATAGTGTAATGGCTTGTATATGTTTGGGCAGAGGAGTGGCACTATTAGGAGGTGTGACCTTGTTGGAGTAGGTGTGTCATTGTGGATATGGGTTTTAATACCCTACCCCTAGCTGCCTGGAAGGAAGTATTCTGCTAGCAGCCTTCAGATGAAAATGTGGAACTCTTAGCTCCTCCTGCACCATGCCTGCCTAGATGCTGCCATGCTCCTGCCTTGATGATAATGGACTGAACCTCTGAATCTGTAAGTCATCCCCAAGTAAATGTCCTTATAAGACTTGCCTTGGTCATGGTGTCTGTCCACAGCAGTAAAGCCCTAACTAAGACAGCTAGTCCTCTGTTTAGGAAGCCACTGAGCATTCTGTGGGGACTTGAGATTCCCTACGAGACCTTGCCTAAGGGAAAACTGATCCAAATTTTCCTTTGCAATTGATAGTGGAACTTAGCAAATTTAGCAAAAGAATGGTTTCTGAGGCTTGGGCTGGCTCCTTGGTACCCTCTCCAGGCAGTATATCACATTTTCAAAATACTTTAGTGATTAGTTACAAGAACACACTTTTCATCTGCTATCATAAATCTGCCATGCTTTTGATATGAGTGCTGGGATTTTTTACAAAATAATTCTCTTTGTTTGATACATTTCATTTTCTCAGTTGATTTACTCCTCCATGGTGAAACAATGTATTAAGCCATAAATATATGTAAGGGATTCTTTATTGATACCATTATGCTCTAACATCCACTTATGATGAAATCCTTCTCACAGCTCTCAGCCATCTTCCAAAATAGAACAGAATGGGTTTCTTCTTCTCCAAAGAATTCCTTTTATGAGAAGCTTAACATTTCTTCAGACAAAATGTTGCAATGCCAGAAACTTCCAAGTTGACATTTACTTAGTTTTTACAAGGAGAATATTTAGAATTTACACAAGGCTTACATCTGAACAGCTTCAACTTCTGTAGGTATAAACCTCAAAGGGCAACTCAAAAACCCAAAATTAAAGGCCCTGCATTTGCACATGTCAGTAGAAGAGTATCTGCATGACTAGTTCTGACACAAAATGTTCAAATCCTTGGAGCTTTCCTAGATTCTCATTCCACATGGCCAATCACTTATCATATTCAGCAGGCAGGTCTTTCTTCCATGACTACTGACAATGACTAGTAGTTATTTTAATTAATTCATTTATCTACTTTGCATCCTGATCATAGCTTTCCCTCTCTCTTCCCCTCCCAGTCCTTCTATCTACCTTCCTCTCTCCCCACTCTCCAGTCTTTCCTTTCCCCTCAGAAAAGGGGGGATGCTACATAGATATCAATCCATCTTGGCATATCAAGATGCAGTAGAACTAAGCACATCTTCTCCTATTGAAACTAGACAAAGCACCCCATTTAGGGAAAGGGATCCAAAGGCAGGTAACAGAGTCAGAGACAGCCCCTGCTCCTTCTGTTAGGAATTCCACATGAAGGCAAAGTTGCACAACTGTTACATATGTGCAGAGGGACTGGGTCCATTCCATGCATGCTTTCTGGTTGGTAGTTCAGTCTTTGAGGGCTCATATGGGCCCAGGTTAGTTGATTCTATAGGTTTTCTTGTGTGTCCTTGATCTCTCTGGCTCTTTCTATCCTTCTTCCCCTTCTTCCATGGGATTCCCCAAGTTCTGCCTAATGTTTGGTTGTGAGTCTCTGCATCTGCATCCATCAGTTACTGGGTGAAGCCTCTAGGCAATAGTATCAGGGGTGGGCTTTCTGTCATGGCATGGGTTTCACTCTGAGACCATCATTGGTTAGAATTTCAGTTTCTGCTCCATCTTTACCCCTGCACCTCCTGTAGACGGGAGAAATTGTGGGTTGAAGATTTTGTGGCTGGTTTGGTGTCTTAATTCCTTCACTGAAAGTCTTTTCTGATTACTGGAGATAGCTGCCAGAGAGATTATATCCAAAATATCCATATATAAAGAACTCAACAAAACTAGACATCAGCAAACTAAATAACCCAATTAAAAATGGGGAAAGGGAGAGGGGATGGAGGGAGAGACTTATGACAAGGGAACTGGGAGGGGCAGCTTTTGGGAAGTAAAACTTAATTAATTAATTTTAAAATGCGGTGTAGATATAAAAAGAACTCTCAACAGAGGAATCTCAAGTGGCCAAAGAGCTTTTAAAGAAATGTTCAACATCCTTAATCATCAGGGAAATGCAAATCCAAACAACTCTTGAGAATCCATCTTATACCCATCATAATGGCAAAAAAAAAAAAACCTCAAGGGATAGCACATGCTGTCAATGATGTAGAGTAAGCAAAACACTTCTCCATTGCTGGTGAGAGTGCAAACTTGTACAACTCCTCTGGAAATCAGTCTGATGGTTTCTCCGAAAATTGGACATAGTACTACCAGAGGACCCAGCTATACCACTCCTAGGCATATACCCAAAAGATCCTCCAACATATAACAAAGACACATGTTCCACTATGTTCATAGCAGCCTTATTTATAATAGCCAGAAGCTGGAAAGAACCCAGATATCCTTCAACAGAGGAATGGATACAGAAAATGTGGTACATTTACACAATGGAGTACTACTTAGCTATTAAAAACAATGACTTCATGAATTTTGCAGGCAAATGGATGGATCTAGAAAGTATCATCCTAAGTTAGGTAACCCAGTAACAAAAGAATACACTTGGTATACATTCACTGATAAGTGTATATTAGCCAAAAAAGCTCAGAATACCCACGATACAACTTACAAACCATATGAAGCTCAAGAAGGAAGACCACAGTGTGGATGTTTCATTCCTACTTAGAAGGGGGAACAAAATAATCATGGGAGGTAGAGACTCCCATGAGAGGACTTCGGAGAAAGAGAGGAAGGGAGAGGGAAACGGGGGGCAGGATCAGGTGTGGGAGGAGATCAGGGAGAAGTACAGAGGGTCAGGAAATTGGACAGAGGTATGTAACAATGGGAGATGGAGAGCTGGGGGTAGCCACCAGCAAGTCTCAGATGCCAGGAAAGCAAGAGGCTCCCAGGACCCAACAGGGATGACATTAGCTGAAATACCCAACAAATGTGAGAAAGAACCTGTAGAGAACATATCCAGAGTTTAGGCACAGCCCCTGGTTGAAGGATGGGGACACCCACCCATCTCAAAAATTTTAACCAAGAATTGCTCCTGTCTAAAGGAAATATAG